>NC_143586.1:69623133-69937177 GCF_048544385.1 Mastigoproctus giganteus | reverse complement strand
GTAAAGGGAAGGGTTATTGCTTTCGTAAAGGTAACTACGATGGACTGAGACAGTATTTAAATTCTATACAGTGGGACCAACTGATGATGTTACCAACAGCAAATTAAAAATGGGAAGCATTCAAAGAACTTATCTTGGAAGCTACTAGGCTTTACATACCAACCAAGAAATATTGTTCAAGGTTTAGGCCTAAATAGATGTCAGATGAACTAATGAGACATATGGCAGAGAAGAAAAATGCATGGGATACATACAACTTAACACGTGACACAGAAGCCTATGATAGATACAAGTTGATCTGTAACCAAGTTACAAAGGAAGTTAGGCAGGCGAAGGCAGATTACGAGAAATCTTTGGCAAGGGATGCAAAGAAAAACAGCAAAGAGTTCTTTACTTATATAAACTCTAGAAGGAAGGGGATGAATCAGATTGGTCCACTTGATATCAATGGGTCAACTGTTGATGATCTTGCTCAGGTAGCTAACAAACTAAAAGAGTATTTTGCATCTGCATTTATGAGGAGTTATTCAGAGAGGGGAATGCCAGAGGGAGGTGTATTCAACCCTGGCAGTAAGCTAGAGAATCTTGTAGAAGATAAACACAAGAAAGGCACCTGGGGTAGATGGGATCTATCCAGTTATATTAAAGAGGCAGCAAAGGAAGTAAGCAAATCCTTAGCCATAATTATGAGAGCTTCCTTGGACTCAGGGGAGGTACTCACAGACTGGAGATGTGTGAATGTGACCCCAATTCACAAAGGAGGATCAAAGGCTGACACAAGTAATTATAGACTTGTGAGTTGAACTTCTGTTCCAGGAAAATTAATGGAGGCACTGATTAAAGAAGCACTGGAGGATCATCTAGAGAAGAATTCAGTTATAGCTCGGACACAGCATGGTTAAGGGGAAGTCTTGCCTGACCAATTTGATTGGATACTATGATGCAGTCACAAAAAACTGAATGCAGGGAATAACTTTGATATTATATACTTGGATCTGAGAAAGGCTTTTGATACTGTTGCACATGGAAGACTGCTGCATAAATTGGAACAGTGTGGCATTGGAGGCAAATTGCTGCTATGGATAAAGGTGAGGTTGAGGGGGAAAAGACAGAGAGTGGTAATCAATGACCACTGCTCATCGTGGACTAATGTTATTAGTGGAGTCCCTCAGGGTTCAGTGTTGGGTCCATTATTGTTTTCTGTATTTATAAATGATAAAAGGCTGTCGTAGCCTAGTGGTCAAGAGCGCGGGTGCATAAGTACACGTGCCTTGAGTGACCGGGGTTCAAGCCCGTGACTGCTGAATACGGTGCTGTTTCTTGTATTCTGTCTATCTTGTGAATTCCTCTGACCGTTTGGTCGTCCCGGAGTATAAACAGAAAAATTTTATTTTATTTTTATATTGATGATGGTATATCAAGCTTAATGTCCAAGCTTGCAGACGATACGAAGGTTGGCAGGGTTGTCAAGGACACTACTGACACTATGCTGCTGCTGCAACAGGATCTGGTAAGGTTGAGCAGATGGGCTGAGAGGTGGCAAATGAAGTTTAACATTGACAAATGTAAAGTACTACATATGGGAAACAGCAACCCCAGAGCAAAGTATCAACTCTGTGGTACTACACTGACAGTGGTAGAGAATGAAAGGGACCTGGGGGTGGTTGTGCAGGCAGATATGAAGTTCTCTGAGCAGTGCAGACGGGCTGCAAGGGTAGCTCATGGTGTATTGTCAATGATATATAGAAATTTTTCTAGCAGGGATAAGGAGGTGATTATTCCCTTGTATAAGGCAACGGTCAGGCCACACCTAGAGTACTGTATACAGGTCTGGAGGCCTCATTTCAAGAAGGATGTAGAGCTGCTGGAACGAGTTCAGAGAAGGGCAACAAGATTAGTAAATGGAACAAAGGGGTGCTCTTACAAAGAAAGGCTTAAATTTTGCAAATTACAGTGTCTGGAGACTAGGCACCAGCAAGGTGATCTGATAGAGGTGATATAAAGCCTTGAATGGTTTGAGCATGCTCAATGCTGATGGGATTCTTCCTCTTGCTCAGAATAATCACCTGAGAGGGCATAAATTCAAATTGAGGAAAGACAGATGTAGGATAGACGTGCGGAAATTTGCCTTTAGCCAGCGGATGGTTGGTTAGTGGAACAGACTTCCATCCCTTGTCGTGGAAGTTGATAGCCTAAATAGGTTTAAGGCTCAGCTGGACAGGTATTTCGAACGAACAGAGGGGTGAAGTGGAAGTGGTTATTTTTATTTATTTTTTTTGGCTGATGCTGTATAAGCTTGCTTTCTTGCATCAAATGCCTCTACTAATGCTACTAATGCTAATGCTATTTGCATTTGCTGCATAATCCATGTGTTTCTCTTCTTATCTAAGAGTCTGATTCCTAGAATAATTTGTTCCATTCTTCGCTGTGTAGTTTTTAGCTTAATACTTAATACTAATGCTAATCCATAACTTCAAAATTAATGCCAACCCAATTTATAAACTCAAAATTTCTGACTATCACTTGTACATGTTCATTTGAAATTTCACAAGATAAGACAAATTGTTAAATTGCTTAAATTTTGCCCAGACGTGACAGGAGGAATATATATATAGTCGATTCTGGTTATTTGGGACACATCTGGACTAGTGCATTTTGGTCCGATTAAGCGGCTGCCCCAATTATCTGAAGTTTCACGTAAATAGTTAAAAATACAATGGACCCTCCCTTTACAATTGGTTCACTGTACAATCAAATCACGTTACGATGGACTCACCATAGTAAAGTACCGTGCAATATACGATGTGTAGTAAGCGCTGCTCATTGTGATCACGTTTGTGAATTGAATTTTAATTCTATTAAACAGCGATTCTAATTAGCGAAAATAGGAGGAATATTATCCACAGGCTATAAAAGTAAAGATATATTAAGCACAAATTTACCCTTTATTACCTTACCAATTAAAAAATTAAATGATACGTGAAATTTGGAAGAATATACGTGATAATCGGAATAATTAATACATACTGTAATATGTACATACTAACTAGTTGACATTTCTGTTCACTTTACATTTGGGGGTGGGGGTTAAAATTTAATACGGTAAAAAGATAAGCAATCAATAACAAAGAACACGACACACACACAAATTGCAAGTAACACGATACTCGCAAGTGAGAACGGAGTAACTAGTTATGAAGCTTTAAAAATAGGAATGAAGAGAAGATTCTGAAAATTATTTTTTTTACATGTTTGAAGATTCCATGGAAGTGCAAACACATTTCACCATAATAACCCACAGAATTCCAGCTGTCGGTATTATCGCAAATTCAATAAGATCGAGTTTACTATCAGTTTATGATAGAGTTCACTAACAGAAAAGCCCAATAAACAGGTGACTGCTAATTGTTTTTATTGTTTTATGGTTGTGACCTCCAGAAATCCGACCGAACTACGTGGTACGGTCGGAGACAATCGTAGGGTAATCTTCAGTGCTGCAGTCTCCTGCCCCGATTAAACGGCATGTTGTCCCAATTAAGCGAAGTAAACCCTGGCTATTTTCTCGATTGGGTTCTGTTTTTTAAGATTTTCCCCGATTAACTGGTGGCCCAAATAACTGGAATCCACTGTATATATATATATATATATATATATATATATATATATACACACATCAGAAAAAAAAATATATATATATATATATATACACATCAAAAAAAACAAAAAAAAACTATAAAATAAATAAATAAATAAATTTTTTTAATTTTATTTTTAGTTTATTTATTATTTTATTCTTCCTTCTTGTCTCTGTCGGGTTGGCCTTGATGTATACATATACTGTTTACGTATACATCATAACAGAAACAGAGACCTGGACTATTGTTGGGGCTCCTACGATTTTCGCTGCCGACCCTTTTGAAGAAGTAATTAAAGTCCTAGGACCCACAGCTTTTTTTTTTTTTTTTTTTTTTTTACGTAAACCCCAAACACAAGAGGTATTAGAATCTATAGTCCTTACACCGTGCTTTTGGTCCTTACAATTATTATGATCTTATTAACTGCATTTTATTTCAGGTAAATTATACTTTCAGGTAAATGATATATGTATACTTACAGGTTCTCCCAATTCTTCCATGGTTACTACACCTTATAGCTCAACTCCCCTACCATATGCACAAATATGCTGATTTTTACCTTTTTTGTCTATATATATATATATATATATTTTTTTTTTTTTTTTTAATGAAAACACCTAAACATGAAAGGTATTAGAACCTATAGTACCACACATGGGCTGAAGGCTTGAGAAGTACAGAAAACTTGATATTAGACTTGAATATCTATAGGTAATAGTATTTGCATTATAGTTCAAGGAAGCCACAGGCTTTTGCTGCACTGGTCAAAAGGAAAAAAAGAAAAACAAGTGGATAAGAAAATACAAATTATACACTTCCCTCCTCACACAGGTAACTATTCAGTTGACTTCTGAATTTATTCAAACTGTCAATCACAACAACCCAAGAAGGCAACTTGTCCAGGAATCAATGACTCGCTGACTAAAAGACAACTTTGTACAAACTAGTCTAAACCTATATTCCCTGTAATTTAAATTTAGGGCCCTATCTTTGGAATTCTTTGCAACAGTGAAAATTCCATTTTTGTTAATTTTAATTTTTGCCAAAGTAGGGCAATCTCATTGCCCTACTTTGTACTCGTTCCAGCAGCTCTACATCCTACCTAAAATGAGGCCACCAGACCTATATGCAGAAATCAAGGTGTGGCCTGACCATTGCCTTATACAAAGGGATAATCACTTCCTTATCTCTACTAGCAAAATTCCTCCGCATTATTAACAAAACCCCATGAGCTGTCCTGGCAGCCTGTCTGCATTGCTCAGAGAGCTTCATATCTGACTGAATGATTACCCCCAGGTCTTTGTCATTCTAGATTACTCTGGGTGTAGTACCACACAGTTGGTATGTTACTCTGAGATTACTGCTACCCATATGCAGCACCTTGAATTTGTCAATGTTAAACATCAGTTGCCACCTCTCCGTCCATATACCTAACTTTTCTAAATCCTGTTGCAGTAGCATACTGTCATTAACAACCCTGCCAACCTTTGTATCATCTTCAAACTTGGACATAAAACCTGTTTTATATTCATCAATAGCACTGAGAAGTGTAGAAAACAATGTGCCAACAGTGAACCCTAGAGGACTCCACTAATAACATTAATCCACGGAGAGCAGTGTCCACTGATTACCACTCTCTGTCTTCTCCCACTCAACAATCCCTTTATCCACAGCACAGCAACTTGCCCATGATGCCACACTGCTCCAATTTGTACAGTAGTAGTATTTTATGTGCAACAGTATCAAAATCTTTCCTGAAATGCAAGTATATGATATCAAAATTATTTTTTGCATCCAGTTTCTTTGTGATCACATCTCCTAATCTCCTTTGTGACTTGATTACAGACTAGCTTATATCTACCATAGGCTTTTCTGTTGCCTGATAATTTATATGCATCCCATGCATTTTTCTCTGCCACAAGTCTGATTAGTTCATCTGACATCCATTTAGGTCTAAACATTGAACAGTATTTCTTAGTTTGCGTGAAAAGCCTTGCAGCTTCCATTATTAATTCTTTGAATGCTTCCCATTTAGAATTTGCTATTGGTAACATGATTATTTGGTTCCACTGTACAGAATTTATAAACCATTTGAGACCATTGTAGTCAACTTCACAAAAAGCAAAAACCCTTCCCTTTACCCCTGATGGCAGTTACATCTTTAAGTAAATCCCACATCAATATACTGTGATCACTGCCACCTAGTGGTTCCTTTATCTGCAGATTCTTAATGCATGAATAATCACTGCTGATATTCAGATCAAGAGTACTACTCCCTCTGGTTGATCGAACATGCTTCTTTAGAAAACAGTCATCCAATTAATCTACAAAAGTCTTGCTATTTTGTGAGTGACCAATCCACACGTTCCAGTCAATATCTGGAAAGCAAAAATATTCCATTATAAGAAATTCTGATTTACTGGCCCACTCTAATTCTCTGTACAGTGAAATATATTAACACACTCCTACTCTTATTTTTGTTTACCTGCTGCCGATGTCACATGACACTGATTCAACATTGCACTGGCCACCCATGTCAACTGGATGCGATGCCTTAGATTTTATGCATTTCTTAACTAACAGCATAACCTCTCCTTCCTCCTTATCCTGGCTGTCCTTTCTGTACACATTGCACTCCCCATATTCAAATTCTGGATTCCTTATATCTTTGTGACACCATGTCCTTGATATCCCAACAATGTCCGCATTTTATGTCTTGACCAGCACTTCAAATTCATCAAATTTATTTACTATGCTACTAGCATTGATGTAAATTCAAGAATACCTGTACCTGTTCTTACTCTTAGTTACTCTAACAGACTCCATGCATTTACTTGTAATAGCATCTGCCATGTAGTGCAAGGAAGCCACAGGCCTTTGCTGCATTGGCAAAAAAAAAAAAAAAAAAAAAAATTAAGAAAACACAAATTATATGCCTTTCTTCTCACACAGGTAACTATCCAGTTGACCTTTCAATTTATTCAAATTGTCAACCTCCATTACCTGTGAGAGCTGCTACTCGCTGGCTGGCTAAAAGAAAACTTCCTATCTCAAGCCTGTAATTTAAATTTATGATCCGTAGTTCTGTAATTCTTTATAACAGTGTGTATTCCACCTTCATTCATTTTACTAATCCATCACAGAGCCTTGTAAACCTCAATCAGGTCACCTCTAAAGTGTCTGGTTGCCAAGGTGTGTAGCCCATATAATCGGAACCTTTCCTCATATGGTCTTCCTTCTGCTGATTTTACTATTCCATCTGCAGTCTTTGGACCCTTTCAAGAAGCTCAATGTCTTTTTTCAGATGAGGTCTCCATACTTGAATACAGTATTCCAAATGTGGTCTTGCAATTGCCTTATACAATGAGATTATAACTTTCCTATCTCTACAGGATAACATTTGATAAATCATTGATAGAACACAACGGGCTTTCCTGGCTGCCTGTTTACACTGTTCAGAAAACTCCATATATGTATATACTGTAACTTGCAGATCCCTTTCCTCCTCCTCCACTGTTTTTAATTCAATCTCACCAAGTGTATAATTTATTTGTGGGTTGCTATTCCCCAAGTGTAAGACCTTGCATTTAGCAGCATTAAAACATAGTTGCTACTTCTCTGACCATCTTTGAAGTCTGTTCAAGTCATCCTGAAGGAGCACTGCTTGCTCTGCCAATTTTTACATTTTGGAATCACGCCTTCTATCCCTTTGTTAATATCATTTATGAAAATGAGAAACAACAGTGATCCAAGAATCGATCCTTGAGGCACTTCACTCCTGACGTTAAACCAATCTGAAGAATATCCATCAATCACAATCCTCTGCCTTCTGCTCTGCAGCCTCCCAAAAAATCCTTCCCTCAGAAGGCAGAGTCTTACCAGGTAAGCCCAACCTGTTCAAGCTTATATAGTAACCTCTCATGGGGAACCGAGTCAAATGTTTTGCTAAAATCCAAATAAACTATGTCAAAATTGTTCCCCACATCCAGCTCATGAGTAGCGGTGTCAAAATAGCCTACTAAGTTTTTCCTTAACAAAACCATGTTGTGTGTCCTACAGAATGACATTTTTATCTAAATGTCTGTAGATTGCATTCTTTATTGTTATCACTAAGATTTTCTCTACCACCGAAGTTACAGACTTCACTCTCAGAATACCTTCATGTACTGGCAGTATGTTGGCACTTCTCTAGTCCAAAGGAATCCCTCCAGAGTCAAATGACACCCTCATAATTAACTTCAGTGGTTCAATACATTCCCTGATGGCTGGCCTCTGTCAAAATTATTGGGTATATGCCATAAACTCTGGGAACCATACTTGCCATTATGCTCAAAAGTTTTTCTAATAAACAGTCATCCCTAATTTCAAGATCACTAATTTCATATGACAGGCTCACTCATGCAACCTCTTCTCAGCATGAAGAGTCTTTTGTCAGTAAAGACAGATGCAAAGTACCCATTCAATTCATCCACATCAGCTGATCCAATCAGATTTGATTTCAATCTGATTCACTTTCTTCTTCTTCAATGTATGTATTCAGGTCCATGAAAAATTCCTTATCTCCATTCTTTGCTGTCTTAGCAAGTGTTTTCTCACATGTAGCCTTGGCCTCCCTAACATTGTTTGTGTTACTATTACATATCAGTTTATACCTGTTGTAGGCTTCAGTACTTTTAATTTCTCTGTCACTGTCATATATTATCTCTTTCTTCTCTATTTGTCCAGCAGCTCTGAATTCATCCATTTTGGTATCCTCCTATTGCAACATTTTCTTAATGGTATGTATGCATTCATAGCTTCTGTGATTTGTGCTTTAAAGGTATTCAAGTGTATGTGCCCACACTCTGCAATCCACTCACAACTAATGATGCAATCTGCTGAACTAATGAGCTATATGGCAACTAAAGATGCCACATAGCTCCTTAAACTGTCAAAGTCCCGTCTTCTGAAATTAAAACCTGTGCTTTTAATTTTAATTACTGCACCATCTTTCTTCATCTTCTAACTGATGATTGCCTGACAATGGTTCTGTACTTTAAGCTCTGTGATTGTCATCTGATTTGCAAGTAATGATGACGTCAAGAATATTTTCACCATTAGTATTTTATCTAATATGCTGGTACAAATAATAATCATCTAGTTTAAAAATTTTTTTCCCATTGTGAGTTTTCCTCCCACTTATTCCTATCAATCTGGGGCAGATTGAAGTCACCCATAATAAGATATTTACACTTGCTTGCCCATTCCATTTGCATGTAGAGACTCTCATCATACTTTTCTAGATTACTCCCATTACTCTCATTATACTTTTTCTTCCAACTAACTCACACCATACAGATTCTAGACTGGCAGATGTAATTTCACATTCAGCAAAAGCTCTTTCTCTCTGCACTCAGTCTGCTTTTGAAAAGAAGTATGACCCCACTACACCTTCTATCTTCCCTGTCTTTCCTAAATACATTATACATACCATATTGCAACTCATCATCAGCATTAGCCCCATTATGTCTGCATTAGTTGTCCGAACCAGGAGTTCAAATTCGGCAATTTTATTGACAACACACCTGAAATTACTCTAGACATAGATAAGAGTAAGTATTCTTCTATAGTGTACTACCCTGACACACCTCTTGAAGTTATTTATGCTTTTTCCCTAGCTTCATGTCTGCACTCATTTGAAATGTTGCTACCCTCAGAACATTTTGCGAACATTGGCTGTTGCAGCAACAAACAAGAATTCTCGAGGTGAGTGTGAGCATTACTTTGACCCATATCATCAGATAAATTTGGATGAATATTACCTTTCTCTCCCCCCCCCCCAACTAGCAGTTTCCCCTGAACTATTAAGGTATCCCCAATGATACCAGTAAAAATCCTTGAACCACCTTTGTTCAAATGAATACCATCTCTATAAAATAGATTCCTTCCACCTATAAATGTGATCTTGAATATTAAGTCTTGAGTTAATCCACAAGGTGTTCAGGATATAATTCCTCCTATCATGTCTTGGTAGAATTGCAGACCCATATGCATTTTGACCTAGCTCGTGGCATTTTTTCAGCATAGTCCTGTGTTTATCCAACAAATGGTCAGGTTGTGTTCATTTCATGTCGTTAGTCTCTACATGAATAATAATGCTCTAAAATCTAACAGTCTAATTTTAACATCATCAGTTGTTGCACCCAGCAAACACATCCTGGTTCTGGTTCACCTATTTTTATTACAAAAAATGTTACTTGTTTCTCTGACAATTAGCATTAGCATTAGTAGAGGCATATGATGCAAGAAAGCAAGCTTATGCAGCATCAGCAAAAAAAAAAAAAAAAAAAAAAAACCCACTTCCACTTCACCCCTCCGTTCGTTCGAAATACCTGTCCAGCTGAGCCTTAAATTTATTTAGCCTATCAACTTCCACGACAAGGGATGGAAGTCTGTTCCACCAACCAACTACCCGCTGGCTAAAGGCAAATTTCTGCACATGTATCCCACATCTGTCTTTCCTCAATTTGAATTTATGCCCTCTCAGGTGATTATTCTGAGCAAGAGGAAGACTCCCATCAGCATTGATGGGATACAAGACAATTCCTGTATATCATTTAAGGGTAGAATTTTTTTTAGCCTGGACTGTACTTGTTAACAAGTACAGTCCAGGGATGTATTCAACTCTGGCAGTAAGCTAGAGAATCTTGTAATAACTGAGAGTAAAGTGGAGGAGAAATTGTTGAAGATAAACACAAGAAAGGCACCTGGGGTGGATGGGATCTATCCAGTTATATTAAAGGAGGCAGCAAAGGAAGTAAGCAAACCCTTAGCCATAATTATGAGAGCTTCCTTGGACTCAGGGGAGGTACCCACAGACTGGAGATGTGCAAATGTGACCCCAATTCACAAAGGAGGATCAAAGGCCGACACAAGTAATTATAGACCTGTGAGTTTAACTTCTGTTCCCAGAAAATTAATGGAGGCACTGATTAAAGAAGCACTGCAGGATCATTTAGACAAGACTAGTTATAGCTCGGACACAGCATGGTTTTGTTAAGGGGAAGTCTTGCCTGACCAATTTGATTGGATACTATGATGCAGTCACAAAAGAACTGGATGCAGGGAATAACTTTGATATTATATACTTGGATCTTAGAAAGGCTTTTGATGCTGTTGCACATGGAAGACTGCTGCACAAATTGGAGCAGTGTGGCATTGGAGGCAAATTGCTGCTATGGATAAAGGAGTGGTTGAGAGGGAGAAGACAGAGAGTGGTAATCAGTGGACACTGCTCATCGTAGACTAATGTTATTAGTGGAGTCCCTCAGGGTTCAGTGTTGGGTCCATTATTGTTTTCTGTATTTATAAATGATATTGATGATGGTATATCAAGCTTAATGTCCAAGTTTGCAGATGATACAAAGGTTGGCAGGGTTGTCAAGGACACTACTGACACCATGCTGCTGCTTGTTTGTTTGTTTGTTTTATGGTGCATTAGCATCTAAGGTTATAATGCGCCAAGTCAACTATGCTGCTGCAACAGGATCTGGAAAGGATGAGCATATGGGCTGAGAGGTGGCAAATGAAGTTTAACATTGACAAATGTAAAGTACTACATATGAAAAACAGCAAACTCAGAGCAATGTATCAACTCTGTGGTACTACACTGACAGTGGTAGAGAATGAAAAGTACCTGGGGGTAATTGTGCAGGTAGATATGAAGTTCTCTGAACAGTGCAGACGGGCTGCAAGAGTAGCTCATGGTGTCTTAGCATTAGCATTAGTAGAGGCATATGATGCAAGAAAGCAAGCTTATGCAGCATCAGCCAAAAAAAAAAAAAAAAAAAAATCACTTCCACTTCACCCCTCTGTTTGTTCGAAATACCTGTCCAGCTGAGCCTTAAATTTATTTAGGCTATCAACTTCCACAACAATGGATGGAAGTCTGTTCAGTAGCTCCAGAAGAATTTACAGAGTTGTGCTTAAAAATGCATAATAACTGCTGCATAGTCACCAACCTTTGACTTTCTGAAAATAGGAGATTATGATTTTTATTGGAAGAAAACAGGAGTTCCTTTAAATCTAGACTTGGACCTTGAAGATAAATTTCACCCAATTTATATTAAATAAATTTTCTGTTTATACTCTGAGATGACTATATAAGGTCAGAGGGTTCACCACAAGATAGAGACAATACAAGAACATTATGTACTTAGTAATCGCACAGGCCCAAACCATGGTTACTCGAAATGTGTGTGTACTCCTCTAACCCCATGCTTGACCACTTGACTATGATCAGCAGTGCTTCTCCTGTCTTATTTTTTCTTGTATTTCCTTATATACAGGGGTTTATAATGCTCTTAACCATTAAAAAAAAATTCATAAAATTCAATGGAGTTTCTTTTTTAATATTTAACAACTGTTAAATAACAAATCCACATATAATATTCTTCACATCATGGAATTGTTACCTCAGTAAATCAATATGAGGCTTATTTGATAGTGGAACTATGTTCAGATTTTCAAATGTTGGCTAAACATTTAAAAGGAACAAACAAAATGATTTATTCAAGTCAGTAGCAAGGAACAAGAACAGCCTTTTCTGCATATGTGAGGAAAATGTGTCTATATTTATCAAGCTTGCTTGTGTCAGAAGTTTCCGTGTGAGGAATTCATTTACTTGACTTTTTTCAAAACTTCTTTTGATTGTAAATTGAAATTGATCAACAAGTGATTGCTCCTTGAATTTTTCAATTTGACAGTTTTGCAAATGCTTGTATGGCTCTTTTTGGCACATCTAAATTCTTCTTTAAGTAGACTTTTCAGAAGGTGCTACTGTTCTATCAGTTTTGTTATAAATTTATCAAAGATGGCTAATGTGTATACTTCTAATCACTTCTTTAAACAGACTTGTCAGAGGGTGTCCCATTTTATTTGTCAAAAATTTACCTAAAGACAGCCAAAATGCATATATGTACATGTATACACAAGTTTCCAAACCTTTTTCACTACAATGGAATGCACTAATGGAAACTGAAATTGCTGAAATCTGTCTTTCCTTTTTGCAGTTCTTAAATGTTCACTGAAAGGCATGCATTCCTCCTTCTCAGCATACAAATTATTCAAGTGGTTTATTATACTAAGTGCTTCATTTTCTCTAATATCCTTGCTATTCTAACATTTCAGCTTATTATAACAAGGGCATTTTAAACACTAACTGCATATATTTCTAAAGGCATCTCACATTCTTTCAGATTGGTCAGAAGAAGATGCCTGATATTGCACCTATAGAGACACAATCTACATTGGCACTTAGAGCAAATAGGTTTTGATTTGGCAAAATATTTTTGGAAAGGTCACAAGAGAGAGACATGGCTTGGAATCACCTGGATTACTGCCATCTGTAGCAATCAAAAATGACATACTTTTCAAAGCTATCAACCTCTTTTTTTTCCTTTCTGTAAGATTTTACTAAAAATGCTTGCTGTTTTTGTTCTTCCGCATCCATATATATATTTTTTTTCATTATTGGGAAACATATTTTTAAACAACATGCCTGCATGATTAGCACAGCTCAAAGGAAGATTATGTTCTAAGAAAAACAATACAAATAATAATTTAACAATCTCATAGTTCTGGAGGAATTTTGTATGCTTTTAGATTGGTCAAAAGGTGCTCAATACCATATCCTGTAGCACCAAACCTCTAACATTAGCATTAGAGCAAGCTGCTTTTGACTTCACTTTGATTACTGTCATCTGCAGCAATCAAAAATGGCACATTTTTGGACATGACAAGCAACCCTGTCTGTCCGGTTTCATTAACAATGCCTGCATGATAAGGATGACTCAGAGAAATATGATGTCCTAAGACAAATTATGTGAATATACTGAGCTTTATATCCATAAACTAAGCTGTGTGCATGCACACACATGCAAAGAATACCTCAAGTGATTTTATATTATTATTATTATTATTATTATTAGCTACATGGTGCAAGGAGGTTGCACCTACATGGCGCAAGGAGGTTGGTCCTTGAGGTTGTCACAGACATTCTCTCAAATATGCCAGACAAGCTGTTCTTGCTACCGGGGAGTCTAAAACGCTGATGGAACTGATATTCGGGTGACACTCAATTCAAAGTGGACCCAATTTCGGCGAAGTCCGGACGGTCTATGACAGCCAAATCCTCTGCTTGCACCTTCACGATGGTGGGACTGTTAGTAATCCTGGGTATAACCTTCATGCACAAGTACATGGTGGGTGACCACCCAGGTGTGAACCAACGTAAGCAGGGGTCGAGGTGTGGCGCCCACACCACATGGAGGAACGCCGCCCCTCTATGTTACCAGGCAGTACTAGGTGGTAGATGACTCTCATCAACCGGTGAAATACCACCACTTTGCTTATTGGAGGCTTGAAGTGGTGGAACCCATGTTTAGTCTCTAGAGCTAAGTTCCGGCTAACCCTTCCCTATCTCTTCCATCATGCAGTATGATTGATGATTTTTGAGGTTATGATGAATGTCGTGGCGAGATCCAATATTCCTTACATTTCGAGGGTACAGCTCTAAAACGGTGTTCGCAGGCCGGCCGCTAGTTAGTACACCGGACTGAACCTATTGGTAACTCTCTAGGAAGCTTCCGGATTAGCTAGTGTATAATCTTGCTACCTCTACTCTGCCAGATAGTGACTGGAGGGAGTCCGAGTAGTGTGTATGCGGGGAGCATTGTCGAGGCCACGTTATGTCAAGGATCTGGGTATATTCTTACCACATGTACGCCATATCCAAAAATTTCATTACTTCATACAGCATGTCCCACCCACTTTTTCTTACTATTGAATACACCATGAATTGTCAAAATAATAGAGCAAGCTTATCTGCGAAAAGATCTAAACCTCCCAAGGACTTCCTAATTCATTTCACAAATATACGTGGTCTCAATTCTAATCTCAACGTTGTCCATTTCCACTTGCAGTCTTCCAAACCCCATTTACTTTTTCTGACTGAATCTCAGTTATCAGTTGATTCAACTACTGCTCATCTCAGATGTCCAAATTATTTGCTGTATGATTCCTTTCGCCTCAAAGGTGGTACTTGTGCATATGTCCGTTCTGATATTCCCTGTCAGAGACTTGGCAATTTGGAATCTCCTCTCTTTGATCTTCTCTGGCTTAAAATCTCTCTACCTCACTGTGTAAAATTCATCTGTTGTCTCTACCGTTCTCCCAACTCCACTAATCACTTGGAGCTCTTTGACTTCCTCTCTTTGCAACTTGACTTTCTCCAGTCCAACTTTCCTAACAGTGAGGTAATTTTCCTTGGTGATTTTAACGTTCACAACTCCAGCTGGCTTCCGTTTTCTAGTCACACCGACCCAGCAGGTCGAGATGCTGAGGCTTTTGCAATTACTAATGACCTAGCACAGATTGTTCATTTACCTACAAGAATACCGGACAATCCTAATCATACAGCCAATACGCTTCATCTTTTTCTCACAAACAACCCTTCTAAGTACAAGGTTGAAGTGGGAGGTCCTTTAGGCACTTCAGATCACAACTTGGTGATTGTCTCTTCTCCAATGGAACCTTTATCTCATGGCTATTCCCAACCTCGTATTGTTTGGCATTACAAGAATGCAAAATGGGATGACCTGCGAGACTTCTTTTCTTCTTTTCCTTGGTCTGATTACTGTTTCAAAACTTCTGATGTCAACGTTTGCTCAGATCGTGTCAGTGAAATTATTCTTGCAGGAATGGAATCCTTTATCCCACACTCCACTTTAAAATCTCGTCCTTTATCTAAACCTTGGTGTTCCAATAAATGTGCTAAGGCTGTCCAAGAGAAGAACGTTGCATATCGTAATTGGCTTGTTTCTAATTCTTCAGTTTCATTTTCTGCCTACACCAAAGCTCGTAACAATTGTAAAGCAGTTATTAATCAGTCCAAACTAGAGTTTGAACAGGCTAAGAGTAGAAAACTTGCTTCTTGCCCTAATGGTAGCCGAGCATTCTGGTCTCTTGCCAAAGCTATTGACCGCAACTTTTGCCCATCTCTGCTCCCACCTCTGTCCAAACCAGATGGTTCTGTTATCACTTCAGCCAAGGATAAAGCTGACCTGCTAGCATCCCATTTTTCTTTGAGCTCATGTATTAATGATCTTGGTAAAACACCTCCCACCATTCCTAACACGCTCCATTCAATGCCTCCTGTGGTCTTCCGTCAAAAGGATATCAGAAGGATTTTGATGAATCTTGATGCTAAGAAAGCTCCAGGTCCTGATGGTATTTCTCCACTTGTTCTCAAAACCTGTGCTCCTGAACTTACTCCTATTCTTTGCCGCCTTTTTTCACTTTCTTATTCCAAAGGTGTTTTTCCTTCTGCTTGGAAATTTGCTGATATCCAGCCAGTTCCTAAAAAGGGTGACAAATCCCTCCCATCCAATTATCGTCCCATTGCAATTACTTCTACTCTTTCTAAAGTAATGGAGAAATCAATTAACCGCCAACTCTTAAACTACCTAGAAACCTTCCGTCTGATCAACGATCGCCAGTATGGATTCCGTCAGTGTCGATCCACTGGTGATATTCTGGCTTATGTTACCCATTTATGGACTAATTCAATGGAAAGGTTCGGTGAAACACAAGTAGTTGCTCTTGACATCTCAAAGGCTTTTGATCGTGTTTGGCATAAAGGTCTTCTAAACAAGCTTCCATCTTATGGTTTGCCAACTGTTTTTAGTAATTGGTTATCCAGTTTTCTCTCTGATCGCTCACTGAGGGTGATGGTAGATGGCTCTCTGTCTTCTAACTTCTCCACTAATGCCGGTGTCCCCCAAGGTTCAGTTCTTTCCCCCACTCTTTTCCTCTTGTATATCAATGACCTTCTTCCATTGACTGGAAATCCTATCCATAGTTTTGCCAATGATAGCACATTGCATTCAACTTTCCATTTTGAGAAACCTTGTCCTGCTCAATCAGCTTCAAGTTCTCGAAAATCTGCTGCCAATTCCTTAAATGCCGATCTTCAGGTAATTCTCCAGTGGGGCAAAGACAACTTAGTTGATTTCAACCCTTCTAAAACTCAATCTTGTCTTATATCTCGCAAAAAGGATTCTTCTGCTCCTATGCTTATCTTTAGTGACACTCCGATTTCTAGGCAAAATGATATATCTCTTTTGGGGATTACCCTGACCTCTAATCTCTCTTGGCACAAGCACATTACAAATATTGCTTCCTCTGCATCTAAAAAACTTGGTTTTCTCTTTCGCTCTCGGCGTTACTTTTCTCCCAAACAGCTGCTCACTCTGTATAAATCGCAAATCCGCCCTGCCATGGAATATTGTTCCCACATCTGGGGTGGTGCCCCCAAAACCTCTCTCAGGCTTCTTGATTCCATTCAGAAGAGGGCAGTTAGGTTAATTAATGATTCATCTCTAACAGAGTCTCTCCACTCGCTTTCTCATAGACGCACTGTTTCTGCTGCATGCCTCTTCTACAGATACTTCCATGGGCACTGTTCTTCTGAATTGGCTTCTATAATTCCCGCTCTCTCTTTCAAAACAGTCCGAACATGTGCCGCCACCAGCCAACATCCATTTACTGTCCAACTTCAAACCCACAGAACCAACTTTTCATCTTCCTCATTTATCCCTTCAACTGCCGTTTTCTGGAACAACCTTCCTTCATACGTATTTCCTGAAAATTACAATCTACAGAAGTTCAAGTCCAATATCAACAAATATCTTCTTTCGTCTTCTCAACCTCCAACCCAAGCACGGTACTAAGTACTATAGGTTATAATACCTCTCGTGTTTAGGGTTCTCATAAAAAAAAAAAAAAAAAAAAGGAAGCCTGAGGCTTATGTTGCACCAGCAAAAAAAAAAAAAAAAATTCCCTGAGTTATCCTGAGAGAGAGAGAGAGACAGAAGTAGAAGGGAATCACCAAGAAAGAGAAGAATGATGATATCCAGCTCAGGACCCTAGATGTGCCAAGTCCATACCCACCAGATGTGAGCCCCTGGGGTCATCAGATTCTTCCTTTTCCAAAAGGGAATGTTCTTATCTGAGACTGATCTCCCTCCCCCTTTTTTCAAAAAAAAAAAAAAAAAAAAAAAAACACTTAATCAAAACAGAAAGTCTATGGTCAACCAATTTGAGCATTTTGGTAAATCTACTTTACACTCTGTGTAAATATTTCATGTAAATTGCAATAAGCACTAGTGGCTAAACCTCTGCAAATATTTGGCATTTAAAATAATGTGTTTGCTTGGAAATGTAAGGTTTTATTTGACAGTTGAAATACTCTGCTTTAAAGGATGCTCTGAACAGGGAGTACCAAGGATCAGGATTATGTTCCACGTTGGAACTAAAGTACTGTCTTGTTTACTAAATATGCATTTTACATGCACAATACCCTGGACCTTTAGTTCAGTTCTTTTTCTGACAAATTTATGAGACACCACTCAGCTATAAGGATCTTGAAGATATTTAGAGTAGCGGGGGGGGGGGGGCGCAGCAATGGTTATTCTCCTAAAAGATGTAATTATTGGGGGCCATTCTGAATGGCCTTGACAAGCAATCACCACATCTCAGAAATTTGGTTTATTAGAGTCCTTGACACCCTAAAAAAAACCGATTAATGATTATGAAATTTAATGATTTCATAAGCATTTATAAATTTTGAAATGTGAAGCACTGCCTAAAGACTGTTCCTACATAGATAACAATACAATATGAATGGAGTTGTTTTAGCAGTGTTGTTTTTTGCCATTTTGCATTGCATGAACTAGAGTCAGGTGATTTTGCTTTCCTGGCTCTTCTCTTAAAATTTTTAGGGATACAGAGTTACTTTTCATCAAAATAACTGCTATTTCTCAGCCCATTGATCCAATTTTCCTAGATCTTGTTGCAGTAGCTCACCCTGATGACTGTCATTAACCACACTGCCAACCATTGTATCATCTGCAAACTTAAACAATAAGCCTAATATACCTTCATCAATATCACCGATTAATACTGAAAACAACAATGTGTACATCACTGAACCCTGGAGGACTCCACTAATAACATTAGTCCACAAAGAGCACTGCCCACTGATAAGCACTCTCTGTCTTCTTCCATTTAGCCATCCTTTTATCCATATCAGTATCATGCCCTTAATGCCATATTACTCTTGTTTGTACTGCAGTATTTTATGTGCAACAGCATCAAAAGCTTTCCTGAAATCTAAGTATATGATATCAAAATTATTTTTTGCATCCAGTTCCTTGGTCACTGCATCATAGTAACTGATCAGGTTGGTTAGAAAAGACCGTCCCTTGACAAATCCATGCTGTGATTGTAGTATAAATGCTTGCCTGTCCAAAATGTCCTGCATTACTTCTTTAACCAGTGATTTCAATTATTTTCCCTGGAACAGATGACATTAAACTAACAGGTCTGTAATCACTCATGTTGATCCCCCTTTATGAATTGGGGATATATTTGCACTTCTCCAGTCCATATGGATCTCCCCTGAATCCAAGTATGTTCTCATAATTATGGCTAAGGGTTTGCTTACCTCCTTTGCTGCCTCCCTTAATATAATTGGATAGATTCTATCAGCCCCAGGTGCCTTTTTTATGTCCATCCTCAACAATTTCACTTTCCTTTCAGTTATCACAGTCATTTTGCTTCTCGTTTGATAAACTTCTGGCATCCCCTACCCTAAAGAATTCCTCATGTGTGAATGTAGATGCAAAATACCTATTCAATTTGTCTGCAACCTGAGCAGGGTCATCAACAGCTAACCCGTAGACATCAAGTGACCCAATGTGATTCAACCCCTTCTTTCTACTGTTAATATAAGCATAGAAGTCTTTGCTGTTTTTCTTTGCATTCTTTGCCAGATACTTCTCATAATCTGCCTTAGCTTGCCTAATCTCCTTTATGACTTGATTACAGACTAATTTATATCTACAATATCACCTGATAATTTATATCTACTGTATCACCTGATAATTTATATGCATCCCATGTACTTTTCTTTTCTGCCATCATCTCAATAGTTCATCTGACATCCATTTAGTTCTAAGTCTTGAAAAGAATTTCTTTGTTGGTAGGAAAAGCTTAGCAGCTTCTATGATTACTTCCCTGAATGCTTCCCATTTAGAATTTGCTGTTGGTAATATCATCAGTTCGTCCTACTGCATAGAATTTAGAAACTGTCTGAAACCTCTGTAGTCACTCTTACAAAAGTAAAAGCTCTTTACCCTTGACAGTAGTCTTCTCCTTTACCCTCGACAGTAGTCTTCTCCTTTACCCTCGACAGTAGCCTTCTCCTTTACCCTTGACAGTAGTTATATCTTTAATTAAATTCCATATTAGTACACTGTTATCACTGCCACCCCAAAAGTATTTTAACTGCAGATTCTTAATGCATAAAGAATCACTGCTGATATCGAGATCAAGAGTATTACTTCTTCTGGTTGCCCCTTGAACATGCTGCTGTAGAAAATAATCATCTGATAAATCCACAAAAGTCTTGCTAGTGTGTGAGTGACCAACTCACAAATTCCAGTCAACATTTCTCATTCTCATTTCCTGATATTTTAAATGAATAGGCACATTATAGCCATAGTAGTTTATGTGCCATCAAACCTCCATAACAACAACCAGTCAACGTCTGGAAAGTTAATATCCCCATTATGAGACATTCTGACTTGCTGGTTCAGTCTATTTCCCTGTATAGCTGTTTGGTATGCAGGCAGTTCCCACTTTACGAGTTTTAGCTTTACGAGCTCCCCCCCACCCAGTATCAAGTATCAACAAAATCGAAAACATGAAGATTAATTGCAAAAAAATGAATGTTAAACATTCATAAATATTGCATTTCAAACCACACGTGTAGCTATACAATACAGTGCACCCCACTTTTCGATATTAATCCGTTCCAGAGACATTATCATATCGTGAAAATAGCATAATGTGAGCCCAATAACACAGATTGTTTTTTGGTAATTCATTCCACGACCTCAAAAGTTGAAATTTTCGCTATATAACTCTCTAAAAGGTCTTTTTTATAGTGTAAGTTGTATTAGTTACCAATTCAAATCATTAAATTGCACTACACTTTCATCGTTATCATATGTTCTGTTATAAGAACCAATTTTGAACGCCTTTGTGATATTTTTCTAAAGCGCATTTCTGGAGATCAATACCTTAAAACAATAAAAACAATTTGCGCTTTCCGGTTTATTGGGCTTTTCTGTTACTGAAAGCAATTATAAACAAGTAGTAAACTCGATCTTATTGCATTTGTGAAAATACCGATAGCTGGAATTGTATGGATTTTTATGTTATTATGGTGAAATGTGTTTCCCCTTTACTGAAATCTTCAATCATATAAAAAACAAATAAATTTTCAGAATCTTCTCTTCATTCCTTTTTTTAAAGCTTCATAAACTTGTTACTCCATGCAAATTGTGTTAGTTGCAATTTGTGCGTTCTATTAAAAATGCTTATGCATGTTATTGAAATTTATAAAGAAAAGAGAAGATTATCTTGGAAACAAATGCCTCTTGAAGCATTTCTGAAGACGACTCTTTTTGCAACAGGTGCCGAGCCAATAATGAGTGTTCAACGAGTGTGCATTTAGTTGATGATAATGATGATGAAGAATAAACATTCTTTAACATTTGTAAGTCATAAATAATTTCTTTATTATTATAATTTGCTTGATTTTACAGGCTACATTTTCATTTCTTTGGATAAATCAATCATTGTTTAAACATTAACTAATTTCATTGAGAACGTAACCTCTATTTTTAACATAATGTCTATGGGTAATATATTCCCGCTTTACGAGCGCACTAGGAACAAATTAACTTGTAAAGTCGGGAACTACCTGTACTCATCTCAGTCATTAGGCCTATAACACACTCCTACCCTCAATTTTGTTTTCCCAGTGTTTATATCACACTAAACTGAACTCAACATTGCACTCGTCACCCAAATCAACTGGATGCATTGCCTTAGATTTAATAATCTTCTTAACTAAGAACATAACCCCTCCACTTTTCCTGTCCTTCTGGTATATATTGTACTCCCCATATTTAAATTCAGCATCACTTGTGTCTGAGTGACACCACATCTCTGCTATTCCTACAATGCCTGCATCTTTCAAAAGGGACAGGCCTTGTTAAGATAGAATGTGTTAATACGAAAGAAGCTAACTTTTCAGGGGAGAGATTTGATTTGATTTTGATTTTTTTTAAGAGCATTAGCAACTAAGGCCATGTTGCTCTGGGAATATGCGGTGGTCATTCCCTGACTTTTTCCGCATCTGGTAGTGACAGGCTCGAACTCCGGTCTAATCAAGAAGCATGTATTATGCATTGCTGCTCCTTCCCACCTGGCTACGGAGGCGCCTCAGGGGAGAGAGTGAAAGTTAAGAGAATGTCTCCAGTATCCATAGAAGACTTCAAACTAAACCATTTAACTGGTTCTCAACGAGAGCAACTGACTAAATTGTTACTTAAGTATCGGGATATTTTTGCCACATCCCCGTCCCAATTAGGCAATTCCAGTTTTACAGCATAGAATAAAGCTTACAGACGAGACTCCAGTCTCGCAATGTGCGTACTGTATGCCTTATTCTTTGTGAAATGAGGTAGACCAACAAACTGATCAGTTGCTGGATGTAGGGATAATTTCGCCGAGTGTTTCACCATACAGTGCCCCTATTATTATGGTAAGAAAGAAAGATGGTTCTTTGAGAATGTGTATCGATTTTCGGAAGCTCAACTCTAAAACAGTAGCAGATAACTTTCCAATTCCACAAATCATGGAAATTCTTGATCTTTTGAGAAAAGCCCGCTTCTTCTCTACGCTTGATCTTCAATCTGGTTTCTGGCAGATCCCGGTACACATCTGATAAGTTCAAAACTGCATTTACAACGGGCCAGGGCCTCTGTCAATTCAATAAATTGCCATTCAGGTTAAAAAATTCACCTGCAATGTTTGTGAGAGGCATGGCAATTGTGCTTCAGGACTTGAAGAAACAGTCCATTTTCTGCTATCTGGATGACATTGTCATCGCAAGCGAGGCTTTTAGAACACACATTGAAAGGCTATAAACCATCTTCCAATGCCTGAGGCAGTATGATCTCAAGCTAAAACCATCCAAGTGTGACTTTCTGAAGCAAGAAATTACATATCTTGGCCATCTGGTCAACTCCAAGGGTGTCCGTCCAGATCCAGAAAATGTTGCGATTATCAAAAACTGTTTGCCCCCTAAGACAGTGAAACAAGTCAGAAGATTTCTAGTTATGACGGGTTTCTACAGGAAATTTATTAAAGACTACGCAGAGGTGTCTTTACCTCCAACTAAACTGACAAAGAAGGACACGCCCTTCGAGTGGAACGAAGCAACACAAGCTGCTTTTGAGAAACTTAAAACTGCTTTGATAACAGAACTATTACTAATATATCCAGATTTCTCAAAACCATTCTTCCTTAGTACTGACACAAGTGGGTTTGCGGTTTCTGGAATTCTGGAACAGGAATTAAATAGCTCAAGACAGCCAATTGCATATGCAAGCAGGGTGCTTAAGCAGGCTGAGAAGTCATACAGCACAGTGGAGAAGGAGAGTTTGGCAGTCGTTTTCTCCATTTCAAGATTCAGACCTTTTTTATACGGGTTTAAATTTCAGTTAATTTCGGACCATGCACCATTGAGATATCTTCTCCAATTGAAAAATCCTACTCCTAGCTTAACTCGTTGGAATTTAATGCTTCAAGATTTTGATTTTGACGTCATTTACCATCCAGGAAAATTACATTCAAATGCGGACTTTTTATCTCGACCAGTATTAGAGGAAGATACTAAGTCTAAGAGGCAAAAGAAACATAGTACTGAACAAGTTGCGACGATGTCGACCAGAATCACGCTTGAAGCTTTAGTAATGCCAAAAGAAGCCACTAAAGAGTTAATGAGGACATTACAGAGGGAAGATAATAAGCTGAACTCGTTGATCACTCAATTACAGGGAAATGCCCAAGCTTTAGCTAAGATCCCAGATTATTACTACTTAAATGATGGTGTCTTATACCATTATACTTTACCTGATACAAAATCATCTCAAGACCAGCCTTTTGAGCAAATCGTGGTTCCACATGCATTAAAGCGTGAGATTTTGGACGCTTGTCACAGTAGTCCTTCAAGTGGTCACTTAGCATTTGACAAAACATTACAGAAAATTAGAAAATACGTTTTTTGGATGAACACGTACACCGAGGTCAAAAATTATGTGGACACTTGTACTTCATGTTTGGAGAGAAGAGGATATAATCCGAAAGCAAAGGCAAACCCGATGCGGGTTCCATCTGAGTCAACACCTTGGTACAGAGTGAGTACGGATATCCTTGGACCATTGCCCACCAGTTTAGATGGCGATAAACACCTGTTAATTACTTGATGTACGGAAGAGACATTATACTACCTCAGCACATCTGGACTTCTGAAATCCGCCCTACTTATGCTTCTTTAGAGCATAATTCAGAGCAAATGGTAGCAAGGATGCAGCGAACTTATGAGATAGTTCAGCAGCATCTGGAAGACGCTGCACAAACACAGGAACAATATTGCTCTACTAAAGCCATAGATAAGCATATTAGGGTCGGGAGCATAGTATATCTCTATACTCAAAAAGTTAAACCAGGTCGAACACGCAAGTTGTCATGTCAAAGTAGTGGACCTTACTGGGTGATAGCTCAAACTTCCGCAGTAAACTTTCAAATTCAGCACATTTATCACCCGAGGAATAAACAGTTAGTACATGTTGATCGATTAACTAAGGTTATAGATCACAATCCATTTCCAGAACTGCGTTTAGAACTTCCTGAGACCAATGTGCCTTCCGAACCAACCTCAGAACACACAAAACCAAAAGAAGTGTATGAAGAATCCGAAGAGATGAATTGGAAGGTTTGATCCAATGGAGATGATCAGGGAAGTTCCTAAATTATCTAAATTACCTATGTCGATACCGTTAGCATATTTGCCAAATAGGGGCCAAAAACAACCATCAGTATCAAAGCAAAATCAACAGACAGTTCTGCAGAAGGGAAGGGAAGAGAAAGGTCACTCACTGCCTACGCACCAATATAATTTGCGGAGTAGGAATCGAGAACCTAAAGTCTCTGTACTACTTCCTAGAAATGAAGAGGTGACAATAATTCCTCAATCACCAAATGAGATGCCTGCTCCAGAGATAATTCAAATTTCTGATGGAGACACAGAACAGAATGTCTCCTCTGATAGCACAGATACTGAACCTCAGACAGCCAGCTCAAATTTGCTCTGAAGAAAGGACAGAACCAACACCACTGAGCTCTGAAAATCCTGGTATCTTAGATCGATTTGTTCAATGGGTGATACAGCCTGACCCTCAAGAAAATCAGGAAAGCTCGAACCAACACACAGGGACTAGTGCATATGATCTTGTGCTAAGATTATCAGATGCACTGAAATGAGAAAAAAAAAAATCAGTGATTTTTCCTCTCTGTAGCACAGCTTTGTATAAGAATTATGCAGCAAAGTTATGGTAAAGTGATACATTTTCTTTAGTGCTTAAACTTCGCAAAACAAAGGAAGATTTTTTTATTTTATATAAGAAGATAAAGAAAACGGTTTGTAAGAGCAATGCTCAATGGTTTAAGTCAAAGAAGTAGATGCTTTCCTTCTATATTTGAAGAATACGGGCCTTTGAAAATTGGATTTTGTGAACTTTGAGAATTGGATTTTGTGAACTTTCATGAACTTGATTTTGAAAATGGTGTATTCTCTTTTAAAATAACAGATAGTTTACTGTCCTTGTTGCTTGTCCTTGATGTGAATGTTAGAAATGAGGATTATAATTCTGTTGGTTGCAGTACACTTGTCAGGAGTAATCACTCATGCCATCAATGAAGTTAGCAGCAGAGCAAGTAGGGTGTTTATGAATGTGAAATTGTAAACCCTTCAGCACCTTTGTTTTAAAACAAATTCAAAGAGACAGTTGTATGAGAATGTCATCACTGCCCCAGGCAATAGGTGTCAGAATTTTTCGGTCTGAGTGTCTCCATTCAAATGGTACTGTAGTCCAACCCAGGCATTTCACATCTCCAAGCAATCTCTGAAAGAAAATGGCACTTCAGGTATATATATATATATATATGGAAAAAAAAAAAGAGAAAATTGTTGCAAACCGAGCACAAGATTACTTGAAATCAGTGTGGAGACCTAAGGTGAGAGTAAAGCAATCAAAGTGTTGTTATAAATTCTGTGAGGTCAATCAGCAGTTATGTTATTAGAGTTCAACTTAAATAAAGCATCAAATTTTAGAATTAGAAATATATAAATCTATCTCAACCTTGTAAATTGTATATGCAAAGGCAAAAGCTACTTTAAGAAATATGACTTTAATGAATCTGAGAAAAAAAGTGGCAATATCAGAACTATTAAGCAAATACCAGTACTTTTCTTCCATGAAATAATTTTTAATTATGTAAAGTCAAATGGAGAGAGGAAGGACGCACTTAGTCTATGGTACGTCTGGAGTTACCTAGTTACTTTCTGCTTTCTTTTTCTCTCTCTCTCTCTCTCTCTCTCTCCTCTCTCTCTCTCATTACATGTCTAAATTCAAGAGAGAGGATCCAAAGTGAACAAAAAGAGAAGTCACATCCAGATTTTTGGATGTTGAAAAGAAGAGAGGAGAAGTGATTAGTTTGTCTGGGGCAGGGCTGGTTCCTCCCAGTCACTTTTTGTTGTTTTCTCTCACTTTCCTTAAGAAAGGATTTAAATGGAAAAAGGTAATATCTGAATTTTAAGGTCAAGATGAGGGATCTCCTTGTGGTTAAAAAAAAAACAAAAAACAAACCCTGTTTAATCTCGAAAAAAGAATTTAAAACAGTATGGAATTTGATTCATAGCTTCACAGAACTCTCAAATAGAAATTTATCTGTTAATCATAAAAATATCACATATGGAACCCAGGGAGCTATTGGAAATCACATTGTTGTTTTATTGTTGATATGGAACACAGTTTCTAGCAGATAAAAAAAAAACAAAAAACGCTCAACGACTATTCTTGTGCTCATGCCTCTTAAAATTCATAGTGTTTTAAGTCATTGTGCTTCTGAAGGCAATTTAGGCCTAGATATTCTCAAAAGAGGAGACCAAAAGGGGAGATATAGTAAGTAATGCCAATATGAAGATAAAGGAGGAATAAAGTTCTCAAAGCTGTCGATAATAAGTTTAGGTCTGAAGCCGTGAAAAAAATAATAGAAATAAAATCTGATAGTTCTCGTTCATTAACGAGAATGTGAAAGAAATTAATACTACAAGAGAAAGTTTCAATTAATGCAAGTTAGGAATTACAAGATGTATCTACTTTAGGAGGTGAACTACTTCAGAAGAATCACAAGTCAATCTTGACTCACAGCAGATGTCATCGTTTTGGGACAACTCTTTTAGTGCCATTCGTGTGACCTGTAGTGTGTCAACTCTAATAACAGAAGTGTTTTGCGTAATAATCAAAAGAATTGTGCAGTGCTTCAACTTTTATGATTTGAAGATTGGAGTAGTGCTCAGGCAGATGCTGCCTTCATTAACTCTGATCATGAAGGTAACTTAGAAACTGTCATGTGCAATAATTTTTCTCCAGGGAAGGAGGAAGATTACAGGTGAAACAGGACTGTTTCACCTGTTCACTTGTTCACCTTAATAAAAAAAAAAAATCAATTGGAATTGATTTTTTTTTTATTAAGGTGAATCGTTCTGTAGGAATATAGTATCTATAGAAATGTATTGAGTTTATTTTGAGACATATTAGCAATATTGCTTTTGAGACTTTGTATAACTTCTGTATGCTTTTAACATTTATGTATGTAATGAATGAAAGAACTTGTACTAATACTTGTTTCTCTTTTTGTTGCATCGATTGTACATTATATGAACTGGAGGACAAGGAAAGAGAGATGTATTTGTGTTGAAGAAACATTGATCCAGATAATGAGAAACTGTATCCAAAGGGGAACAAACCCCAAAAGGTATTGAGGAATACCAGAACTGTAGTAAACTGGCCAACACAGTGAGGAGTGTCATAATGGAGTTTTAATTTATGCCTATATTAATTTTTTCTAAAACTCCCCCCCCCACCCCTTTACATATTTCTTATTACAAAATTAACCTTCTTTTAGTATTCTCTCCTATTCCTTTGTTAAGTCCACTTTCCAAATATATCTACAGAGTCTTTTACTTGTAAATTCAATTATCAACTCCATTATAATGAAGCATAGTAGTACATAAAACTCTCACAAAGTTCTACTGAGCTGTTTCTTAAAATAACCTATATTATAAACAGAGAAGCCTTATGCTACTAGTAGCTTGAACATAAATTACATTCCTTTAGTGGCATTCATGCATGTGGATATCAGCAGTAATGCTAAATATGGAAATGTGCTTGGTACTTCGGGTAGTCACCGGACAGGGCCGAACACAGATTGAGAGAGAGAGAGAGACATGGGGGAACATTGTGATCATTCCTTTTTCATCACGTGCCGTCCAGGTGCATGAGACGAGCACTGGAGAGTCCAATCATATCTGAGATTCATGTAAACTCTGGAGGATGCTCTCCCTTTAAAAACTGGGTCCTGGGAGATCCAGGGAGTTCAAGAGAGTTCACGAGAGTAGAATAAGGTTGAATAGAGTGGAGAGTGTCGGGAGGTGTCATTGAAGAAGTTTTTGACCATAGTGCGCGAAAAATGTTGTGATAGTATTTCTTTGTGATATGGTGTCTGTGTCTTCGCTAAGGGGAAGGCCGCCGCCCAGTTCGTATGGATGAAGGTACCCATGAGAGGACAGCAAGGGAGCAAGAGAGGAAAATGGGGTAAGTGAGAATCCCTTTTCATAAGAGTGAAAGGATTGTGAGGAAATGATAACTGAATAGAAAATGTTCATGTTAATTCTTACCCATAAGGAATGATGATTTCTTCCTAAGAATATATATTTCTTCTTATTGTTATGCTTAGTATATCTTGTGTTTTATTAGTAGTCTGATAACTTAATAGATATTGCTAATAAATTGATATTTCCAATAACGCGTTTTTAATGTAAAGCAGTGACAGTGGCTATTTATTTGAAATTACTATAATATGGGCTCAAACGAATGACCACTATGACTAATTATTATGATGATTTACTCTCATAAATGTAGCATACATTATATTAGAATGCTCATATCTTTAATATTTTTAATCTTCTTGGATGGAAGGTGTGATGTATGTTTGTTCATTAATTTGTTATATTAAATGTTTTGTTTGAAATAATTGCCTCTCTCTGCTAACTCTTCATTTACACCGGAGAAAAATCAGTTGTAGAGCCAAGAAAAGTTTTTGCGGCGTTAGAGATTTTAAGCTAATTTGCATAACTGAAGTCTCTAATGAAAAACACAACGCTAATCCAAATTGCAATATTTTATTAGTGGGGTGGTTCCCCCCTTTTAGAATATTCAGGATATACAAGATTATTGTCCTATTTTACCATTAGACTGATATATTAAGCTAGAGGAATGTTCAGAGCTCAAGTGCACTGAGAGTGAAAAATATTGGTGCACCTGAACCCCCTATTATCATTTAGCATCACATAGGCACTGCACCCCCGTACACTGTTTAATCACATCCCCTACTTCTGGCGCCATGACAATTAACATTCTTCTTCTAAACCCCCACATTTTTTTCCTGTAAGAACAGTCTCTTCTGTTAACAAGCACAGACCATGCTGAGAAAAATTCTGCTCCACGAGCTTTGCACATTCTCACCAGAGCCGAACTAATTGACAAGGCTCTCAACATATATTCCTTCCTATCATGTCTGAGCAAAATTGCAGACATTTCAAATTCAGTCCTAACTCATAACTTTTTGCCAACATTGTCCTGTACTTGTTAAGTTAGTCCTCAGATCTCTTACTCTTAATATCATTAGTGCCAATGTGTACAACAATATTACCTTTTGTGCCCTTAAAAGATGATATGTGTTCTACAAAGTCAACTACTTTTGCTTCTGGCAGACATACCCTGGTCCTATTCCACTTATCTGTAAAATGCCCACATTTTTCATATTAATTTACAGATATTTCCCATGCATTTCCCTCCCCCCCCTTTGCTGTGCCCCTTCTTGCTAAAGAGTTGTTTTGACCGTTTCAGCAGAAAATATAAATGCCAATCGTACATGAGTAACCGCTATCAGTTTCTTGTCAAATATAGAATGGTAAAATTCGACTTGGTTGCTTTCTCAGTTATAAATTCCCTTTGCCATTATTTTCCTAACTGAAGATAACAGTCGCTACGTAGAAGTAAGTTCACAAGTCCACGAAAATACGAGCTTCGCTCTCCCTGACAAATACTGGTCAGTGTGTCTGATGTTGACCGCGTGAGAAAAGTGTCCCACGCTAGTTCAAGCTCGGTGTGAGGCGAAAGTTCATGCGATAAGGAGCATATACCCTGGTGGACGATGAGCGAAAGGTTGTTGTTTTGTGGTGGCTTTTGGTAGAAGCAGTCGGTTAGTTAGTCTGTATGAGAGAGAGTGAAAAAATACAGTAAGTTTTTGGAAACGGGAATTACGTTACAGAATGACTGTACAGAGAGAAGCTTGAAGAACAGCGCAAGAAGATACAGAATGAGCGAGCGAAGATAGCAGAACCTGAAGGAAGGCTGCGAAAGCACGGAATCCCCTCACCGAGTTCCGCCCCCCGTAGAATGAGTCATCCGTATTTAGGTAAGTCATCCCACAGCTATACATAAACCTTACTCCTCAATAATATAATTAATTATGTTAGCATTGATAAATTGTAAAATGTCCTAATACCGCTATCTTAAATAGCGCATCACTTAGATTGTCAGTTTCACAAATTAACAATAGGTAAATGATGTATCTTAAGCATGCTATCCTAAATAGTGCAGTATTTTTAGTATTGACCCCATCATGTTTGTACAACCATTATGTCATATGCTAGTCCTTGCCTGAGATGAAGTATCCACACGAAGAACACCTATGTGAAGAACCCATTAATTTCCAAAACATCAATAAATGCTAAGAACTCTTAAATACTTCCATAAAGTCAGTTTATATTATTGTAACCAAATGATTTAGGATTTGCTTGTCACTGCCGCTAGGGCAGTAGTTTTCATACATGTATCAATTCTATAGTGGAGTATATTAAACTATATTTTGTTTTAAACATATGCCTCAGGCCTATCCTCTATTCACACGAATGAGTAAGCAAAGAATTATATAATAGAACTGATACCGCGGGTACTCGAATTTCTACCTATAATTGGAAAGAGTTTGAGTATTTTCACAACGCCTGATCGAAGCTGCAGTTCCTATTCCCTTGAATAGTTTACCGAGGGCCGAGATCATTGTCCTAATATGAAAAACCACTAGACAATCACATGAGTATACTGGGGTTATCATTGAACAAATGATTAAGGAAGGAAAGTGTCCCGCCATACAGATGTGTTGTCCAGAGAAGTCCGAACGAACGAAAGTAAGTGATTAATAAGCAAGCAAGAAGTATAATAAATAAAAAAACACCCAGTATAACACTTGTGCCAATTGTGTCCAGGATTAAATATTTTGCGGGATGAAAAACTGTCTACACAGAAGAAGAAGTCACAAAGAGAAAGAATCTAAACGGATTACTGATAAGTAGTAAGATTGTTGATTTCGTGCACTAAGAGAATAGGTAGGAGGCATTACTCCTTTGCAACAACACAGGACATCTACACTAATTAATAAATTATTGCTATTTTTATAATTAGATTTAATAAACAAATGACTACATGCTATAACACACTCTTGTTTTAAATAAGTGATTACTAACATCATAATTTTGTTTCAGCAACAGGTAAGTCACATTATTTTGGAAGACAGGGGCCCAAAATTAGCAATTAAATTTCCCAATTCCTAGTAAATTTAAAAAAAAAAAAATGGAGGATCAAATTCCTCAAACAACAGGAATATCATCCCCCCTACCTCAAACACAACAGCCACCACCCACCCCAGAACCAGACAGACCGCATTCAGCGAATATCGCAGGATTTTTAAGTCTTGTGCCATTATTCTTTGGCAAAAATGATGAAGGCCCTTCAGTCCAATTGTTTTTCGAAACTTTGGAGAGTGTTGGAGAATTAGCACTCTGGGGACACAGAGAACTTTTGGCAGTCTCGAAATCTAAACTTCGCGCTTCGGCAGCCGACTTTTTAGCCCAATCCTTTGAATTACGCGGGGAAAAGAATTACAACATATTTAAGAATGCTTTTTTAGCTCAGTTCGAAAAAACGGAACCAATTATCACTTCCCTTCAGCAGTTCGCCAGTGCTGTGCAAGAACCTTCGGAAACCATTGCGAGTTATAGCACGCGCGTGAGGAATTTGGCAAGGGCAGCTTTCAAAATTCAGGGAGAGACACCTGAAGTATTAAACATTTTAGACCAGGCAATGCTGGCCCAATTCCTTAGGGGCATATCTGGAAAAATTAGAAAAATGGTGCTCACACACAATCCTTTAACTTTTTCACAGGCAATTGAGATTTCGAAAAGAGAGGAAATTAATGACCAACTTACTCACACAAAAACTGTCCCTGTACATGTTATTAATAGTCCTGTAAGGGCCGAGAATGAACGGGAGCGACAGGAAAATAATCCCAAACACATTCTTGAACCCATTCAAGATCAAATACGCGACTTACAACAATCGTTAAGTTCATTATCAATAAATCACGCAACAATCAACAATTTAGAGACACAGATAGCCGCCCTGAGTCAGCAGATGCAAACTATGAAGGTGGGCAAATTTTCCCCTCCCCACGGTCAAGCAGCATTAGGCGCTACCTACCTCCACTCGGACAGCGCAGTAGATCCGCTAACCGACGCTAACGTGACCTTCAGACCAGAGGTCGTTGACCGCCCGGAAAGACGCATAATCTTGCCATACTACGGCCGGCAGCAGGCAGCCAGAAATATGGTAAACAATCGCGAACGAAGGGAAAGACGCATTTTTGACGGCCGTCCCAGCTTCCATCAACCCACCCAACTGTTCCGCAGCCGCCCGTGCACGAATTACGAAACGGATGTGTACACTGCATCCCCAAAAGTTAGGACGTCCTATGCTAATAATCAATATTGTAATTTTAATGAAAATCGAGATCAAGTCGCCAATAGAATGTATTATGCTGATCATAATAGGAGTAATATAGACTCTTATTCTAGGATAAGGAGAGGAACATATAGGAATGAGCATATTCAGGGGCAAATTCGGCCAAAAACATTTCAGGGCAGACAAAATAATTATACAAATACTGGAAGCTACAGGCGAGATAGAGATAGAAATTTATGACTAAAAAGGGGTTCTAAACTTAATAGGAAGGATTCGCGATGTAATAAAACCCTTTTGCCAACCCCTAACTTTAGTAAAGTTAGTAAGCCAGAAGTCAGAGATATCAGAACACAACATGGCATTTACATTCTGGAGGATAATACTAAACTACCTGTGGTATTGGGTTCTGTACAAAACATTAAAACTAGATTTCTTTTAGACACAGGTGCTGGCGTTTCTTTAATGAGTGCAGATTTATTTAATAAAATTAAAAATGATACATCGTTAGATTTCAGACCTCCAGAATTAACTGTAACCGGAGTTTCGGGAAATATTGTGCCAATACACACTACAGTAACTGCTAATATTAAATTAGATAAGGCAACTTTTAGGGAGAAAATTCTGGTTACTTCAAAAAATTTTAGTGGCAAATATGATATCATCCTCGGCTTGAACATATTAAGGAAGTTTTCATTCAGCCTAGACTTAGGTAAAGGGATCATACGATCAGTTCCATTAGGGATTTGCCTGAGGGAAGAGGATATTCGGCAACAATTGGTGGATTCCACACCCACAGTTGCTAAGCTTACATGTAAACATGTGCTCCCAGCAAGCACAGAACAGGTGGTAACAGTATCTTGTGACCAGCTTGCTGCTCCTCCCAAACAACTAGTATTAGCAGGGCCAAATTCAAACTTAAGCCGGGATGATTTAGCAGTGAAATATTCGGTAGACCAGGTAGACGAAAGTGGGAAAATATCTGTGCTCGTCGCCAATTTAACAGCGGAACCGCTGCATCTTCCAAAAGGCATGGGTATTGCGTGTCTGGAGAACCTGAATCCTCAATCAATTAACCCTAAGAGCCAGGAAAGAGGCAAAAGGGAAGTTTCTCCAGTGACCATAGAGGACTTTAAGCTTGATCACCTGACTGCCGATCAAAGACACCAATTATCAGACCTGTTACGCAAATACTGGGATGTGTTTGCCAAATCACCAGCCCAACTAGGCAACTCAAAAGTTATCCAACACAGAATTAAATTGACAGACAACATTCCTGTTAGACAGAATGCTTATAGAACCCCCTTTTTACTAAAGGATGAGATTCGCAACCAGGTCCAAGAACTTCTAGATTCAAACATTATTGAACCCAGCTGCTCTCCGTATGCCGCGCCCATCGTCCTGGTGAAGAAGCGAGGTGGGGGATACAGGTTATGTATTGATTTTAGGAAACTTAACGCCAAGACGATCTCCGACGCATACCCGATCCCTTCCATGAGTGAGATACTTGAACTTCTGGGAGGTGCGCGCTACTTCAGCTCTTTGGACCTCGAAGCCGGATTCCACCAGATTGAAGTGCACCCCGCGGACCGCCACAAGACAGCTTTTACTACAGGGGAATCGCTGCTACAATACCGGCGCATGCCTTTTGGGTTAAAAAACGCGCCATCTAGTTTTGTGAGAGCAATGGGACTTGTCTTGGATAATTTACAACGAGATTCCATTTTCGCTTACTTAGATGACATAATCATAGTGTCGAAATCTTGGTCCTCACACCTTTCGAAGCTTGAGAAAGTTTTCCAGCGCCTGAGAAAGTACGATCTGAAGCTGAAACCAAAGAAGTGTGAGTTCCTAAAAGAGCAAATAAAATACTTAGGTCATCTCATTGATAAGGACGGTGTCCGTCCCGATCCAGCGAACGTGAAGGCCGTTCGAGAGTGTCGAGAGCCAAGAACAATGAAGCAAGTGCGATCGTTTCTTGGGATGACAGGATTTTACAGAAAGTTTGTCCCAGAGTACGCAGAGATAGTCAGGCCGCTAACCCAACTTACAAAAAAGAACACCCCCTTTTTCTGGAACAGTGCCGCCCAAGAGGCCTTCGACAAGCTGAAGGTCGCTTTGACCACACCACCCCTATTGATTTACCCTGACTTTTCTAAACCATTTTTTGTGTCCTCTGACGCATCTAATTATGCAATCTCGGCTGTGCTAGAGCAACAAGTTGACGAAAATCAAAGACAGCCAATCGCTTACGCCTCCAGACTACTAAAGAAAGCAGAGACTATGTATAGTACCACAGAAAAGGAAGCTTTGGCAATAGTCTTTGCGGTATCACAGTTCAGACCATTCTTAATAGCCTCCAGTTTCACACTAATAACAGACCACCAACCATTAAGCTATCTTCTTCACTTAAAGAATCCATCCCCCAGATTAGCTCGCTGGAGTATGCTTCTACAAGAATACAATTTCAAAATCATATACAGGCCGGGTCGACTTCACTCAAATGCCGATTTCCTTTCAAGGCCAGTGTTAGAGGAAGAGGAAAGACAAAAGGGGCTTAAGAAATCCAAAACTGCTGAATTAGTTGCTCCTATAGCAGCAAATCCCACCATAGAGTCACTGATCATGCCGCAACAACAAACCAGAACTTTGATTAGGAATCTCCAAAGAGAGGACCCTAATTTGCAGGAGTTAATTGAGCAATTAGAAGGAACACTACAGGCAACAAGCAAAGTCCCAGATTCCTTCTATCTGAGTGAGGACAGGATACTGTATCACTACACTTTACCTGACCATGGAGCTACTCGCTCAGAGCCCTGTGAACAGTTAGTAGTTCCAACCAGCTTGAAAGCAGAAGTGTTGAAGTCCTGTCACGACAGTTTTCTCAGCGGGGGCCACCTGGCCCTACACAAGACGTTAGAGAAGGTTAGAAAACACTTTTTCTGGCTAGGCCTTTTTGGCGACGTCAAGAATTATGTGGAGACTTGTCCATCGTGTTTGGAGCGTAGAGGGTATAACCCTAAGGCAAAAGCAGCCCTGATGAGAGTTCCTAATGAGAACTCACCTTGGGTCCGAGTGTCCTTGGACATTTTGGGACCCCTTCCAATGACTTTGAAAGGGCACAAATATTTACTGATGGCAATAGACAATTTTACCCGTTACGCAGAAGTAAGCCCGCTTTATACCCAGAAGGCTGAGGAAGTGGCCACAGCTTTCATAAACAATGTGATCTCGAGACATGGGATTCCTAAATACATCCTAACAGATCAGGGCACTAACTTCATGTCATCACTGTTACGACAGGTGTGTAAAAAGCTAGATATTCATCAGCTTCATACGAGTTCCTTCCACCCCCAAGCCAATGCAAAGGTCGAACGTCTAAACCGCACCTTGGCAAACATCCTGTCTCATGTAGTGAACGAGTCTCAAACGGACTGGGATGTCATGGCCCCACTAGCAATCGCTGCGTACCACGCAGCAACTCATAGTTCCACACAGGAATCGCCAAACTTTTTAATGTATGGCAGAGATTTGGTGTTGCCATCTGACTTATGGCATTCCAAAGAGAGACATTCATATGCGTCTTTGGAAAACTATGCAGAACTATTGTGTGCACGCCTTCGCAGATCCTATGAAATCGTCTCCCAACACTTGGAAGAGGCAGTGCAGAGGCAAGAGGATCGTAGAGCATCCGTTGCAGTAGACAAAAACATCCGTGTAGGAAGCCTTGTTTATCTTTTTACCCCTAAGATAAAACCGGGCACTACAAAGAAATTGGCTCGTTTGAGCACAGGTCCCTACCGTGTGATCAGTCAGCCATCATTAGTGAATTATGAAATACAGCACCTGTATAACCCAAAAGATAAACAAATTGTGCACGTGGACAGATTGACAAAGGTTATTGACAGGAAAGTGTTTCCCGAACTGAGAGTAGAGGAGTCAGGGGAATCAGAGGATAGCAATTCACCAGACCAAACAAGCACTACATCAGTGCCCAAAGAGACATGGATCTTTGATGAACCTTTAGTGGAGGATTGTGATCTTATCCCACCTATAATTCCCCGTCCAACTATGTCCAGGCCGACCAGCTTACCCGTATCAATCCCGTTGTCATCCCTCCCACCAAGAAATCAGGAGGGCCAACCAAGGACAGATCAGTTAGTAAGACCAGAAGGAGCTGTGCAAGCACCTACTCAGACCCACGGATATAATTTACGTAGTCGCGACCGAGTAACTCATGCCCCACCAAAGGAAATTGTGGTGTCCCAGTCACAAACTGAGGAATTAGTACCAGAGACAGCTTCAGTGGAAAGAGCAGATACAGTGGTTGATACTTCCAGCAATGTAGCTGAAGCAGAAAGAGGTGTCACCCCAGATCAGAGTAACAACACTCAAGCAAACACAAGCCAAAGCGAGCCACCAGATAGGATAGAAAGAGCAGTTCAGTGGATATTGGGTCCACATCTTGCTGAGAGATACCTTCGACCAAGCGATGGCAGTAGTTCTGATCTGGCAGGTATTCTGAGAGATGCCTGGAGAGACTAAAGTGAGGATAGTGATGTGTATCGATTTCAAGGAGAAACAAGCCATAATTACAGTTACTAGCAAAGTGAATGCTTTGGCAAGACAGTTGTGTACACCGAACGACCAGTTTCAGAACCAGCACCAGTAAAATTTAAAAAATAATAATAATAATAAGATTGGTGACAGAAAGTGGAAGCGGGAAAAAGGATTGAGAAGTATAAATGGCACAGGTGGAAACACAGAAGAGAGAAGATATGAAAAAAAAAGGAGAGAAAAAAAAAAAAAAAAATCTTTTTAGCATTCTTGTAAGGCATTCAATGTACAAAAGGTTCGATTCCGAATCTGTATCTAATAGCTAAATCGGGGAAGGAGGAAGGGATATACACCTGTATACACATCCCCTGCATAATAATGCATGAGATGAAAGGGACAGAGAATACTGAGAACTATAGGAGCAGATGTGAAGAGCAAGCACAAGTCTTTTTTTTGAGGAGAGAATGAGGAATGATTGGGAATTTAATTTGCATTTATGCTTAAACTGTGGTAGGACCATTGAGAAAAGGTTTCTTTTTAATTTACATATCACTTTACCAGTACAAAAAAAAATTTATGACATCAGGAGATCAAGATTTTAGATAAGTAGATCATCTTCCTGTACTAATGTGGAAAAAAAAAAACACTTGTGTTATTTCAAGAGAAAGAGAGAGGGGATAAGCGAAGTTATGATAAGAAAAGGATCAAAGTACATAACTGACCACAGAGGTGAAGAAATTGATCAGTTTTGTTGGATTCTGGCAGTGTGTTTTATCAGCAGCCAGATAAATGGATGGCAAATTGAATGACATGGCACAAGTAGGAAAATAGAATTAATTTATCTTTATAAATCTCACGCAGAAGCACGAACCACTCCAATGAACCTTGAAAAAAAAAAAACCAGAGATTTTGTATCCGAATTCTATTCAAATATGACCATTGAGCTAATACTATTAAAGCAAACACCTTTCTCCACCAAATATATCTAGACTTTATGAAATTATGCGGTATAAAAATGGAGAGAGGAAGGATACAGGTGGCTGAGGGAATGTCCGGAAATCCCCTAGTCACTTTTTGTTTTCCCTCTCTCTCATTGCACATCGAAATCCAAAAGTCAAGAGAGAGGATCCTAAAAAAAAAAAAAAAAAAAAAAAGGAGAACAAGAGGGAGATAATATTTGGTTTCTTTTGGAGAGAGGATAGGGCAATTGGCCTGGGGACGGCTGGTTCCTCCCAGTCACTAGTTGTTTTTATCACTTTCCAGAGAAAAAAAAATTTAAGTGAATAGGAGGTAACTTCTGAACTTCAAGATCTAGACTTGGGATCCATCTTCTTGTACTACATATATATAAATAATATATATTAAAAAAAAAAAAAAAAAACTTTACTGTGGAAAGAAATCCTCAAAACAATATTAATCAGAATTCTAATTCCGTCAATAATTTCTTTTTGAATAAAGTTTACCTACTAATGAGAACTTCATCATGTATGACGGTAGGGAGTAAGTGATAGTGCATTAATGTAAGAAGGTCAATATAGAACAAAACATATAGGTAATATTGACTATAAAAAAAAAAAAAAAAAAACAGAAACAAGATTGCTGAAGTAGTGTACTCATGTTCGTGCCTTCAAAAATCCAGACTGCTGATAAACAAAACATTGTGCTAATTAGGAGAATCAAGGGCTATTTTAAAATAAGAGAATGATTTCTAAAGTTTTTGTTTTCTGATGGGGATATTATTTTTTTTTCCATGCATGGCATGTTTGATTTTGCAAATGAATTGAGTAATTCGTCTTCGGAGAGGTATGCAAGGAAACCAAGAAAGTGACATTTGAGGTTGCGAGTGAGAGCAGGAAGAATGAATGAAAGGTAAATGTGGAGTATGTATGGTACCAAATACTCCCTCACCCGGGATTCGAAAGTATAAGGAGGAAAAGATGTGTAAGTGGGGCAAATCTTTAGTATGGAAGAGAGGATGGATGGAATGCATAAACAGAAGTATTTTCTTCACTAACTAGTCGTGTTTATCCGTCCTTGTTTAGTCGCGATGGTGGAGTTTCACAGGTCTGTACGATGCCTCATCGCTAGAATGCTGACCTTCCTCCTAGCACCTTTACGTTGGATACAGAGGGTGACCACCACAGAAAGGGAGATCCCAGCGCCTAATCAATCCATAAGTCCTTGTCAGGAGTCTTCTGGAGCTGAGCTGATTCTAACCCCGCAGCAGCTTTCCCAGCAAGAGCGGAAACAAAAGGAAGTAAGGCGGTCTCAACCCATGAGGAGGAAACTTAAGGCAGCCCTGGAAATGCGTTTTCCCTGCCACTATGAGAACCATGGCACGAGAAGTTTCCTAAATTGGAAAGGTGAGGTGCAGGTTTCAAAACATAGACTTGGGATGGTGGATCGCTTTGTCCGCCCAACCTGGTGCACACCTGCCCTTCCCCGGTCACCAACGACACACCCCCTTGGATCACTTCCTCCTTTCTCGAAGTGGATCGTCATTGATTTTCTATTTGCCAGTAACCAAGAAAGTGCACTCAAAGTAGAGGAGATTGCCCTAGTAAGTTGGGACCATCAGTATATTGCATCAACCCCAAAGGCAGGAGCGTTTGCATCTCGGCATTTCGGATCATGGTTAAGCATCCTTACGAAGCCATACCAAACGATCATAGCTATAGGAGAAAGAAAGGCACGAAGCCTGGAAAAAGTCCTTCCCTTCCGGACTGTGGTGGATGCTAAAGTCTTCTCCTGTCCCGATCCAGAATTCTTGCCTGATGCAAGAAACAATCCCTTTCATTTCATTGTCCCTGGAACCACCCGGCGGACCACTGTGCAGTCCGCACAGTGAACCTTTGCACCCAGTGGCTGGAATTCATCGGTCTAGTGAAGGCAAGAAAAGCTCTTCCTGAGAACTGAATAGTGAAAGTGGTTTACCACAAGGCCATGTGTTAACAGCCAAGAAAGACAAGGCCAAACGTGGAGACAGAAGAGATTGTAATTCCATTCATTTCTGTGTAAGGAGATTGCTAAGGTCTACAATATTCAAAAGAAAAATCATATATATACATATATATATTTTATAGACCTAACTTTAATATTTTTATCAGCTTTACATATATGATATTTCTTTTATGTATGTTGCAGTGTTCCATTTTAGTTATTAGTTCATGTCTATGTTATTGTGATGTTTAGTTACATGTATACAATTATAATGTACTTGCTTAATTAACTTCAGATGCTTTGTGTCCATGACCTAAGGACAGTTACTAATTGTGTGATTGTTTATGTTTTATGTCGTTCCTGTGAGCCAAGTAAGGACTATGAACAAAAGCAGTGCCCAGAACATTCCTTGGAGGGATAAGCTCCTTTTGTGTGTCTCCAGCCTGCTGAAGAATAACCTCACCGAATCATGGACTACGGAAGAACTTTTCCTTGACCACCTGACAACCTCAGCTTGGAAGTCCAGATCTGTTTTTCTGTTGTGCTTCAAAATGCTCACTTATTTAAACCAGGGAAACCGTTAACTGAAGCACGGACTTTAGTGGTGAAAAAAAAAAAAAAAAAAAAAAAAACAATTTCCCAACAGGTAAGTGCAGACAATGGCCTCCATGTGGAGAGCGAACAGCATTGAGAAGTGTGAATACATTAAGTCCACACAGTGAACTAAGTGCTATACGCTTTGTTTTGTTTGTCTTGTATTTTATTTGATTATATCCATATAATATGTTAGTAATTAAGTTTCTTTTACATACTGTAAGAGGAGGAATGTTTATGTTGTCCCCCCCTGACAAAAGTCAAAGCCCCAGTAGGGACGTCGAGAATTTCAGTCTTAGTTGTGTACCCCGACTGAAATCCTCAGCGGTAGTGGCGAGGAGTGTAAAATGCCCACATTTTTCATATTAATTTACAGATATTTCCCATGCATTTCCCTCCCCCCCCTTTGCTGTGCCCCTTCTTGCTAAAGAGTTGTTTTGACCGTTTCAGCAGAAAATATAAATGCCAATCGTACATGAGTAACCGCTATCAGTTTCTTGTCAAATATAGAATGGTAAAATTCGACTTGGTTGCTTTCTCAGTTATAAATTCCCTTTGCCATTATTTTCCTAACTGAAGATAACAGTCGCTACGTAGAAGTAAGTTCACAAGTCCACGAAAATACGAGCTTCGCTCTCCCTGACAAATACTGGTCAGTGTGTCTGATGTTGACCGCGTGAGAAAAGTGTCCCACGCTAGTTCAAGCTCGGTGTGAGGCGAAAGTTCATGCGATAAGGAGCATATACCCTGGTGGACGATGAGCGAAAGGTTGTTGTTTTGTGGTGGCTTTTGGTAGAAGCAGTCGGTTAGTTAGTCTGTATGAGAGAGAGTGAAAAAATACAGTAAGTTTTTGGAAACGGGAATTACGTTACAGAATGACTGTACAGAGAGAAGCTTGAAGAACAGCGCAAGAAGATACAGAATGAGCGAGCGAAGATAGCAGAACCTGAAGGAAGGCTGCGAAAGCACGGAATCCCCTCACCGAGTTCCGCCCCCCGTAGAATGAGTCATCCGTATTTAGGTAAGTCATCCCACAGCTATACATAAACCTTACTCCTCAATAATATAATTAATTATGTTAGCATTGATAAATTGTAAAATGTCCTAATACCGCTATCTTAAATAGCGCATCACTTAGATTGTCAGTTTCACAAATTAACAATAGGTAAATGACGTATCTTAAGCATGCTATCCTAAATAGTGCAGTATTTTTAGTATTGACCCCATCATGTTTGTACAACCATTATGTCATATGCTAGTCCTTGCCTGAGATGAAGTATCCACACGAAGAACACCTATGTGAAGAACCCATTAATTTCCAAAACATCAATAAATGCTAAGAACTCTTAAATACTTCCATAAAGTCAGTTTATATTATTGTAACCAAATGATTTAGGATTTGCTTGTCACTGCCGCTAGGGCAGTAGTTTTCATACATGTATCAATTCTATAGTGGAGTATATTAAACTATATTTTGTTTTAAACATATGCCTCAGGCCTATCCTCTATTCACACGAATGAGTAAGCAAAGAATTATATAATAGAACTGATACCGCGGGTACTCGAATTTCTACCTATAATTGGAAAGAGTTTGAGTATTTTCACAACGCCTGATCGAAGCTGCAGTTCCTATTCCCTTGAATAGTTTACCGAGGGCCGAGATCATTGTCCTAATATGAAAAACCACTAGACAATCACATGAGTATACTGGGGTTATCATTGAACAAATGATTAAGGAAGGAAAGTGTCCCGCCATACAGATGTGTTGTCCAGAGAAGTCCGAACGAACGAAAGTAAGTGATTAATAAGCAAGCAAGAAGTATAATAAATAAAAACACCCCAGTATAACATATCCTTCTTGCACAACATATTTCCCTGACAACAGTCACCGACAATAACTAGCTCCTGTGGGATCAGTGCATTCAGCCTTGAAATTTTCTGCTGTGCTGTCCAATGAACAAGAGTGAGCTCTGGCATTGATTTCGGCATCTGAGAGCTTGATGGGCCCCATTTTAATTCCTTTGAGGGCATCTACCCTAGTCATTACAGGGATGGGATTCACTTGGATAGAAGGGGTGCACGGATATTTGCTGATGCTATCGAGGCTGACAAATGCAACATATGGACACAACAAGAGTGAATGGACTATTTCAGACTTTGTTCAAATATGCCTTAGATTGCAAAGAGAGAGAGAGAGAGAGAGAGAGAGAGATTGCTTTCTATGTTCAAGAAGGCAATCTCACCCTTATCTTTCTCTCTTTGCATTCTAAGGCATATTTACAGTACAATATGGAGATACCATTGGTTTTATTTTTTCAGCACCAGTGGTTTTAAAATTTGGTTACCCATGGTTTGAAATGAAGGGCAGTAGTGAACATGAAAATGTTATTAAAAATTACATTTTGTACATTTTCTTAAAAAACAAAAAAGACTATGGTATGCATGAAATGAGGTAAAAGCAAAGACCCTTCATCTGCATTGCACATACATAGGAAAAAAAATGCAGCGCTAAAAAAGTCAGTTGTTTATGACAGACCCTGTAAAACCAATGTTGCTTACCATAATTTTTTTCAGTGTGTGTGTGTGTGTGTGTGTGTGTGTGTGTGTGTGTGTGTGTGTGTGTGTGTGCGCGCGCGCGCATTGTGCAAAAAAGAAAGTCGCAAGTGATTTTACCTCATCAGATTCTTCTTTTTCCAAAAGGGGACGTTCTTCCCTGTGACTTTGCTCCTCTAACAACGTCCTCATTGGTTTGACTATTTTAGTTGGTTGGGGACTGATGCCTGTTAAAGTTGATGCTAAAGTACAGCATAAAAACAAATTATCTAAAAGTTACAGAATTCTTACATGCATATGCACTGCTACAGTTTAAAACATTACAGTTAACTGTTACAATCACAATTATAATATGTTATTCTGAAAATAGTGGAAAAGTAAAATTAAAAGGATATCAGGCACTTTAAATTTATTTATTTTACATTTCAACACTTTTTTTCCTCTTAAATCTTTTTAAGAGAAAAAAGTTTAGAAATGCAAAAAAAAAAAAAAAAAAAATTTACATTCATAATAACAAAACCAGGAGAGAGAGAGAGAGAAAAAAAAAGTAATGTATGTAATTATCTATAGGGATGTAACAACAATCATGCAAACTTTCCCTGAGATTTTATTATGTCATCTGTTAAGGAGGAAAAATAATGGTCTTCACAGAGAAGAAACAAACAAATCCAAATATTAAAAGATCCAGGGTTTATTTATTCCTATTCTTTAATGTAAAAATAGACTAGAGCAATGATGCTCGATATTGTCATAGAAGTTTTAATAGAAAATTAAAAATGCAACAGAAATATAACTGAAAATGTAAGGGATATCAGAGAATTTTTTTTCAGAATTCAGTCTTTTTCTTTAAGCTTATAATATTTTATAAAGGTTATAAGATATTTAATTTTTTCCTGTATTAAAAATTTTCATTATTGTGAAAATTTTCACAGAACAGAGCTTCTTTTTTTAAATCATGATTTGCTATTGAATTATTTCATGAATAATATAAAGCTGCTCCGCTCAAGAAAGCTATTTCCTCCTTTCACAGATTATTTTGTCTAGCTTAAGTCATGCACAGTAAGAAACAGAAATAATAAAACTGCAAAACTAAATTATTAAAGCAGAACTAATGCAATTAAAAGAATAAAAATAAACTCAAATCCATTGGACATTCATTTTTGTGATATAAAAAAAAAAAATTGTGAAAAATAATATGAAAAGGTTCCACAAGACAGAACAAGGGTGGTGATGATCACAAATTAATAATTAGACATACATTTGGAAGCAATGGCTTGCCTAAGACTGAGATTCAGATTGAAATTGAGGTTCAGGAATGTTGGACGAGCTGAAAAAGAGCATGAATTCATTTCATTCTACCAAATTCCAATTTATTATGGCTAAAGGTAAAACAGTAAGTCAAGTATAGCAGTCAAATTTACACAGTACTCCAAAATACAACTTATTTATTCTATGCAAATACTACTAAAATACAGTTTTACATTACATGATTTCTGCATGCTGTGTAATACAATAATATGATTTCTTAATCACAAATACGTTGCTACCAGGTAGCAGCAATCCTTTTCTCAAACAGAATTATTGTTTCTTTATGCGATATTTAATTATAGGAATGTGATATTTGTCTGTTTTGCCTTTAATCTTGAATTAAAGAACTGTGTTCTTCTTCATGGATTGATTTATCAGGCAGACAGATTTACTGATTATTTCAAAATATAACAAATAACTCTTTATTTTGTTAAAAGGTTGCACAAAATTTGCATTAATGTGAATGAATTTCTAGAAATCTCTTGTACAAAAACATATTGTAATGTTTCAAGGTGGGGGGGGGAGAATTAGCAAGGCAAATGAATAATGCAAAGAAGCAAACTTTTTCTGCATCAACCAGAAATATAATACTAATTCAAACAAAATGGAATATTCACACTATTCCCATTCCCACAAGATAAGCATCCAATTCTGCTTTAACTTAGACTTACTGTCTCTGCCACGTTGGGAGGTAATTTATTCTAGTGTTCAACAAACTGCTGTCCCATAGATGAACTTCATGTGATCCAATCTTCTGTTATTTCCTGAGGTTTGGCTTCTCACACATGAGGGAGAACAGACCTTCCTCATTCATTCTACTCAATCCCTTCAGTACTTCATACACCTCAAACTTTTTAGTCCAAAACTTCTAAGCCTGTCTTCACATATGCATCGCTTTGTACTTGTCACCAATCTGGTCACTCTTCTCTGAATCCTCCTCAGAAGTTCTATGTATTTCTTTAGGTGTGGTCTCCAGACCTAAATAAAATATTCCAAATGTGATCTAACCATCTTGTATAAAGGGATAATGACAATATTCTTCTTAGTAGGAAAGGCCCCCTGTAAATCATAGACAGGACACCATGTGTCTTCCTAGTCACATGTTTATATGGCATGGAAAATTTCATTCCAGACTGAATCATAACACCTAAAAAACACCTGTCTTTTTCTTTTTTTGTCTTGAATCACTTTTAGCTCCACTCCTCCCCCAGCTTATATGTGACTCCAGGATTTCATTCCTCAGATGCATAACCTTACTTTAGAAGCATTATATTTAGTTGCCATTTTTTTTGGACCACATATGCAACTGATCCAAGTCTTTTCTCAAGAAACACGGCCTGACTCAGATTGTTAACCACCCTCGCACTTTCAACTCATCAGCAAACTTTGACAGCTTACCTTCGATACCCTCATCAATATCATTTATGAAAATTAGAAGTGGGGGGATGCAATACCAATCTCTTAGTCCAATAAAGCTCTCATTAACATTCCCAATAATTTCCTACCCATATGCAGCCTTTTTAAAACTGAATATACAACCCCCCCAGAGTCTTGCCCTCCTTTAACCTCAGCAACTTTTCTAACACTTGTCTTAGATCATTATATCACATATTTTTTATAGTCATCTGACACCTTGACATACATTCCACAAAGATTCGAGCTTGCTTTCAACTGCAAATATTGATGAGAAGTATCTGTTAAACTCATTTGCCATTTCTGCTGGGCTTACTATGACCTTCCACTTCAACTATTTAAGGGAACTTTTGACATTTACTCTCTTCTTTATAATATTTGCATATGAGAAGAACTGCTTATTATTATAGCTCTATTTGCTAGTACTTTCTTATAATCAGCTTTTGTTCATCTTACCCCATCAATGGCTTTCTTACATATTCTCTTACAATGTTCATACAAGTTAGAATCATGTGATTACCTGTAAATGTTACATGCTTGTTTCTTTTATTCAATCAATCTCTTAACTTATGAATCATCCGTTTTGGCATGTGATGGTTAGTGAATTTGACCACTAGTATGAATACATTTGTGACACTGAAGATAAACCCCTTGAACATTTCCCGTAGCATATTTGTCCAATGCCATAAAGTATTCAGTTCAGTTAATCAAGACCAAGAAACAACTCATTCCATTATAGTCCCCTCTCTTGAAATTGAATCTTTCACTTTTACACATAAGTTCTTTAAATATAAACCAACCAATTTATGGTATTGTGGTCACTGCCTGCTTTTGGTTCCCCAAAACTAAGGAGCTTACTGTATCAAGTTTTTGATACAGTAAGGCTCCTTAGTGAGAATTAGATCTAGGATATCAGAGCCAATTGTGCTCTCTTGGACATGCTAGTATAAGTAGCAATCATCCAGCTTGTTCAGAAACCTGTTACCATATAGTGTATTTGTGATTCATGTATTCCAATCATAAGGGGTAGGTTGAAATGGCCCATAATGAGGCAGTCATACTTGCTTGCCCATTCAAATTGCCTAAATTCAGTCATTTAGCTAATCTTTGGCAAAGGGTGCAAAGAAAAACAGCAAAGACTTCTTTACTGATGTAGTAGTAGTGGCATGTGATACAAGAAAGCAGTGTATGAGTTATGCAGCATCAACCAAAAAAAAAAAAAAAAAATTCACACAACCATTCCCTCTAAATGTTTGTCCAGTTCCTCCTTAAATTTATTTAACCTATCAACTTCCACAACAGATGGAAGTTTGTTCCAGCAATTAACCACCTGCTGGCTAAAGGCAAATTTCTGCACATCTATTCTACATCTGTCTTTCCTTAATTTGAATTTATGCCCCCTTAGGTGTGTAATCTGAACAAGTGGAGGAATCCCATCAGAATTCAGTGTGCTTAACCCATTCAAGGCCTTATACACCTCAATCAGATCACCATGCAGGTGCCGAGTCTCCAGCCATTGCAATTTTAGAACTTAAGCCTCTCTTGGTAAGAGGATCCCTTCATTCCCCTCACCAATCTTGTTGCCCTTCTCTGTACACACTCAAGCAAATCTACATCCTTCCTAAAATGAGGCCTCCAGATCTGTACACAGTACTCAAGGCGTGGCCTGACCATTGCCTTATACAAAGGGACAACGACCTCCTTTTCCCTGCTAGCAAAATTCCTATATATCATTGACAAAACCCCATGACCTGCCCTGGCAGCCTGTCTGCATTGCTCAGAAAACTTCATATCTGACTGCACAATTACTCCCAGGTATTTTTCATTTTCTACCACTTTAAGTGTAGTACCACACAGTTGGTACGTTTCTCTGGGGTTACTTCTACCCATATGCAGTACTTTGCAATTTTCAAGGTTAAACTTCAGTTGCCACCTCTCAGGCCATCTGCCAAAATTTTCTAGATCCTGTTGCAGTAGCACACTACCATTACTGTCATTAACAACCCTGTCAATCTTTATATCATCTGCAAACTTCGACATCAAGCCTGATATACTTTCATCAATATCATTGATAAATATACAAAACAACAGTGGATCCAACACCGAACCCTGTGGGACTCAACTAATAACATTAGTCCATGAAGAGCAGCACACATTGATTACCACCCTCTGTCTTCTCCCACTCAACCATCCTTTTATCCATTGTAGCAATTTACCCTTAATACCATTCTGCTCCAATTTGTACAGTAGTCTTCCATGCACAACAGTGTCAAAAGTTTTACTGAAATCCAAGTACAGGTCGACCATCACTAATCTGGCCACAAGTAATCCAGTTCCACTGCTAATTTGGACATAATTTCTGCGAACGTAATTTCAAATTTCCTGGGTCAGCACACCGACCTGCTGCTACTGTTTTGGTGGTGTTGGTTGGAGCATCAGCTGTTGGCACGAACACGTAGGCACTGGCAAGTCATTCCCACTTGTTTTTCTGCATTTATTATATAACCTGCTCACATTTAGCCCCAGCTATGGTTCCAATGCATAAAGGAAGTGCCTCTTGTGGTAGAAAGCGCAAACACTGTACACTGTCCATAACAGATAAAGTTGAACTTCTGAAAAAACTTGACAGCGGTGTGTCTGTGAGAAGTTTAACTCTGTTTAATTGTAAATTCCAGCAATTTCTTTCAGTTCCTCTTATTTCAGTAATTTTCTTTTAGCCATTCCTGTTTAGGTTTTTTTTTGTTTACGACACACTTGTACAAACTTGCGGAAAAACAAAACACAATATGATGGATAATACAGCGCCCTAATGAACTTGTTTTCACAAAATCTCTAACAATACTGACAAACTTATTGCGATGTTTGAGAGTTTATTTTATCGTAATTAGTTTTATTGTAGCGCTTGCCACGAGTGCAATAAACTAATCACAAACGACCTTCATATGTATGTCGTAATAGCGTCACACGTACATGGCCAACACAGCTTCTCAAGAAATAAAGTAACCAACATATATGGCCATATTGGCCACAAATATGCGGCATAAAAAAATACTTTTTTTTTTTTTTTTTTTTAACATTTTAAGTCAAAAAAAAAAAACAAAAAAACGACAACACTGACATTACAATATTTATTTTAGAATTACTAATCAAATTATTTGCTAAATATTTTTTGCCCCCTGGGAAATTTTTTTCTTAAACTAGCTTGGCAGTAAACGTGTTAAAGGTAAGAAGAGGTGGTTAGCTTTTGGGTAAACTGTATATGCTAAAATAACCACCGGTGAACCAGCAAACTCACTAATCCGGTATCCCACAGGTCCCAACGCTGCTGGATTAGTGATGGTCGACCTGTATATGATATCAAAATTATTTTTTGCATCCATTTCCTTTGTAACCACATCATAATAACCAATCAAATTTGTCAGACAAGACTTTCCCTTAACAAACCCAAGCTGTGTCTGAATTATTGCTGCAGTCTTGTTTAGATGATCCTGCAATGCATCTTTAACCAGTGACTCCATTATTTTACCCAGAACAGTAGTTAAACTAACTGGTCTGTAATTACTCATGTCACCCTTCGATCCCCCTTTGTGAATTGGGGATACATTTGCACATCTCCAGTCCGTGGGGACATCTCCTGTGTCCAAGGATGCTCTCATAATTATGGCTAAGGGTTTGCTTACTTCCTTTGCTGCCTCCTTTAATATAACTGGATAGATCCCCCATCCACCCAAGGTGCTTTTCTTATGTTTAACTTCAACAATTTCTCCTACACTTTCCTCTCAGTTATTAAAAAATCATTAACCACCCTGCTACAATTTGATAACCTTCTGGCATTTTCAAACCTTAATAACTCCTCATGTGTGAATGTAGATGCAAAATACTCATTCAGTTTGTTTGCTATCTGAGCAGGATCATCAACAGTCGAATGTAAACTCTAGAAGGAAGGGGATTAACCAGATTGCTCCACTTGAAGTTGATGGATGGACTGTTGATGACCTTGCTCAGGTAGCTGACAAACTGAATGACTATTTTGCATCTACATTCACACATGAGGAATTCTGTAGAGAAACAGAGGCCAGAAGTTTATCAAACTCTAACAGGGAGCTGAATAATTTTGTAATAAATTAGAGCAAAGTGAAGGAGAAGTTGTTGAAGTTAAACATAAGAAAGGCACCTGGGATGGATGGATCTATCCAGTTATATTAAAGGAGGCAGCAAAGGAAGTATGCAATTAAGAACATCCTTGAATTCAGGGGAGGCCCCCAAGGACTGGAGAAGTGCAAATATATTCCTAATTCACAAAGGGTAACACAAGTAATTATAGACCTGTTAGTTTAACTTCTGTTCGAGGAAAGTAAGGGATTCACTGGTTAAAGAAGCAATGCAAGCTTATCTGGACAAGACTGCAGTTATAGTCCAGACACAGCATGGGTTAAGGAGAAAATCTTGCCTGACCAATTTGAATGGACACTACAATGTGGTCACAAAGGAACTGGATGCAAAAATAATTTTAATATCACATACTTGGATATTAGGAAAGCTTTTGATACTGTCACACATAGAAGGCTGCCGTACAAATTGGAGCAGTATGGCATTAAGGGAAAGTTGCTGCTGTAGATAAAAGGATGGTCGAGTGGGATAAGACAGAGAGTGGTAATCAATGGACACTGCTCTTTGTGGACTAATGTTATTACTGGAGTCCCCCAGGTTGTGTTGGGACCATTGTTGTTTTCTATACTTCTCAATGATATTGATGAAGGTCAATGGACACTGCTCTTTGTGGACTAATGTTATTAGTGGAGTCCCCCAGGTTGTGTTGGGACCATTGTTGTTTTCTATACTTCTCAATGATATTGATGAAGGTATAACAGGCTTAATGTCCAAGTTTGTAGATGATACAAAGGCTGGAAAGGTTGTTAATGATAGTACACTACTGCAACAGGATCTAGATAAGTTGGGCAAATGGGCTGAGAGGTGGCAACTGAAGTTTAACGTTGACAAATGCAAAGTACTGCATATTGGTAGCAGTAAGCCCAGAGTAACATACCAACTGTGCAGTACTACACTGAGGTTAGTGGAGAATGAAAAAAATTTTGGAGTAATTGTGCGATCAGATATGAAGTTTTCTGAGCAGTGTAGACAGGCTGCCAGAGCAGCTCATGGGGTCTTGTCAATGATATACAGGAATTTTGCTAGGAGGGATAAAGAGGTGATTATCGCTTTGTATAAGGCAATGGTCAAGCTCCACCTTGAGTACTGCATACAGGTCTGGACACCTAATTTTAGGAAGTAATTAGAGCTGCTGAAACAAGTACAGAGAAGTTCAATGAGATTGGTGAGCAGAACAAAGGCTTGCTCTTACCAAGAAAGACTCAAGTTCTGCAAATTGCAGCATCTGGAGACTAGGCACCTACGAGGTGATCTGATTGAGGTGTATAAGGCCTTGAATGGTTTGAGCAAGCTCAATGTTGATGGAATTCTTCCTCTTGCTCAGATTACGCACCTGAGATGGCATAAATTTAATCTGAAGAAAGATAGTTGTAGAATAGATGTGCGGAAATTTACCTTAAGCTAGGGGTGGTTGATTGTTGGAACAAACTTCCATCTGTCATTGTGTAAGCTGATAGCTTAAATAAATTGAAGGAAAACTGGAAAACCTTTGGAGTGAATGGATGGGTGAAATGGGAAGGGTTTTTTTTTAGCTGATGCTGTATAAGCTTGATTTCTTGCATCATATGCCACTACTAATGCTAATAGTAAGTATGAAGAGGATGCCAAGATGGATGGATACAGTGCTGGTCAATCTAATTAAGCCATAAAAGATGGCATGGGATAGTTACAGAGTGATGAAAAGCATTGAAGCCAACAACAGCTACAAGTTGATCTGCAATAGTACCACAGAAAAAGTCAGGGCAGCAAAGACTTAATATGAGAAAGCACTAAGAGAGCAAAATATGGAGATATGCAGTTTTCGTGTATGTGAATACAAGAGGAAGAAAATGAATCAGATTGGTCCGTTGTGTAAGAAGTGTGGGAAGGATAACCTAACTGACATTGCATGAATTGAATAGGTATTTCAATTGATCTTTATGTTGACCTTTATCGTGAGGAGAAACTGTGTGAATGAGGATGAGATATTGTGAAATTAGTGATTTCAAAATTACAGATGACTGTTTACTAGAAAAACGTTTGAGGAAAGTATGGCCCTGGAGTTCATGGCATACACCCAGTAATTTTCAGGGAAGCTGTCAGAGAGTTTATTGAACAATTAGGTCCACAGGGTAATTATAAGGACATCACTGGACTCGGGAGAGATTCCTTTTGACTGAAGAAGTGCTAACATATAGCCAATACACAAAAGCAGGTCTAACAGTGAAGGGGATGTCTATCGAATGGTCAGTCTGACTTTAGAAAAATACTGGAAGCAATGAATAAGAGTGCAATCCAGGGACATTTAGGTAGTAAAAGCATTTTGAAGACACACAATATGCTTTTTATTAAGGGAAAATCATGTTTAATTAACCTATTTTCACAAAGTTATTTATGAGCTGGATGTAGTTTATTTGGATTTTAGCAATACATTTGATTCAGTCCCTCATCTGTGGTTACTGTATATGCTGGAACATGTTGGAATCACAAGCAAGATTCTAAGTTTAGATTACAGGGTGGCTGCGTTAGGCTGCAATTGATGGATATTCTTCAGATTGGTGTAACATCAGAACCAGTCCTAAGAGGACTGGGTCTTCTACCACTGTTGTTTCTGATTTTCTCAAATGACATTGACAAAGAGATAGAGGGCATGATGTCAAAATTTGCAAATGACTTAAAGATTGGGAGAGTGGTTAATGACCAGTGACAAATCTCCTTCAGGATGACTCAAATAGGCTTCAAAGATGATCAGAAAAGTGGCAGCTTATTTTAATGCAGCAAAATGCAAGTTCTTATACACAAAAGCAGGTCTATACACAAATGTACTTGGCAAACATCCTCTCCACACTGGGTGAAAAGACCAGAATTTGAATTCTGCCAATGACATGAGGAATTTTATGGGCTTTTTTTCACAATGTGGCTGAGTTAGTCAGTCTCACCCAAGGGTTGCATGGTTTTTTTTCTCCGAGAAACTCAAGATTTTTGCCCAGTAAATATGCAAATCAACCACAGAATTTATGACATAATATACATGGCATGATATGGTCTAAATTGTTGATGCACCTAAACTTACAACACAACTAGAGAAATAGGAACTCAAAATATATTATACACTCAGTGGGGTTGAATTAAAAAGGGTACAGTAAGAAAGGGATCTGGAAGTTGATATAAGGAGATGTGAAGTTCTCTGAGCAATATAAACAGATGGCCAGGAAAGCCTATACTGTTCTATTGATGATTTACTGAACGGGGGGGGGGGAGGTCATAATCCAAATGTACAAGGCAATTGTAAGACTGCACTTGGAATGCTGTGTCAAAATATGGAGACCTCACCTAAAAACAGATATTGCACTTCTTGAAAGGATCCACCAAGGATGGGCCATCTGTATGGTGAGATCTGCAAAGGTGTAACCATATGAAGAAAGACTATGATTTATGTGGGCTACAGAGCTTGGGAACTAGGCACTTTAAGGAGGTCTATAAGACTTTAAGAGGTGAAAGTAAAATGAATGAGGGTGAAATTTTCATTGTTATAAATAATTCCAGAACTAGGGGCCATAAATTCAAATTACTAGGGAAGAGGTTTAGACTGGATTGCAGGAAGCTGTTGATTACTGAAACAATTTACCTCTGTGGGTAGTTGAGGCTGACAGATTGCAGAAATCCAATGGCCAACTGGATAGCCTTTATTGGAGGAGAGAAGAACATAATCAGTCTATTTTCTTATCTACTTTTTTATATATTTTCTTTTGTTATTTTTTATATATTTTCTTTTGTTATTTTTTATATCTTTCTTTATATTTCATGTTATTTATTTATATATTATTATTATTGTATTTCTTATTTATTTATTTATTTGTTATTATTATTATTAATTTTTTTTTTTTTTTTTTTTACTGGTGCAACCAAAACCTATGACTTCCTTGAATTATATGGCTAATAACACTCTCACTATGAGCATCACAGGTCTTTGAATCTCTTGAGGAATTTTGATTTTTTTTTTTTTTTTTTTGTTTTTGGTGTGATTGCCATACTTGAATAAAATATTCTAAGTGTAGTCTCACCAATGCTTTATACAGTGGGATTACCTATCTTTATAAGGAAATGTTCGAAAAATCATCACCAAGAGCTCACTTTTCTGTTAGTGTACATTGTACAGAGAATTTTGTGTGTACTTGGATCATATTCCCCAAATCTCTTTCCTCTTTTTAATTCAACTCCTAATAATTATTTTGGGGTTGTTATTTCCCAAGGGTAAAAAATTGCATTTTATAGCATTAAAACGGTTTCCATATACAGTCAGTTCAGCTATAATGCAGTACATTATAAAAATCTCCACATTATGGCATTTCGCACATTAAAAACAACAGGGCTTATAGGAAAAATGGGGATAGGGGCAAAGCACTCAAAAAAAAAAAAAAAAAAAAAAAATGTTCAGTGTGGAAAGGAAAACACTAAAATAGGTTTAACACAGGATTTAATTGCTAACACAGGTTTAAACATTTTAAATTTCTAATAAATAAATAAATATTACAGTAAATACAGTACTGTAATATACACATTTTATTTGTCTGTTCACTGACTTTTTTTTTTTTTTTTTTTGATTGTTAAATTTAAAACAGTAAAAAAGATAAGCAATCAATAACAACGAACAAGGCATGCACAAATTGCACAGGTGAGATACGCAATAACAATTTCATGCATTAAAAATAGGAAGCTTAAAAAATAGGAATGAACAGAATATTCTGAAAATTTATTTATGTTTTTTATATGATTGAGGATTTCGTGGAAGGGCAACACATTTCACCATAATAACGTAAAAACTCGCAGAAATCCGGCTATCAGTATTATCGTAAATGCAATAGGATCGAGTTTACTACCTGTTTATAATTAGATTGCACAAACAGAAAAGCCCAATAAAACGGAACCTGCAAACTGTTTTTATTGTTTTATGGTGGTGATCTCCAGAATTGTACTCCTTTGCTCACGCTTCACTAAATTTCTGTTCGAACTGAAAAATGTAAGCTCCTGAAAACATGAGCCATACATGAAAACATGAGTTGGCCTACAATACTTTTTGCATACAGCGAATGACAACAGTGTGTCTCCGACCAATACAACTACAGTAAATGGGAAATATAGCTCTCACACATTTGACGCCTGACATTTTTTAAGCTTCATAAACTTGTATGTATTGCTGCACAGCCCGCTATGTTCAGCTTGGTGCTGAACATTCACTTTGTGTTATTCGCAGACAAAATCGTGCATGAGTCAACATGAAAATCACATTATACTCGCATTGTTCCCTAATATATCAGTTGCATTGCCAAAATATGTGTTATAGCAGAACTGACTGTATATATATATATATATATATATATATATATATATATATAAATTATTTTTATGTGTAGAATATAGTAAGTATACATATAAGTATCGAATTTAACTAATGCTACTAATGAAAATACGGTGTACCATGGGAGCGATATATGTGTTGAACAAAGGGTGGAAGAAAGGAAAAGAAAATAAGTGTAACGATATAAAATGAAAAGAATCAAAAAGCAAATTTTGAAAAAACAACGACCAAGGTAGAAATAGCATTGCAGTATCTTTCATAATTTTTGTGTCTTCTTCAGAGGTCATCCACCAAAATTATGAAAAGGACAGCAATACTCTTAGCTATTATATTTCTTAGCTATCCTGGGTGTTTGAGCATCATGTACTTAATCTTAGCCTAGCGCAGCTCCACCGCCTACGTAAATTCATTACATAATATACAGACACCAAAATTCGTCTAACGCTAGGCGCCGCTAGCGTATCTACGCATATATACACGGGTTAGCCTCCGGCACAGTCTTTTCTGTCAACACCACCAGTAGCGGTAAGTCCTTGTCACTCCTATTCCTTTGTCTTTGCCTATTTCACTTTCATAGCGGTCTGCTTACTTCTGTAAGGTCATCCATGTTCTGTATGTAATACTTTAGTAACAGATAATAGTTTTGCATAACTTGATTTTAATTATTTATTCAAAATTTGTATTCAAAATTCTTTTTATATTTTACCACGTGGTTTCTTACACATGTTCTTTGACATACAGAACATGTCAGAAACAGAAGTAAGAGTATTGCTGTCCTTTTCATAATTTTGGTGGATGACCTCTGAAGAAGACACAAAAATTATGAAAGATACTGCAATGCTATTTCTATCTTGGTCGTTGTTTTTTCAAAATTTACTTTTTGGTTCTTTTCATTTTATATCATTACACTTATTTTCTTTTCCTTTCTTCCACCCTTTGTTCAACACATATATCGCTCCCAGGGTACACCATATTTTCATTAGTAGCATTAGTTAAATTCGATACTTATATGTATACTTACTATATTCTACACATAAAAATAATTTATGTATACATTATGGTTGTAGGGTACCTTTGCGCTTGCAGTGTCCCTGATCCATAATTCATATTATCGCAATTCTAATCCATCTAAATCTTAATTTTCTTCCCCCACACATACCATACAGCTTCTCTATTTATTTTTATTATTCGTAATTATATATATATATATATATATATCCTGATCATTTGTGAAGCCTGTCCAAGTCATGCTGAAAGAGTGCTGCTTGGTCATTAACTTATTCAATATTCAACATTATTAATCATTAACTTTATTTGCTTGATCTTATCTGCAAATTTTGGTATCACAATCTGTATCCATTTATCAATATTATTTAAGAAATAAGAGGTGCAGTAGTGCCAACACCAATCCTTGATGGATTCCAATTATAACAATAGCCATTAATCAAACCCTCTGTTTTCTTTCATGCAGCAATCCTGCAATCCATCCAGGTAGAATACCTATTACACCAATATGTTCCAGCTTATATAGTTACCTCTTATGTGGAAGAGTCAAATGGTGTGCTAAAGTCCAAATAAATAACGTCAAAATTATTTCCTATATCCACATCATGAGCTACTCCTTCCAAAATAGCTAAACTAGATTAGTTAAACAAGATTTTCCCCATACAAAATCTTCTGTTTCCTTCAGAATATCACTCATCTAGCTAGATGCCCTCGCATTGCTTTTCTCAATCTTTCCCTTAACACTGAAATCAGACTGGCTGTCTCTAGTCAGTATGGGAATTATGATGTCTGGGGCACTGGGCCAATAGTCATTGCATTTTTCTGGAGAATCCATGACCTTGGATCCCAGAATCAACTACACCACTGCAGTTCAGTAAATTCAGCCTTGCCTTACTTTTCTCTTAGAACTAGCAATATGTTTTGGACTTCTCCAGTTTGAAAGAATCTCCCAACGAGCCCTAATAATTACATTTACAGTTTTAAACTTAACACTTAGCATTCTCTCACCAGCTCCCTCAAAATTATTGGATATATTCCATCAATGCCAAGTCCTTACTTGCCCTTAGGCTTGAAAGTATTTATAATAAACAGCCTTCTGTAATTTTAACATTTTAATTTCATACTGCTCAGCTTCACGCACACCACACAGCTTCTCCATGTTATGAAGGGCTTTCATCTCTAAAAACATCAATACAAAGCATCTGTTCAATCAATTACCAACAACAGCTGAGTTATATATGACTTTCCTAAATTTTTCATGTGTATACACAGGAAATTTGATTGGTTCTTTTCCTCTTTGTATTCACAAAATTGAAAAACTCCTTGTCCCTGTCATTGTCTCAGCTGGTGATTTCTCATAATCATCTTTTGCCCATCTAACCTTTTCTGTGGTACTACTACAGATCAACTTATAGCTGTTGTAGGCTTCAGTACATTTTACCACAGAAAGTGCAACAAAGAACACAACATCCTTTCCAGCATTTCAGTCTTGAAATCACATCCAGCTCCTAACAATAGTTGCCAGTTCCACCAGGAATTTGGATTTCACTAATATCCATCAAGCTACTTATTTACATACAATCTCATGCCAGTTCCACCAAGTTTGGTGGAACTGGCACCTATTCCCAATTTTACAATTTTTTGTGTTGCGAACTTTCACAAACTTTCAGACATTATGATATCTATAAACTATTATATTATAACTTAAAATAATATCTACTTACTGAGTCCAAATGGATTTCCGCTATTTCCTGAGGATGTCTTGCAATCTTTGCCAACATCTTTTAGGGATGTTGATCTAGAACACAATCTATCAAGAGTACTAGTAAAAGAATGCAACGATAAATCGGTGACAGAGTCTGCACGACATTCTTCTAACTTGCCTGAAGATGGTAATATCTTGAAAGATATAAAAAAAACATAATACTAAGGTATTTTGTTTTCTGTTTATGAAAAAATTTTGTTCAAAATATAAGAAAATCAGAATGTAATTCTTTTCCCCACCACACTTCTTAATTCTTTCACTAATGTTGACCCAGAAAACAATTTTTTTTTAAATTTTAAGAAACAAAGTTCAGAAGAATACTTAAACTTACATGAGAAATGTTTGGTACGCTTGCTGTTTTTCGTAATGGTCTTCCCTTTGATGCTAATAATTCTTTTACCGCTACTTGCTGTAAATAAAAATATTTTTTTTGAGTCCAAATTTATTTTGTTATATATATAACTTAAATGAAAAGTTTGAAACTGTAACAGAATAAAATCAAAGGGCTAAAGGGTATGCTCACACAATTAAGCACTGTGTATATGTGTGTTATTAGCAAGTAATTGTGAACTTTTCTACATCTTTGTTAAAAATGAAATCAACAATTTTATCTGACTAATATATATATAAAATGTTAAGTGGGTTGGGAAACTGCTATCTTGGGGGGAGGAATACACAAACTAATAGATTGACAATAGCTGCAGGCAGAAGTGAAAGCGATTCTTGCACTGCTTCTATTGGAACATACATCAAATCAGAATTCTGACAGGCATTTATGAAAGCTTGAACAACAGGGTGGATGCTCTAGAAGGAATTATGTTGGGGGCCTATCAAGTTCTCAGCTGCCCACCTCAATGTCAGAGCTTGCACTTGTGCATTGGGCAACATGGCGGCAACCCCCAAGGCAAAATGTGCTGGTCCCACAGGGGTAGCCATTTTCAGTGAGTCTATCAAGAGTGAAATATATTGTGTAAAAAGGATAAATAGAATAGACACCAGGATATCTTTGCCAGGGGCAAATGTTGATGGTGTTGTAGAGCAGATATCTTTTAAGGGCACAAAAGGTGATATCTGAGGACTTACTTAACAAGTACACGGCAATGATGGGAAAAAGTCATGAGTTAGGACTGAATTTGAAAGTGTCTGCAATTCTGCCCAGACAAGATAGGAGGAGTAGATGATGAGAGCCTTATCAATCAATTTGGCCCTGGAGAGATTGTGCAAGGCTCATGGGGTAGAATTCTTATCAGCATGTTAACAGAAGAGACTGCTTCTACAGGGATGGGATACACTTAAATAGAAAGGGTGAATATTTGCTGATGCTATCAAGGCAGGTCAAAAAACTGCTTACTTGGGGTGGATACAGACTAATAGATTGACAATTGCTGCAGGCAAAGGTGAAAGTGATTCTTGAACTGCTTCTAGGGGAAATCAGCAGCCCAGAAAGCAAGGTACCAGGTATTTCAAGCCATGCTGTGGGTCATCTTGGAAAATGGAAATACATGGGCTGTGTTAGAGTAATATGTAAGCATTTATATTCATCATAAGCAGAAACAGTGAGCTCGTTTACACTGTATCCACTATACCTCAATATCATGATAAACTAAACTATCATCTTAAGATATATAACATGATAAACAGGGTTAATAAAGCCATCTCTTAAATTTAAATTAATGAGTGTGTTTTAATCAGTTCTCCACAGCTTCCAATATCTAAATTCCAACTTTTAAAAAAATTACCTGTCTCAAACGATCCAAAGTTAAGATACTTTCTACAGCAGAGACTCCCCTAGAGTACTTTTCTATATAACTCTCCCCATCATTGGTTGCAGTATCTTCACCTGAAGCAGCCATAAGAGCCAAACTTTCTCTATCCTCTGGATCTTCTGAAGCCTTAAAAAAAAAAAAAGTAATTAAATTAAATCATTAGTGCAATTGCATCATTACTACTTAGTTGAATTTTCAAGACAAACTGAAGTTTGTACATTATTATAATATTGCATATTTCAAAATCCTTCACAATTGCCTTTCTCTTATACAGGCAGTTCTTGCTTTATGAGTTTCTGGGTTTACAAGTTTTTTTTCCCCAAGTATCAACAAAATCGAAAATATAAACATTAATTGCAAAAAATGAATGTTAAACATTCATAAATACCGCATTCCAAAACATGAGCATAGCTATACAATACAGTGTACCCGTGTACCCCGCTTTACGATATTAATCAGTTCCAGAGACACCATCGTATCGTTAAAATATCGTAATGTGAACCCAATAACACATTAGTTTTTTGGTAATTCATTTCAAGATCTCGGAAGTTGAAATTTTCGTTGTATAACTAAGCTGTTTATCTCTCTAAAATGTCAATTTTAAGGTCACGAGCATGACCTTAAGGCCATATAAAAGGTCGTGAGCATGGTTTGTAAATTGTATTAGTTACCAATTCAAATCATTAAAATGCACTACACTTTCATCGTTATCATATGTTCCCATTATAAGAATCAATTTTAAACGCCTTTGTGATATTTTTCTAAAGCACATTTTTGGAGGTCACGACCATAAAATGATAAAAACAATTTGCACTTTCCAATTTATTGGACTTTTCGGTTACTGCAAGTGGGTAGTAACCTCCATTTTCTTGCATTTGCGAAAATACCGATAGCTGGAATTGTGTGGTTTTTTACGTAATTATGGTGAAATGCGTTTCACCTTTACTGAAATCTTTAGTCATATAAAAATCAAATACATTTTCAGAATCTTCTCTTCATTCCTTTTTTTAAAGCTTCGTAAACTTGTTACTTCACACAAATTGTCTTAGTTGCAATTTGTGCATTCCTTTAAAAAATGCTTATGCATGCTATGAAATTTAAAAAGCAAAGAGAAGATAATTTTGGAAATAAATGCCTCTTGAAGAATTTCTGAAGAAGAAGACTCCTTGTGCAACAAACCAATGAGTGCCGAGCCAATAATGAGTGATCAATGAGTGTGCATTTAGTCGATGATGATGAAGAATAAACATTCTTTAGCATTTGTAAGTCGTAAATAATTTCTCTATTATTATATATATTTTTTGTTAGTTGTTGGCGCATCGGCTTCTGTAGCCATAATGCACCGCCCAAAGTTTTTGCATTTTACTCTGATCTAAGCCTGAGGCGGGATTCGAACTCGCGACCTTTGGGTTGCCAGGCAGGCACTTTACCCACCTGGCTAGCCCGGTCGGCTTCTCTATTATTATAATTTGCTTGATTTTACAGGCTACATTTTCATTTCTTTCGATAAATCAATCATTGTTTAAACATAAACTAATTAGCTAACTAATTTCATTGTTGAGAACATGACCCCTATTTTTAACATTATGTCTATAGGAAATAAATTCCCGCTTTACGAGTTTTCGCTTTAAGAGCGCGGGCTAGGAATGAATTAACTCGTAAAGTTGAGAACTACCTGTACTTCAAATAAGTACCACTTCCCCATTAGTGAAGAACTGTTTACCATTCTCAGCTGAATATCACCATGCAGACAGCACTGTTTCAAACTGTTTGGCCTCTAATTAGTAAGCAGGCAGGTACCCAGAGGTATAATAGCTGACAACCCAGTTGTGACTTATTTACACAATATTAGAGATGCCAAAAGGTGTACTTCTTAGAATAATGAAATTTTGGGGCAGAAAACCTAAAAATTCAAAGTATGTTTGAACTTTCCATAGTTTGAGGCTTTCTATCTTTATTTTATTTATTAATATTAGTATTAAAATTGCAGAACAATGTAAGAAAACAAAGGTTATATAGTGTCTGACATAAAAAATTAAAATTAAACAAATAGTCTCTCAAGGTTTATATTTTATGTATCTCTTCAAAATATTTAGCTAAACCCTCTTTAAATCTATATAAGTTCTCAGTCTCTCAAGGCTAGATGATAATTTCTTATAAGAGTTGATTACACTTTGACTAAATGCAATTTTTCTTATAACCAGTCCACAATTATCTTTCCATAATTTCAGTCTATTTCCTCTTGCTTGTATCACCCTAGAAAGAAGAAATGTCTTTATCAATGACTGCTCAAGTCATATATGCCTGTATTTAGTTTAATTTGATCCCCATTAATAGTTTCCAAACTTTGCAGCATACAGAACTGAAGTCTCTTCCTGTATGTGCTCTTCCTCTCTTCCTCTTTGCATCCAAAACTAGTTTTGTTGTCCTCTTTCGTACCTTTCAATAGAGTCAATATCTTTTCTTCTCCACCTTTATACAGTTCAGGAGGAGAACTTGTGACAAAATTACTGTATGTTACTGATGTGCTGTACTTGCAGGTTTACAACACTGTTATTTTTTCAAGTATCCTCAATTAGCTTAATACTGTAAAAGTGACTGCTTTTCAGCATATATTGGAACATAGAAACCTGTTCAATGTTGAAATTGAAGCAACAGACTTATAGTTTTTACTAATGGTGTATCAAGTATTTTGATCATAGTCTGCCAATTCTTATGGTATGCCTTTATTGTGTATTTTGTCTGTACAGGTGCATGTGTTCACAGGCTATGTTAGCAAGTTCCTCTTTTAACCCCTGTCATATAATGGGGGATTTTATTTCCCCAGAAATTGACTGGAATTTGTGGGTTAGTCACTCACACACTAGCAAGGCTTTTGTGGATTTATTGGATGATTGTTTTCTACAGCAGCATGCTACAGTGGCAACTAGAGGGAGTAATACTCTTGATCTGATTATCAGTAGTGATTCTTCATGCATTAAGAATCTGCAGATAAAGGAACCACTAGGTGGCAGTAATCACAGTGTGCTGAAGTGGGATTTATTCAAAGAAGTAACTACCATCAAGGGTAATGGGAAGGGTTTTTGCTTTCGTAAAGGTGACTACGGAGATCTGAGACAGTATTTAAATTCTATACAGTGAGACCAACTGATATGTTACCAATAGTAAATTCAAAATGGAAGGCATTCAAAGAATTAATCTTAGAAGCTACTAGACTTTTCATATCAACTAAGAAATATTGTTCAAGATTCAGGCCTAAATGGATGTCAGATGAACTAATTAGACATGTGGCAGAGAAGACAAATGCATGGGATACATATAAATTAACAGGTGACACAGAAGCCATTGATAAATATAAGCTGGTCTGTAACCAAGTCACAGAGGAGGTTAGGCAGGCAAAGGATGGAAAGAAAAACAGCAAAGAGTTCTTTACTTATGTAAACTCTAGAAGGAAGGGGATGAATCAGATTGGTTCATTTGATATCAATGGTTCAACTGTTGATGATCCTGCTCAGGTAGCTAACAAACTGAATGAATATTCTGCATCTACATTCACACATGAGGAGTTATTCAGGGAGGGGAATGCTAGAGGTGTATTAAACTCTGGAAGTAAGCTAGATAATCTTGTAATAACCGAGAGTAAGATGGAGGAGAAATTGCTGAAGATAAACATAAGAAAAGCACCTGAGATAGATGGAATCTATCCAGTTATATTAAAGGAGGCAGCAAAGGAAGTAAGCAAACCATTAGCCATAATTATGAGAGCTTCCTTGGACTTTGATCATCCACAAAGGATGATCAAAGGGAGACACAGGTAATTACAGACCTGTTAGTTTAACTTCTGTTGCAGGGAAATTAATGGAGGCACTGGTTAAAGCAGCAATGCAGGGTCATCTGGACAAAACTTCAGTTATAGCTCGAACACAGGATGAGTTTGTTAAGAGAGAAGTCTTGTCTGAACAATTTGATTGGATACTATGATGCAGTTACAAAGGAACTGGATGCAAAAATTAATAATCTTGATATCATATATTTGGATCTTAGAAAGTTGGAAGACTGTTACTATGGAAAAAAAAGGGATGGTTGAGTTGGGGAAGACAGAGAGTGATAATCAATGGACACTGCTCTTCGTGGACTAATGTTATTAGTAGATTCCCCCAAGGTTCAGTGTTGGGTCCATTGTTGTTTTCCGTATTCATAAATTTTACTGATGGTGGTATATCAGCATTAATGTCCAAGTTTGCAGATCATACAAAGGTCGGCAAGGCTGTTAATGACACTAATGACAGTATGGTGCTGCAACAGGATCTAGAAAAGTTGAGCAGATGAGCTGAGAGGTGGAAACTGAAGTTTAACATTGACAAATGTAAAGTACTGCATATGGGAAGCCCATAGTAACGTATCAACTGATTGGTACTACACTGACAGTGGTAGAGAGTGAAAAGGATCTGGGGGTAATTGTGCAGGCAGATATGAAGTTTTCTGAACAGTGCAGACGGTCTGCAAAAGTAGCTCATGGTGTCTTATCAATGATATACAGGAATTTTTCTAGCAGGGTTAAGGAGGTGATTGTCCTCTTGTATAAGGCGATAGTCAGGCCACCTTATGTACTGTATACAGGTCTGGAGGCCTCATTTTAAGAAGGATGTAGAGCTGTTGGAATGAGTTTTCTGAGTTGAAAGCTGCTGAACAAATTGGAGGATGAAATAAAGGCCTTTCTAAGATCTAAATATATGATATCAAGCTTATTCCCTGCATCCAGTTCCTTTGTTGGTTGGTTGATATTTTGTTTAGTGGCACAAGGGCTGCTAAGGCCATATTGTGCCTGATTCTATTTGGCAGTGCAATTACCAGTTAAAATCTGTAAAATAATTCCATGTGCTTTAAGAAATAAAAGAACTCAGCTAGATTTGCATTGTCTCCAATCAGATGGGATAATATCAAAGGTTCTTGCACATGTGAAAGCGATTTGAAAATTCTGTTTCAATAATTATTATAATGATTGCAATTTATTGGAATATGCTTCACCATAAGTGTAGTCTGACAAAATGTACAAATAGGCGGATCTTCCCCCCCTAGTTCCTTTGTGACCACATCATAATATCCAATCAGATTGGTCAGACAAGGCTTCCCCTTAACAAAACCATGCTGTGTCTGAGCTATAACTGAAGTCTTGTGTAGATGATCCTGCAGTACTTCTTTAACCAGTGCCTCCATTAATTTCCCTGGAACAGAAGTTAAACTAACAGGTCTATAATTACTTGTGTCACCCTTTGATCCTCCTTGGTGAATTGGGGTCACATATGCACATCTCCAGTCCATGGGTACCTCCCATGAGTCCAAGAAAGCTCTCATAATTATGGCTAAGGGTTTGCTTACTTCCTTTGCTGCCTCCTTTAATATAACTGGATAGATCCAATCCACCCCAGGTGCCTTTTTTATGTTTATCTTCAACAATTTTCCCTCCACTTTCCTCTCAGTTATTACAAAATCATCTAGATCACTGCCAGAGTTTAATTCACCTCTGGCATTCCCCTCCCTGAATAACTCCTCATGTGTGAATATAGATGCAGAATACTCATTTAGTTTGTTAGCCACCTGAGCAGGATCATCAAATGTTGAACCATCAATATCCAGTGGACCAATCTGATTCATCCCTTTCCTTCTAGACTTTACATAGGTGAAGAACTCTTTGCTCTTTTTCCTTTGCATCCTTTCCCAAAGATTTCTCATAATCTGCCTTTGCCTGCCTAATCTCCTTTGTGACTTGGTTACAGACCAGCTTATATCTATCATAGGCTTTCATGTCATCCATTAATATAATGTATCCCATGCATTTTTCTTCTCTGCCACATGTCTCATTAGTTCATATGACATCTATTTAGGGCTAGACCTTGAAAAATATTTCTTAGTTGGTATGTAAAGCCAAGATTAATTCTTTGAATGTCTCCCATTTTGAATTTGCTGTTGGTAACATCATCAGTTGGTCCCACCATATAGAATTTAAATACTATCTCAGACCACCGTAGTCGCTTTTACGAAAGCAAAAACCATCCATCCCCTTTACTCCTGATGGTAGTTACCTCTTTGAGTAAATCCAACTTCAGCACACTGTGATCACTGCCACCTAGTGGTTCCTTTATCTGCAGATTCTTAATGCATGAAGAATCACTACTAATAATCAGATCAAGAGTATTATTCCCTCTAGTTGCCACTGTAACATGCTGATGTAGAAAACAATCATCCAATAAATCCACAAAAGCCTTGCTAGTGTGTGAGTGACCAACCCACAAATTCCAGTCAATATCTGGGAAATTAAAATCCCACTTTATAAGACTCTGATTTACTGGCCCACTCTATTTCTCTGTACAGTTTTTATTATATTCATCAGAGTCATTAGGTCTATAACACACTCCTACTCTCAATTTTGATCTCCCAGTGCTTATGTCACACCAAACTAACTCAACACTGCACTGTCCAGTGATGTCGACTGGCTGCACTTCCTTGGATTTTATGTGTTTTTTAACTAATAGCATAACCACTCCTCCCTATCCTGTCTATCTTTCCTGTACACATTGTACTCCCCAAATTCCAGTTCTGCATTCTTTATATCTGTGTGACACCATGTCTCTGATATCCCAACAATATCTGCCTTTGATGTTTTGACCAACACCTCAAATTCATCAAATTTATTTACCAAACTCCTAGCATTGGTGTATACGCAAGTATACATGCACCTGTTCCTATTCTTAGCTACCCTAACTCAACTCGTGTTTACATGTACCGCAATGACTCCCAGCAGTCTCTGAAATCCTCTGCATCTTGTTTTCCAGGCTACTGCTCATTCCAATAGAAGCAGTGCAAGAATCACTTTCACTTCTGCCAGCAGCTACTGTTAATCTTTTAGTCCTTGTATCTCCCCAAGCTAGCAGTTTTCCGACCCACCTAACACTGCCTTGATAGCATCAGCAAATATTCTTGCACCCTTTCTATTTAAGTGTATCTCATCCCTGTAGAAGCAGTCTCTCCTGTTAGCAATATTAAGGTCTGTTTTAACCTGAATAAGCCTAAGTTACTACAGTGAGCACCAGGTATAAAAAGCCTAAAATACTAGATGAGAAATGTATCAGGTGCCAGTGTGCATAATTGGTGCAACAAGTTTCCTGAAAGCAGTAGAAAATTTTGCATGCTAATGGGCAGTCAAATAGTCGTCACAGATGTGATCATTTATTGTTTTGAGGGACTGATTTTGGAAAACAGATGAAATGCAGCACATAATACTGCACAGAAAGTGTTCATAAGTGTTGGAAGTATAGGGACAATCATGAAGTGGTTCAAGGTTGACCTTGACCTGACTTTTTATTATTTACAAAAAACAAATATATACTAGAATAACCAAACTTATTACTCTTTTTTAAGATAATGTCCCTCTACATGCTGAAACATTTTTAAAATTGGCATGGTATGACACCAATGTCAGCACAGAAAAAAAGTAGGCTGACTCTGAAATAAATTCAGCACACCACACTTGAATTTCTACCTCCCCTCCCTAGAAAGTAATCCTTCATTCATTTAAAAAAGTGATAATCACTGGGAGCTGAACGTCCTTTGTAAGGAGGATGGTTCACATTTTCCTAATCGAAGGTCGAATTTTTGTCATATTCACCATATGTGTTTTTTTTCCCTGCATAAATGATTCCCTTTGACAGTTTCCCAGTCTTTTCTTGTGAACCAATGTATACAGGGTGATTCACTACCAGTGTGACAAACTTGCAGGAGGTGTAGGGGGCATAAAGACGAATCGGAATCACATAGCATTTGCAGGGTTCGAAATGCCTTCGTCAATCGGTACAGGATGTTGAACGGGAGGTTGCGTGAACAGCGATCCCACTGGAAGTCAGCATTTGCGAACCGTTTCTGTTGAAGAAACGAAGTAGCAAAAGCTCTCCGGAGTGGATAATCTGCAGGCTCCAATGATTGGATGCGTTGCAGATGGAATGAACTCATTTGGTTTGATGACAGTATCCTCCATATAGTGGATTGGGAAATACCCAATCGTTGGCCTATCGCTCGAGTACTCGTACTCGGATTGCCTACTGCAAGACGTAGGACATTCTCCTCATCGTCTGGCATCCTCGTCATTCGCTCTCGATTCATGGTACCTCTCGTGAAACAACCAGTCTCACATAACCTTCTGTGCACACGTGCGAAAATCGTATGATGAGGGGCACTCCTGTGCGGGAAACGTTCCTGGTACAAGCGCAGAGCGGCGCGCCCGTTACAGTCCGCAGCTCCATACGCGAGGTGCATGTCGGCCAGTTCAACATTTGAATACTCGTCCATCCTACTACCTCGGGAACCGGTTCGCAAATGCTGACTTCCAGCGGGATCACTGTTCACGCGACCTCCCGTTCAACGCCCTCTACCGCATGACGAAGGCATTTGGGACCCTGCAATGCTATGTGATTCCGATTCGTCTTTGTGCCCCCTACACCTCCTGCAAGTTTGTCGCACTGGTAGTGAATCACCCTGTATATATATCATTGATTAAATATTAATGTAGATACACCATATATAGCTCTTAAATGGAAACCACAATAGTAGTGTAAAGGCATCGTTTCAACTGTATCTCATATTGTGATCATCCTTCACAAGTTACGAAAGATGGTCACAATATGAGATACAGTTGAAACGATGCCTTTACACTACTATCGTAGTTTTCATTTCAGATTTAAGACTAATATTAAAGACCAATATTTAACAGATAACTTTAAGCTCTTATAATATTATGCCTTGTTGGATTTGGATTTATTATAGCATTATCACATACACCTTTTGTCATCTCTCATATTGTGGAATTAACTTCACAACTGGGTTGTCATGATTGCAATGTCACCTGCCCACCCACTGATGAAAGGCCAACAAGCTTTGAAACGGTGCCGTCTGGGTGGTGGTGGTGCCCACCGAGAATAAGTAACAATAGTCTTCTCTATCAGTGAAGTGTTACTTATTCGAGGTAGTGCAATACATGGTAACTGAGTTTGGCTATGAGAGTACACGTGAACAGGCGAAGTTTTTACAGCTCCAGCTAATAGAGAAGCTTTTCTTAAATTTTTGCTTTTTTATTTAAATTGACATATTAATTTATTTTCTAGAAGTGCTTTATATTCCTAGTAATGATACTTAGTTTAATTTGAATTTAGATAGAGATTTTGTAGGTTATTACTTAGTATCGGTAAGGGTATCTAATCCACATGTTGGATAAGTTTTGCAGCTCCAGCGAACCCTGGGTTTTTAATTTTATTTAGCCGTTTTACTGACTTAATTGTTATATTAAATTATTTTCTATAAGTATCTTATAGACCTAGTCAATCTCCGTGGTTTATTTTGAATTCAGATAGTGCGATTTTGAAAGTAATCAATACCTAGTGTCCATAGATTTACCGTTCGTAACTTGCTGCCATTGTTATACAACACAACATATACCCTGAACTAGATAGAGTAAGGTTTAACATAAAACTAGATAGTGAGTATAGTATTATCACTCAATCAGTAAAATTTACTAATCTTATTAAATTTCATTGTCAATTACACTGTACTTTTTTAACTAAATACATATAACGACCTAGTTTTTACAAACATAACATTATAAATTAATACATATAACTTTACAGGAGATAAGAAAGCCATATAACTTGACAGAATACAAGAAAGTCATATAACATAACTTGGAGATAATATTCGATACCGAAATACATATATATAGTGTTATAACTGCATTCAGATATAAGTTTAGGGTTATATTTTGTATTGGAATTTTATTTGAAATTGAATAGAAATCATGACTCAGACCAGAGCAGCAAAGCAAAGGGCTAAAACTAATGGGAATGCTGTGGCTCAGGGGAGAACTGAGGGGGCGATTGTCCTCTGAATCACAGCCTTTTGAAATGCACTGGTTGTTTGATGCTTTTTGGAGCAATCATGAATGGGACAAGATATTGCCAAGGAGAATGTCTTTGTGTGTACACGATGAGGAAATCAGGCGCAAACTCAGTGTTGTTATTGTTATGGGCCTATATGAGAGCTTGAAGGACAGGGTGGATGCCTTCGAAGGATTTAAATTGAGGGGCCCATCGAGCTGTCAGCTGCCCACATCAATGACGCAACACAGTGGCAACCCCCAAGGCAGAATGCACTGGTCCCAAAGGAACTAGTTGTTTAGTTGTTGTCAGTGACTCTATTGTCAGGGAAACGGGGAACATATTGTGCAAAAAGGATAGGTGGAACAGGAACAGGGTATGTCTGCTAGGGACAAAGTAGAGTAGACATTGTAGAGCAGATATCATCTTTTAAGGGTACAAAAGGTGATATTGTTGTACACTTTGGCACTAATGATATTAAGATAGGAGACCGGCGGAATTACTTAACAAGTACAGGTCAATGTTGAAATAAAGCCGTGAGTTAGGGTTGAATTTGAAAGTGTCTGCAATTCTGCCCTTGTCAATAAATTTGGCCCTGGAGAGATTGTGCAAGGTTCAAGGGATAGAATTGTTCTCAGCCTAGTCTGTGCTTGTTAACAGGAGAGACTGCTTGTACAGGGATGGGATACACTTAAATAGAAAGGGTACAAGAATATTTGCTGATACTATCAAGGCAGAGTTAGGTGGGTTGGAAAACTGCTAGCTTGGGACTAATAGATTAACACGGACAAACATTTGGAGCAAGTGGATGGGTGAAATAATAAGGGTGTGTTTTTTTTTTTTTTTTTTTTGGCTGATGCTATATAAGCTTGCTTTCTTGCATCATGTGCCTTTGCTAATGCTAATGCTAAAACTCATTGTGAAAGATGATCACAATATGAGATACGGTTGAAACGATGCCTTTCCACTACTATCGTAGTTTTTGTTTTAGAGCTACCTATGGTGTATCTACACCAATATTTAATAGATAATTTTAAGCTCTTATACTATTATGCCTTGTTACATTTGGATTTATTATATATCATTGAGAATTAAGTTGCTGTAATAGTAAGCATTAAGTGTTGCATGAGGTGGCAAAAAACAAATCAACAAGAATCAACCCTCCGAATCCTAAATGACACTTGCCATAACCTTGTCAGCTGAAGGCTGAGCTGAACTTTTTGAGTCATGGGGATCCTAGGTGGCACCACTCCAAACGCTTATCCTGTTTGATTCTGGGATTAGGTAGCATACCCATGTTTTGTCAAAAGTCACTGTTTAATGCAGAAATGCATTGAATAGTGATTGTAACAAGACATGGTATGAACTTTCCAGTTCAAACTAGTTCAGTGGAAACAACATGTGCATACTAATGGTTGAACAGCAGTATCTTTGGGACTCACCCCGTGCACATTCTTAAATAACTGCTTATATTTCAATGCAATATCATGCATTGCAATTTATCTGTTTTTCAAAATAAGTTCCTTGGCACTAGAAATGATCATACCTAACAGCAGTTGGCTCCACATGAGCACGAGGTAGGTTATCAACTTCATAGCCTTCAGAAAACTCACTACACACAAAATCACACAATCTTGCATGTGATAGGATGTCTTCTTCATATTCTGCACTGAACCTGAATAGAATTTCAGCATGTTTTAATAGAAATTATATAGTACTATTTTGCATGTGGAATGACAGAGTCTGGTGTTGTCATGTATTTATTCTAATGGGCATATGTGGTGGGGGAATGAGACGAGTGTTCCTACCAACTGCTATGAAAAACGTTTTTTGTTTTGGTACACATAACCAAATGCACAGAATTCAATAATATTATTAATAATGAATTTATAAACCAGAATCTTACAAACTGTTCTGGTTTATCTGCTACATACATAGCTGGAGCCATCATCACAAAATCACTTCTCAAAGGCTGCATAAGTGCATTTAAAAAACACGCACAAGTACAATAAAACAAGTAAAGGTGGTCAACAGAATTATCAAATTTTAGACTGCAGGTCAGATAGAGTTTCACTGTAAAATGCAAGGATGGTCTCCATAGGAGCCAGTCTTTAAAACAAATACTTATAGATTTGAGACAAATTCAGAACAAAGAGGGGAAACTTGTTTATCCTATGTGAGCTCTACTGGGAATTCTGATCACTGGGAACAGTCTATAAAATTAAAAGCCAACAATTAAAAATAGGACAACAGATAATCAAAATATTGAATAGAAGGAGCACTGAACAACGGAAATAAAAATGCACAATACATTTTAGCTGAAACAAACTAGACATTGTGCATATGGAAGTTGAAGTAACAATCAGTAGTTACAACCATAGAAATGTTCCAGTTTGGATGGGATTGAGGGGAAGTTTACACAAAGAATTTGAAACAGGACACCCTGGTTTGGTTTCTTGTTTCAAATTTTTCTTATTGCTGTATAATAAGTACTGGCAGAAGGTACATTATTATTATTATTAGCCATATGGTGCAAGGAAGCCTGAGGCTTATGCTGCACTAGCCGCGAGAGAGAGAGAGAGTGCAAAGTAAAAGGGAATAACCAAGAAGGAGAAGAATGATGATATCCAGCTCAGGACCCTGGGTGTGCCAAGCCCATACTCACCAGATGTAAACGTTTATAATGCCTTGAATGTGTGTTCTATTAAAAACTTTAATCAAGAGTCCCAATATTAACTTATCATTAATTAAGAGTCCCCCATATAGAGCTATCACTTCTCTTAGACTTCTTTTCCATTATCCTTATCTGGGACCCCGTCAAATTCACAATCCGGTTTTAAACCAGGTTATAGGACAGATGATGCACTAGTATATTCACTTAAATTCTGAGCACCAATAAAAAATATTTCCTACAAGTTTTTACAGACTCCCAAGGCTAAGGGAGCTATCAACTCTCTTTGATGAGGCATTATCAGGAAAAGAATAAGAGACAAATTGCCCTTAACACTTCTATAACATTATATAATTATTTTAATAACAAAGATGTCCTGAAGTTGTACTGACATACTAATTACCAAAAGGTATCTCAAGGGTTCCACAGGATGCCACCATCAAGGCTCCATTTTAAGCCCTTTTTTTTTTTTTTTGGAATATAGTGGATGAATGCTCAATAAACCTATTGACAATATCATAATGTAATATACATATGATGGACATTAATACTTCAGATGCTTTGTGTAAAATAAATATGCAGGTATGATATGTTTCTCAGCAGTCTTTAAATGCATTACATCAGTCATACACCTATGTTTTCAAATGAGTATCATATGTGATTACAAAAATGTGATTACACATCAGTGCTCTGCCTTATTTACTTCTAAAGATGCCATCTAATGGATATCCACAGAAGTAGACTTAATCATACTACAGAGGCTGTAGTATAGTTAATGAGAGAGAAAAATTGGAAATGATTATGCAAAAATGTATATATGATGGATTGATGTTTACAAGAAACAATGATAATTCTGGGTCAAATACAGGTCCCTCTTATATATAATACTAAATATCATTTGGTTAATTAAAATGCATTGAATGTTTATCTATTTACTTACTTTTGGAATATTAGATACTACTTCATATATTACGCCACTTACAGAAAGGCAGTCCTAAAAACAAACAAAATAACAAATTAAGTACGGATACCACAAATCAATTAAGTACAGATAAACAAATTTTTCGACACTGAAAAAAAAAAAAAAAAAAGAAAGCAAGATAAGTCACATATAATTCATTGTGAATGAGCTTCAGTTAAAAGGAACAGTTAATATTGTGATTTTAATTTTAAGATTAGTCCTAAAAACAAACAAAAATAACAAACTAAGTACAGACACACAAATCAACAAAGTTAATTATCAGGGTATCTTTGAATTCAGGAAAGAGATTCCTTTGGATTGCAGAAGTGCCAATGTATCACCAATACATTAAGCCGGTTCTAAGAGTGAAGTTCATAAATACAGACTGGTTGGTCTGACTTCAGTGGTAAGGAAAATCATAGAAGCAATGATTAAGGTTTGTTTATCCAGGAATGTTTATATAGATATGGCATTCTCAATAACAACAACATGGTTTGGTTAAGGGAAAATCATGTTTAACTGACCTGGTAAGCTATTTTGACAAAGTTACTCATGAGTTGGATGTAGAGAACAATTTTGACATAGTTTATTTTGATTTTAGCAAGGCATTTGGTTCAGACCCTCACGAGAGGTCTCTGTATAAGCTGGAACATGTTGGGATTACTGGAAAGACAGAAGGTTGTGATTAATGAATAATCTTCAGATCGGTGTAACATCAGAAGTGGAGTCCCCAAGGTTTTTGGATCGTTGTTTCTGATTTTCATAAACAATGTTGATAAAGGGATAGAAGATGTGATGTCAAAATTTGCAAACAACGTCAAGATTGGTAGAGTTATTAATGATCAGTGACAAATGGCACTCCAATAGGATGATTAAACAGGCTTCAAAAAATGGTCAGAAATTGTGGCTTTGTTTTAGTGCAGCAAAATGTAAGCTCTTATACTTGGGAATAGAAACCCCAAAATAACTTATACTTTAAATTCCATACTTTTAATTAAAAGTATGGAATTTAAAGTATAAATTAAAATTAAAATTAAAATGGAATTAAAAACAGAGAAAGAAAGGGACCTGGGAGTTATGATATGGACAGATAAGAAGTTTTTTTGAGCAGTTTAAACACGCAGCCAGGAAAGCCCACAGTGTATTAGTGATGATTTATCGAATATTATCCTGTAGAGATAGGGAGGTCTCATTGTATAAAGCAATTGTAAGACCACATTTGGAATACTGTGTTCAAGTATGGAAATTACATTTGAAAAAAGCTGTTGTTGTTATTTGGTTTTTAGGAGCATTAGCAACTAAGGCCATATTGCTCCAGGGATATGCGGTGGTCATTCCCTGACCTTTCTGCATCCTCCGTATTTGGTGTTCACAGGCTCGAACCCCGGTCTAATCAAGAAGAGTATGGTATTTTTTTTTTTTTTTTTTTTTATGAGAACCCTAAACACGAGAGGTATTATAACCTATAGTACTTAGTACCGTGCTTGGGTTGGAGGTTGAGAAGACGAAAGAAGATATTTGTTGATATTGGACTTGAACTTCTGTAGATTGTAATTTTCAGGAAATACGTATGAAGGAAGGTTGTTCCAGAAAACGGCAGTTGAAGGGATAAATGAGGAAGATGAAAAGTTGGTTCTGTGGGTTTGAAGTTGGACAGTAAATGGATGTTGGCTGGTGGCGGCACGTGTTCGGACTGTTTTGAAAGAGAGAGCGGGAATTATAGAAGCCAATTCAAAAGAACAGTGTCAATGGAAGTATCTGTAGAAGAGGCATGCAGCAGAAACAGTGCGTCTATGAGAAAGCGAGTGGAGAGACTCTGTTAGAGATGAATCATTAATTAACCTAACTGCCCTCTTCTGAATGGAATCAAGAAGCCTGAGAGAGGTTTTGGGGCCACCACCCCAGATGTGGGAACAATATTCCATGGCAGGGCGGATTTGCGATTTATACAGAGTGAGCAGCTGTTTGGAAGAAAAGTAACACTGAGAGCGAAAGAGAAAACCAAGTTTTGTAGATGCAGAGGATGCAATAATATTTGTAATGTGCTTGTGCCAAGAGAGATTAGAAGTCAGGGTAATCCCCAAAAGAGATATATCATTTTGCCTAGAAATCGGAGTGTCACTAAAGATAAGCATAGGAGCAGAAGAATCCTTTTTGCGAGATATAAGACAAGACTGAGTTTTAGAAGGGTTGAAATCAACTAAGTTGTCTTTGCCCCACTGGAGAATTACCTGAAGATCAGCATTTAAGGAATTGGTAGCAGATTTTCGAGAAGTTGAAGCTGATTGAGCAGGACAAGGTTTCTCAAAATGGAAAGTGGAATGCAATGTGCTATCATCGACAAAACTATGGATAGGATTTCCAGTCAATGGAAGAAGGTCATTAATATACAAGAGGAAAAGAGTGGGGGAAAGAACTGAACCTTGGGGGACACCGGCATTAGTGGAGAAGTTAGAAAACAGAGAGCCATCTACCATCACTCTCAGTGAGCGATCAGAGAGAAAATTTGGATAACCAATTACTAAAAACAGTTGGCAAACCATAAGATGGAAGCTTGTTTAGAAGACCTTTATGCCAAACATGATCAAAAGCCTTTGAGATGTCGAGCAACTACTTGTGTTTCACCGAACCTTTCCATTGAATTAGTCCATAAATGGGTAACATAATGCAGAATATCACCAGTGGATCGACACTGACGGAATCCATACTGGCGATCGTTGATCAGACGGAAGGTTTCTAGGTAGTTTAAGAGTTGGCGGTTAATTTATTTCTCCATTACTTTAGAAAGAGTAGAAGTAATTGCAATGGAACGATAACTGGATGGAAGGGATTTGTCACCCTTTTTAGGAACTGGCTGGATATGAGCAAATTTCCAAGCAGAAGGAAAAACACCTTTGGAATAAGAAAGTGAAAAAAAGGCGGCAAAGAATAGGAGTAAGTTCAGGAGCACAGGTTTTGAGAACAAGTGGAGAAATACCATCAGGACCTGGAACTTTCTTAGCATCAAGATTCATCAAAATCCTTCTGATATCCTTTTGACGGAAGACCACAGGAGGCATTGAATGGAGCGTGTTGGGAATGGTGGGAGGTGTTTTACCAAGATCATTAATACATGAGCTGGAAGGAAAATGGGATGCTAGCAGGTCAGCTTTATCCTTGGCTGAAGTGACAACAGAACCATCTGGTTTTCCCAGAGGTGGGAGCAGAGATGGGCAAAAGTTGCGGCCAATAGCTTTGGCAAGGGACCAGAATGCTTGGCTACCATTAGGGCAAGAAGCAAGTTTTCTACTCTTAGCCTGTTCAAACTCTAGTTTGAAGTGATTAATAACTGCTTTACAATTGTTGCGAGCTTTGGTGTAGGCAGAAAATGAAACTGAAGAATTAGAAACAAGCCAATTGCGATACACAACATTCTTCTCTTGAACAGCCTTAGCACATTTATTGGAACACCAAGGTTTAGATAAAGGACGAGATTTTAAAGTGGAGTGTGGGATAAAGGATTCCATTCCTGCAAAAATAATTTCACTGACACGATCTGAGCAAACGTTGACATCAGAAGTTTTGAAACAGTAATCCGACCAAGGAAAAGAAGAAAAGAAGTCTCGCAGGTCATCCCGTTTTGCATTCTTGTAATGCCAAACAATACGAGGTTGGGAATAGCCATGAGATAAAGGCTCCATTGGAGAAGAGACAATCACCAAGTTGTGATCTGAAGTGCCTAAAGGACCTCTCACTTTGACCGTGTACTTAGAAGGGTTGTTTGTGAGAAGGAGATCAAGCGTATTGGCTGTATGATTAGGATTGTCCGGTATTCTTGTAGGTAAATGAACAATCTGTGCTAGGTCATTAGTAATTGCAAAATTCTCAGCATCTCGACCTGCTGGGTCAGTGTGACTAGAAAATGGAAGCCAGCTGGAGTTGTGAAAATTAAAATCACCAAGGAAAATTACCTCACTGTTAGGAAAGTTGGACTGGAGAAAGTCAAGTTGCAAAGAGAGGAAGTCAAAGAGCTCCAAGTGATTAGTGGAGTTGGGAGAACGGTAGAGACAACAGATGAATTTTACACAATGAGGTAGAGAGATTTTAAGCCAGAGAAGATCAAAGAGAGGAGATTCCAAATTGCCAAGTCTCTGACAGGGAATATCAGAATGGACATATGCACAAGTACCACCTTTGAGGCAAAAGGAATCATACAGCGAATAATTTGGGCATCTGAGATGAGCAGTAGTTGAATCAACCGATAACTGAGATTCTGTCAGAAAAAGTACATGGGGTTTGGCAGACTGCAAGTGGAAATGGACATCGTTGAGATTAGAATTGAGACCACGTATATTTGTGAAATGAATTAGGAAGTACTTAGGAGGTTTAGATCTTTTCGCAGATAAGCTTGCTCTATTAGTTTGACAATTCATGGTGTATTCAATAGTAAGAAAAAGTGGGTGGGACATGCTGTATGAAGTAATGAAATTTTTGGATATGGCGTACATGTGGTAAGAATATACCGATCCTTGACATAATGTGGCCTCGACAATGCTCCCTGCATACACATTACTCGGACTCCCTCCAGTCACTATCTGGCAGAGTAGAGGTAACAAGATTATACATTAGCTGATCCAGAAGCCTCCTAGAGAGTTACCAAGAGGTTCGGTCCGGTGTACTAACTAGTGGCCGGCCTGCGAACACCATTTTAGAGCTGTACCCTCGAAATGTAAGGAATATTGGATCTTGCCACGACATTCATCATAACCTCAAAAGTAATCAATCATACTGCATGATGGAAGAGATAGGGAAGGGTTGACCGGAACTTAGCTCTAGAGACTAAACATGGGTTCCACCACTTCAAGCCTCCAATAAGCAAAGTGGTGGTATTTCACCACTTGATGAGAGTCATTGTTATTTGGTTTTTTTTTTTTAGGAGCATTAGCAACTAAGGCCATATTGCTCCGGGGATATGCGGTGGTCATCCCTGACCTTTCCGCATCCTCCGTATTTGGTGGTGACGGGTTCGAACCCCGGTCTAATCAAGAAGCGTGTGCTACGCACTGCTGCTCCTTCCCACCTGGCTACGGAGGCGCCAATGAGAGTCATCTACCACCTAGTACTGGCTGGTAACATAGAGGGGGCGGCGTTCCTCCATGTAGTGTGGGCACCACACCTCGACCCCTGCTTACGTTGGTTCACACCTGGGTGGTCACTCACCATGTACTTGTGCATGGAGGTTATACCCAGGATTACTAACAGTCCCACCATCACGAAGGTGCAAGCAGAGGATTTGGCTGTCACAGACCATCCGGACTTCGCCGAAATTGGGTCCACTTGACTCGAGTGTCACCCGAATATCAGTTCCATCAGCGTTTTAGACTCCCAGGTAGCAAGTACAGCTTGTCTGGCATATCTGAGAGAATGTCTGTGACAACCTCAAGGACCAATGTACTGCTGCTCCTGCCCACCTGGCTATGGAGGCGCCATCTGAAAAAAGACATTGAGCCTTTTGAAAGGGTTCGACGATGAGCTACTTGCTTGGTGAGTTCAGCAGAAGGGCGACCGTACAATAAAAGACTCAAAATATGTGGGCTACAGAGTGTAGCAACTATGCACATCAGAGGTGATTGAGGTTTATAAGGCTCAAGAGAGTGGTTAGTAAAATGAACGAAGGTGAAATTTTCACCATTATAAACAATTCAAGAACTCAGGAGCATAAATTCAAATTACAGGGGAAGAGGTTTAGATTGTAGGAAGTTTTCTTTTATCCAGCGAGTTGTTAATTGCTAGAACAGATTGCCTTCACAGGTAGTTGAGGCTGACAGTTTGAATAAATTCAAATGTCAACTGATAGTTACCTATGTGAGGAGGGAAACAAATAATTTGTATTTTCTTATCTGAAGAACTCAAGAGGCATAAATTCAAATTACAGGGGAAGAGGTTTAGACTAGATTGTAGGAAGTTTTCTTTTATCCAGTGAGTCAATTGTTGGAACAGATTGCTTTCACAGGTAGTTGAAGCTGGCAGTTTGAATAAATTCAAATGTCAACTGATAGTTACCTATGTGAGGAGGGAAGCAAATAATTTGTATTTTCTTGTCTGCTCATTTTTTTTTGGCCAGTGCAGCAAAAGCTTGTGGCTTTCTTACACTATATGCTATTACTATTGCTATTGCTATTAAAGGTTAATGACATGATTGTGCTAATGAACTACTCTATATAATTCTGTGATATTTGCAGTTTAGTACAATGGTATTAACATATAAAGTTCAAAATCAAATGAAAACTGCAAAACTAACATAAAATGCATAGTATGCAGTGGAAAAACACATACAAGAAAACCACTGCAATTACTATTGAAGAAATTTCTACTACATGCAAGATTACTGTTAGTTCAACATATACTATCTTTGGCAAGGAGTTACACTTTTGAAAAGTTAGTGCTTGGTAGATTTCTTGGGATTTAACACTAGAACTGTTGTGTGTTCTGCAGTTCTTGGACAGTATAAGTCCAAAGGGGATGCCTTCTTAGAATACAGGGTGACTGGAGATGAATCGTAGATGCATTATTATACAGCAGATAGCATATGCACAAGTTTAAAATGGTCCCGTATACAGATTCAGTTTGAAGTTTCTTACTGTATTTTTAAATTATAAAAAAAGAATGATTCTAGAAAATTATCTGGAGAGTGCTGGGTGAAAAATAATTTTATGTGCTTCTGAAACAATTAAAAATTAATTAAATTAATCTTTGTATTGCTTAAATTAATTAGCAATTCAAAAGAAACATTGTGTTTTGCTCAGTTGTGTACCTGAACCATAATAACACCTGTCCTTAGACTATTCACTCATTCTGCAGTGAATCAGACACAGGAAGTGGGTTTTGAGATATTACTATAAATTCACCTCTGTATTCACAAGAATTAGCACCATATGAGGATCACCTTTGTTGGCCACTGAAAGATACACTAAGAGGACAACTTCCCATTAGATCAAGGGGTCAAAATGGCTGTGCATGAACAGCTTCAACATCAATTGCAAAACTTCTCTAAAGGGCTCCAGGAATTAGTGCAGCTGGTGGAAAGCCTACCACGGGATGGTAGGCTTTCAACAACAAATGATGGACTAGAGTAAGTATAGTTTCCATTCCTCCTGCAAAACAGTGACCAGATGAGCTACCAATGTAGAACGTGTTAGTGTGGCCCTGAATGTTCCAGTTCATCCCATAGGTGTTGCATAGGGTTCAGATCAGGATCAGAACTTTGTGCCAGCCGGTGAAAAGTAAGTTCTTTTAATAAATCAGTTTAAAATGTGGAATGTATGGTTTAAAACATATTTATTTAATTTACCGATTTTTGTGCCAATATGATGTCTTTATGATTTTCATTTGCCTAGTACCTCCAAGGCAAATGAAATTCAACTAAAACTTAAAAATAAAATATTCCAAGATAAAATATTTTAACCTTAGAATATGCCGCTGTAGCTAAACAGCAGTGAACTAAGAATATTTGGAAATAATTTTTTTTTTCCCCCAGTTTTTTTTTTTTTTTTTTTTATGGAAACCCCAAACACGAGAGGTATTAGAACCTATAGTACTTGATATTATGCATGGGTTGGGGGTTGAGAAGATGAAAGAAGATATTTGTTGACATTAGACTTGAACTTCTGTAGACTGTAATTTTCAGGAAATACATACGAAGGAAGGTTGTTCCAGAAAACAGCAGATGAATGAATAAACGAGGAAGATGAACAGTTGGTTCTGTGAGTTTGAAGTTGGACAGTAAATGGATGTTGGTTGGTGGTGGCACATGTTCAGACTGTTTTGAAAGAGAGAGAGAGAGAGTGGGAATTATAGAAGCAAATTCAGAAGAACAGTGCCCATGGAAGTATTTGTAGATACTTCCATGGGCACTGCTGCCCCCAAAACTGTTGGCACCGCCCCCAGATGTGGGAACAATATTCCGTGGTACGGCAGTTTATGATTTGTACAGAGTGAACAGGTGTTTGGAAGAAAAATCACGGCAAGAGCGAAAGAGAAAATCAAGTTTTTTAGATGTAAAGGAAGGAATATTTGTAATGTGCTTGTGCCAAGAGAAATTAGAAGTCAGAGGGTAATCCCCAAAAGATATATCATCTTGCCTAGAAATCGGAGTGTCACCAAAGATAAGCATAGGAGCAGAAGAATCCTTTTTGCGAGATATAAGACAAAACTGAGTTTTAGAAGGATTGAAATCAAGTAAGTTGTCTTTGTCCCACTGGAGAATTACCTGGAGATCGGCATTTAAGGAATTGGTAGTGGATCTTTGAGAAGTTGAAGCTGATTGAGCAGGGCAAGGTTTATCAAACTGGAAAGTGGAATGCAATGTGCTATCATCAGCAAAACTATGGATAGGATTTCTGGTCAATGGAAGGTCATTAATATACAAGAGGAAAAGAGTGGGGGAAAGAACTGAACCTTGGGGGACACCAGCATTAGTGGAGAAGTTAGAAGACAGAGGGCCATCTACCATCACCCTCAGTGAATGATCAGAGAGAAAATTGGATAACCAATTACAAAAAACAGTTGGCAAACCATAAGATGAAAGCTTGTTTAGAAGACCTTTACGCTAAACATAATTGAAAGTCTTTGAGATGTCAAGAGAAACTGCTCAAAAATAGAAGAAACTGAAAAAAGAAATGCCTTTTAATTGACAGGGTAGGTAATAAACAAATGATAGAACAATGCTGTGTCGAGTCAGAAGTATTAATCAAAATGTTTATGTGGGAATGTACATTAACAAAAATGAGTTTAAGGAGTGGAAACAGATCCCACAGAATGGCCAGCTCTGTGCGATGTGTTTCTTTGTGGAATTTTTAGAATTAATAAGAATGAAACTCAGGCGCCTCCGTAGACAGGTGGGCAGGAGCAGCAGTGCGTAGCACATGCTTCTTGATTAGACCAGGGTTCCAGCCCTTAACCACTAAATACAGAGGATGCGGAAAGGTCAGGGAATGACCACCGCATATCCCTGGAGCAATATGGCCTTAGTTACTAATCTCCTCAAAAGCCAAATAACAACAACAATAACAACAAATGAAAACTGTATATAAATGGTTTGAAATATTAATTTAATCTTATTTTTATACTCAAAATTAGAGTGAAATTGTCAAAAATGAAATCAGAATTTAAAAAAAATCATAAAAACTTGCCACTAGTTCTTTTTATATGCAATAATATACAAATAAATCAAACAAAAATGGCTAACAGGTGATATCCTCCAATTGTAAAATCTATTTGCAAGCTGCCTCTATTGCAAACTGTGTTCAAAATTACTCTGAAATATGAATAACAGATGGCACCACTTAGTGATAGATTACAAAGCAATTCATAATAAATGGAGATATTATTTGAAACACTTGAAATAACCTTGAAAAACATATACACACACATATATACACCAGGAAAGGTTAATATGTATGCTGTAAAGTGAGAAAATAAGTAAATATTGTAGAACATCAGTTACCTGTCTTACAATTTTTTTTCTTATTCTATCAGTTATGGACTGCTTTTTATATACATTTATCAAAAGCCTTTTACGAAGAATAAGGTCCATAGTGGCAGGATGACTAAGATGAACTGAAGCCTTTAATATTAAATAAACTCTTTCATTCTGTGGAGTGACTCTATTCAAATACACTGAGTCGTGAATGGATGAATCCCAAGATGCTACGGCACATACCTGATTAGAAAACAAAAAAAGATACATTATAATAAAATACAGTATCACTAATTTTCAAAAATAACAATAATACAGGGTACTGCAAAAGGAGCTTCACAACTTTATAAGACTGTGACTGTGCATTTTGAATGTGCTTGTATTAAAAACAAACCAAGCACTAAATATAAATATAACCCTGACATTAGCATTAGCATTAGTATTAGTAGAGGCATATGATGCAAGAAAGCAAGCTTATTCAGCATCAGCCAAAAAAAAAAAAAAAAACACACACCACTCCCATTTCACCCCTCCGTTCGTTCGAAATACCTGTCCAGTTGAGCTTTAAATTTGTTTAGGCTATCAACTTCAACAACAAGTGATGGAAGTCGGTTCCACCAACCAACCACCCGCTGGCCAAAGGCAAATTTCCGCACATCTATCCGACATCCGTCCTTCCTCAATTTGAATTTATGCCCTCTGAGGTGATTAACCCTCATTGAATTTATGCCCTCTGAGGTGATTTTGGTTAGATTAACATCTAACCATTTAAGGCTCAGCTGGACAGGTATTTCGAACGAACGGAGGGGTGAAATGGGAGTAGTGGTTTTTTTTTTTTTTTTTTTTTTTGGCTGATGCTGAATAAGCATGCTTTCTTGCATCATATGCCTATACTAATGCTAATGCTAACCAAAAGTGTCAGAATTCAAAATAACTTCATAACAGAGTTATGAAGTTATTTTGAATTATCCTGAAAATCAACTTAAGATGTAAATCAAGAGTAAGCATTCTTAAATTTTTGTATTACAAAATAAAAGCAGAGGGAAAACAGAAATAATTTTATACAAGTGCTTCTAAACCATTTCCATATGGCATCATACACACTCATGCACAATCAAGACTAATAAGCTGAACCAAAATAAGGCATGTACACCGATGAGTCAAAATATCATGACCACCTACCTAATATGATGTTGGTCCTCCACGTGTAGCCAAAACAGCTCACCCAGCGAGGCATGGACACTACAAGATTTCTAAATGTGTCTTGTGGTATCTGGTACCAACACGTAACCAGCAAATTCTTTAACTCCTGTAAGGTCTGTTGTTGAGATGCCGCAGATCGGAGTTACTGTTCCAACACAAACCACAGATGCTCGATGGGATTGATGTCTGGGGATTTTGGGGCCAGGGCAATACCTGGAAGTCTTCCTCATGTTCCGCGAACCAGTCTCGAACAATCTGGGCGGTGTGGCATGCCGCATTATCCTGCTGAAAGACAGCACAACCAGAGGGGAAGCCCGTTGCCATGAAAGGGTGTACCTGGTCAGCAATGATGTTTAGGTAGTTGGCAGACAGAGTACTCAGCACATGGATGACTGGACCCAGGGTATCCCAGCTGAACATCGCCCAAAGCATAACACCGCCACGACCGGCTTGTTTTTGTCCCACGGTGCATCCGGGCACCATCACCTCCCCAGGTAAATGACACACACGTACTAGACGACCTTCTTCCAATTACTCAAGGTCCAGTTTTGATGCTCGCATGTCCATTGTAGGTGCTGTCACCGATGAACTGTGGTTGACATGGGCACTTGGAGTGGCCTGCGGCTACACAGTCCCATTTTCAGTGATGTCTGTGTGTTGTGACACATTACTCCGGTCACCAGAATTCCAATTACAGGTGAGTTGCGCCACAGTCACCCTTCTGTTGCCACGTACCATCCGGGAGAGCCTTCGCTTACCTCGAGCATTGATGAGCCGTGGTCATCCAACACCTCGCCGGCGGTTTGTGGGGTTCCCCCCTCTTCGGACCACTTTCAGTAAGTACTAACCATGGCTGACTGTGAGCACCCCATCAGCCGTGCCATTTCGGATATGCTCTGACCCAGTCGTCTGGCCATTACAATTTGGCCATTGTCAAACTTGCTTAAGTGTGCTGCCTTTCCCATCTGAAGAACAAGAGTAATACTGATTAACGGAGCTTAGTATCAGGTTTTTTTTATACTGTGTCCCGACCTGCACATGCACCATAATTCATCTGCAGTTGCTTCGATTTTTCATAATGACTCACTGGTCATAATGTTTTGGCTCATTTGTATTTTATATATTGAATTTTGTGCATTTGCACAAAATTCAATATATATCCCAACTTCACTGCCTTGTCTGTGGTCTGCATTATTATATATTCATATAAAAATTTTTATATTTTTTATGAGTGCACAGAACAGTGTGCACACTCTTTAAAGGGTAGTAGTTCAATTGCTGTGAAAGGAGGTTGCTGTACTTAATTGCTTTAGTACAGTAACCTCCCAATTTATGAACACCACACATTTCTGAAAAGTAGTTCAGTTCATCAATTGGAAGCAATTTTCTAGTTATGATTTGCATTACAATTATGATTTGCAAATAAACAATTCTAAGTTTGAATTATTGTTACAGTAGAACCAGATATTAAATTAGGTAAATACAAGGAGATTAAATTCTTACCTGCTGACAGACTCCTCTTGCTGATGCTCCCAGAAACCTAATGTGCATACAGGCAAGAGGCCTGCCAGCAGTTAATTTATAGGTGAGGGATTAATTCCAGTAGCCAATAGAATTGTGCCATGATTTTTATCCTCGATCCACTACACAAGAACCCTGGATCAAGGATAAAAATCCTGTATACACATCAGGTTTCTGGGAGCATCGGCAAGAGGAGTCTGTCAGTAGGTAAGAATTTAATCTCCTTGTATTTACGTAATTTATTATCTGGTTCTATTGTAACAATAATCCAAACTTAGATTTGTTTATTTGAAAATCGTAATTGTAATATTCATAATATTGGTAATTGTAATCATAATATTGATAATTGTAATAATGGTAATTGTATTCAAATTTGTAATCCTTTCTATTTTTGTTCCCCCAACAGCACAGTCTGATGATGGGTATCGGCGAAGTAGTTTAGGAGAATAGCTTAATAATAAACTATATTATTAATTTCACATGGTATAAGAGTGGTATTATATTTAGTAATAATCTTAATGGGTCTCCATCATTTGTTTTTACAAGGTTTAATGACAAAAAATGTTTGGATTTTTGTAATTTTGTTTTAACCAAGTTAGAAGAAAATCAAAGGGTCTAATGCTGTTCTGCTGTTCATCAGGTAGTATTACATGCTATGTATCATGTGGGGGGAAGAATATAACTGTTTCTTTTTCTACTGCTGTTTTGAAAATGTTGAAATATAGGCTGGATGTTCCCCCATAGCATTTATGATCTGAAGATGGGGTTCAGCAAGAATCCTGAAACGTCACCTGCTAACAAATTAGTGTAATATTGAGCTTGTATTATATATGAATTTAATAAAACCTACTTGTTAAGATTTTCACAAGGTATAATACTGTTATTTTATTATTATATATATTAATATATACAGTATAAATTTTACCATATGGATAGAAACCACATAACATCCTTTCCCAATTATATTAAAAATTTGGTAAAAAGAAACATGGGCACAGTAAAATTATTGAAGTTGTTACCAATAAAATTGTTTTGGTATTGTTCCATTTTGAATAAATATAATAACGAGAACCAAAAAATGAGCAGGGATGCATATACCAAATGGGAAATTTTCACAAATAGTCTAAGAGCTACAGGAAAAAAAAAGTAAAGAATTTTAGATATTCTTTTATTTCATTCTTATAGCCATGACTGACGAAGAATAACTTTCCCAACCTTGGGAAAGTGTTCTGATACACTATATATAAATCAGGTGTTCAATTACCCTAAAATCAATAACAAAAAAAAAGTTGTTCCAGAGAAGAAAACATTTTCAAACAAAGGTATCAAAAAACAATTTATCTAGCAAACATTAAAAACGAAACAGGCCAGTTTTCTGAATCTTCTGATTTTCTGAACTCAGTATTGTCAATCAACGATGCAATTCAAATCGGTGGGAAGTGGAAATTAGGAAGAAAGTTCTCCTCAGCTTTGCTCATTTAGGTTTAATGCAGTATATGCCTGCCTACTTTATTTGCTAAAATGGTGAAGTGCTACACATGCTATGAAATTAAAAAGGGAAATGTAATGAATACAGCCATAATAAAAATTGTGAAAAATGTTTGCTGTGATTGTTTGGTTAGCATTGAAACAAATTTTGTTCTGTAGGATTGCGCAACATATATGATACAGTAAATAGATGATATCCTCCCTCAACTTAAAATGCAATAAATATTTCACTAATATCATATAAATTAGTATAAATATAAATAAATAATAATTAGTGAGATCAGAAAAAGAGTAAAAAAATTAATACTACAATAAATAAATAAAGATTCTTAATAACTGATAATAATCAATATTTATTTTTTAAATAAAATAAATGAATAGGATGGCAACTGCTCTAACTCATGTTGCAAACAACTAGAGGTCCACAAATGCAAGCCAAAGATCTGCCCTCTATTAACAAATTAGTAAAGGCAACCTAACCTGTCAATCACAGTTATTAAAGAATAATGAGAAACTAATACAGACATGCATCATGAATATCATAAGTTAATGACTTCACAGAAAACTTTACCATAAGTGTTTTACATACATTGACAAAAACAAAAATGGCAGTTGCATTAGTTGCATAAGGTGATTATGTGCTGATCTGAATGCATGAGATAAAAGAAACAGAACTAATCTGGTAAGTTTGCTGGCTGCCAGACTGATTCTTTGATAAATTTTAAGACCATAAAGTGTTTACTTATAGTAGATGAAAGTTTTGCTAGCTGTAAAACACAGAATTACTAGCCTGCAAGCTGCAAACTGATTTATATTTAATTAAAATAACATTTAATTTAAATATAATTGTATTTGGAAAACCACTTGGTCATTCAATGGCAATACTCAAAGAACAAGTTTTGCACTAAAATTGAAATATTAGTTTTGTGAAAAAAAAAAAAAAAAAAAAAGAGGAAGAATCAAAAAGAAAGATGAATCTTAAAAATCCCGGTTTTATTTGAGATATTGTTCTTGTAGTACTGGCTAATCCTTTTTTAAGGTACTCAAAGTCAGCTTTTAAGCATATGTCATTAAAGTAATTCTAATTAAGCACATATCAAGGATATTTAGTACATAATGCATTTATGCTGTTTTTCATAATTGCAAAACAGCATAAATGACTAAAATTAGAAAAAACTAAACTTATTGGAAAACCAGAAACGCATCTAATTACTTGAAACTTCTGACTAATTTGGAAGAGTTTGCTGGTATAAGAAGACAAGTGACAAAATGCAGCAAATGAAAGGTTAGAATGTTACAGAATTTAACGAAACAGAGAGAAATTACAAACTAAATACAGTAACGAAAAGGAAGAATGCAATCCAAAATAAATTACATGCCACTTGCATTTTAGCAATACTAGGGTTTGTAATTTAGTTGTAATAATATAATAGTAGTAATTTATTGTAGCAATGTAGTGATACACTTTAACAGGTACTAATCCTAGTAATGCCAGTAAGGCAGAAGGGTAAATTAACATTAAGGTGGAAACTTAATAAAACATTTCCTGTTAAGCTTATATTCTAAATGAATATACAAATTATTTATTCTCTTACTTCTTTCTCAAAATGGTTAATTATAGCTAGATTGTATAATTTGCTTCCATGTTCTTTGGGTAATATAGAATTGGCTCCAGCCACTCGTATCCCACTTTCTCCAGACATTGGTGCATTCATATCATCTGCTGAAATATATAATGAAAAGAAAAATACAATAATGCATTTATTGCAATGATTACAAAAATGTTTGATAGCTTAAATTCTACTTAGGGCAGAAAATATTTGAAGCAAATATGCTCTTTCAAATATGATTTGATATTTGTTGGCTATATATAATACCCCAAAATACTCATTTAAATAAAACTATGAACAGAATATAGTTTATAGTGCTTGCTAGACTGTGCAGTTGGTGATAATCAAAAACCAAGCTGAAATGCAAATAGCTATTAAACCACCAAGCACCTTAGAGGAAACCTGACTGAAGTCTATAAGATTTTGGGAGGAGTTAGTAAAATGAATGAAAGTGAAATTTTTCACTGTTATAAAGGATTCCAGAATGAGGGGCAATAAATTTAAATTATGGGGAAGCTGTTTAGCCTGGATTGCAGGAAGTTTTCTTTTAGTCTGTGAATTGTTCATTACTGGAACAAGTTGCCCCCACAGATAGCTGAATGCATAGAGAAATTCAAAGTCAATTGGATACATAAGAAGGGAAGCACATAATTATTCTATTTTTTTATTTACCTTTTTATATATAGGTTTTTTATTTTTGTAATCTTTATTTATATTTTTGTTATACTTATTATTATTATTATTATTATTATTATGTTTTTTTTTTATTATTTTCTTTTCTATTTTTTGGTCAGTGCAGCAAAAGCCTGTGGCTTCTTTGCAGCTAATACTAATATTATTAATATTAACTCCCAAACATGAAAATGTGTTGAATATAGCACTTTCAAACTCTGAGCTGATATAATATACTATAGGATTATTAGGCCAGAAACATAACGACACTGGGAGCAAAAATAATTCTGGGAAACAAGGAGAAGTAATACTTTTATGACAAGAAAAGTTAGAGGTTATGGTTATTTCAAACGGTAAAAATCTGACCCAGATACCATAAGTGCAAGATTTTTTTTTTTTTGGTAAGAAAAGGGACAGAACCGAGTTTTTGGACTGAAGCTAAGTTATCTCACACCCCTGAAAACACACATCACATTATAGAATTAATTGAAGAGCAGTATTAGCAACATGGTGATGGATATTCAAATATTTTTGTTTGTGTAGTGCATGGTTCTCACATAAGAATATCATATTAACATCAAAAGAACTGTGAAACAGACATGCAATCACTAGAAGAAAGTTATTTACATACAGATGGGAAAGAGGAGCCAAAGAAACTCTATCATTAGTGGCAGAGTTCCTCAACATTCTTCTTTATCCACTATCTATAATAGTAAGGAAGTCTGGAAGATAATAAACTAACCATATAAAGAGGTATGGAAGATTGAGCCTGTTTACAAAACCTTCTTGTTAAAGCAGATCAAAAGTCTTTAAAATATCATAAACAACTGCTTGAGCTGCTCTGAAATATTATTATGCAATTTGAGTATATAGTGTGAATCAGAGCTGTAATATTCAATATGTTCTACGTTGATATTAATATTTATAAAATAATATCACAATATAGTACGTAGAACACTTCCATATGATACTCTCCAGAAATTAAAACGAAAAAATCAAAAACTTACATTAGAGTAAAAAATAAATAATTAAAAACCAATTTAACACAATTCAAATCAATTTAACTCAATTAAAAATCAATTTAACGCAATTAAAAATTAAAAAGAATCTAACGAAAATATTCAAAACGATTTTCCTTCATGAAGCTGACAACACTTTTCAACCGTATGTCGTGATCACAGGAATGAAAATTACCGAATAGAGTTGAACCTGAAACTTAAATAGTGACTATTTGTCTTCGTGCATGTGCGTAAAGGTCCATGCATCGAAGATCAAATATGGCCACCGAACATTAACAGAATTCTCATGTAATTTAATTTCCACGGTTTCTGCAATTAATAGTCGCGTATAATTACGTTGAACGTTAAGTATTTTGGCCTCATTAAATAAAAAAGTATGTTTTTTGTTAATGGCATGAAAGGCTAATTCTGACGCGGCTGAACGAGAAGCATGAACTGAGGCTTCATGTTGATTTACACGAATATTCAGAGAAAATCGTGTCGAACCTTGGTAAGACGAGTCGCAATCACCGCAAGAAATGTTGTATACCAGATCATTAATTTGTGTTGCGAACGCGGAAAGAACCGAGCGATTGTCCAGTCTTGGGTAATTTTACCTGACCTTGAGCATATAAATTTGACACCTTTGCGACCCTGTATAACATACTATGGGAGGTATTTAGACGATGTTTTGGTTATTACTGATAGTAGTACTATCCAAGACATTTTACATTCGTTTAATAATATTCATTCTAGACTCAAATTTACATTGGAAAGGGAGGATATGGATACAAAGTCATTAAACTTTCTAAATTTCACGCTTAATCGGGACTAGAATAAAATCCAATTTAGCATCTATGGAAAACCTACAAACACCGGTATGCTTCTACATTATAATAGCTATCACACATTCACCTACAAAAGATCAATTATCTTTAATCAATTTCTAAATGCCTATAAATATTCAACGACGGAATCTGCTTTGGGCTCAGAAATACAAATATTAACTAGCAGGTTCTTAAACAGAGGTTATTCCCTTGCCACAATAAACCAAATTAGGGTACAGGCTAAGAATAGGATACAAAAAAATACACCAACCAACAATAGTAATATCAAAAAATACTTTATTCTGTCCCATATGTTGAACAGTAGCACAAACAGCTTAATAGATCCTTTAAAGATACCGAATTTAAAATTGTAGGCTAGGCCAATACAGAAGTTACACACTATACTGAACAACTGCTTGGTTCTTTCCGCGTTTGCAACACAAATTAATGATCTGGTATACAACATTTCTTGCGGTGATTGTGATGGGATTCAACGCGATTTTCTCTGAATATTCATGTAAATCAACATGAAGCCTCAGTTCGTGCTTCTTGTTCAGCAGCGTCAGAATTAGCTTTTCATGCCATTAACAAAAAACACTTTTTTATTTAACGAGGCCAAAATACTTAATGTTCAACGTAATTATACGCGACTATTAATTGCAGAAACCGTGGAAATTAAATTACACGGGAATTCTGTTAATGTTCGGCGGCCATATTTGATCTTCGATGCGTGGACCTTTACGCGCACGAGCAAAGACAAATAGTCACTATTTAAGTTTCAGGTTCAACCCTATTCAGTAATTTTCATTCCTGTGATCACGACATACGGTCGAAAAGCATTGTCAGCTTCAGGAAGGAAAATCGTTTTGAATATTTTCGTTAGATTCTTCTTAATTTTTAATTGCGTTAAATTGATTTTTAATTGAGTTAAATTGTGTTAAATTGGTTTTTAATTATTTATTTTTTACTCTAATGTAAGTTTTTGATTTTTTCGTTTTAATTTCTAGAGAGTATCATACGGAAGTGTTCTACGTACTATATTGAGGTAATCTCTTATTATTTTGCAATTTGAGTATAGCTAGATTAGCATTAGCAAAAGGCACATGATGCAAGAAAGCAAGCTTATATAGCATCAGCCAAAAAAAAAAAAAAAAAAAAGATGACATAAGCAAGATTTCCTGTAGATTAGGAAAACAATTGAATCTATACTGAAAATCTTCACTTAGGCAAGATTCGAGGTATTAAAAAATTTGACCATTAAGGGATTAGGGATTAGTATTAGGGATTACTAATCCCATTAAGGGATTAGTATTAGTATTGGCAAAATAATGCAGCACCAGCCAAAAAAAAAAAAAAAATAATAATAATAAAATAAATAAATACTATTTATTCCAGCATATAACTTGACTTCTATTTTTGTTTTGAAAATCTGTAGTTTATATATCTCCAGTCTATCCATCTTCCCTTTTCACAGTCATTTTTGTATCTTGCAAAGTGGAGTTTTATATTACAGTAAAATCTGCATTAATGTCTACATTTAAATTGATTCATTAAATTAATTTGTTAAATTACTTTAATTCAATTCGGTTATTTCGGCAACTTTAAACGTTTACACTGTTACAAGTTTACATTGTTCTTACTGATATATGTGTAAATAATAAGAAAATAAATCTGAGAAATGGGAAGCTTTTATTATATAATTGAACTGTTCCCTGTTACTGCAAACTAGTTTTGCTTTAAACAATGCCTCAATGCTGAAGTGTGTCTGCTATAAGAAATTTACAACCTCGAAAGTTTAGAGAAGCGGAAAAGAAAACCTGAAAACACAGACATGATGACTTCAATGAATTGTTTTCATCTGATGAAGATGAACATATTTTGGGTTTATTTGTGTTTTAAAAGGTGAGAAACATTGTATGTTTGTGTAAAAATAGATACATAACAAATTTTAAATATATTTGTGTTAATTCATCTCTTTTGAATCCTAAGCATGTGCTTTAATTCAAGTTTCGGATTTTATATTTATTGTATAAGTCAACCTAAACATTTTTGATGATATTTTAGTATTTCAAAGGAAACTTGCAGGCTGAATATATGTAAAAAATGAAATGAAATTAAATATTTAAATATATAAAATTTAGTCACCAAGATCACAACCTCTCATTTCATTTATATCCATTTATTTATATGATTATTAGCATTAGCATTATTAGGGCATATGATGCAAGAAAGCAAGCTTATACAGCACCAGTCGGAAAGAAAAAAAAAAAAAAAACCCTACCCATTTCACCCATGCATTCGCTCCAACAGTTTCTTCAATTCTTCCTTCAATTTATTTAAGCTATCAACTTCCACAATGATAGATGAAAGGTTGCTTCAGCAATCAAACACCTGCTGGGTAAACACAAATTTCTGCATATCCATTCTAGAACCGTCTTTCCTCAGTTTGAATTTATGCATCCTCAGGTGTGTAATCTGAGCAGGAGTAAAAATCTCATCAGCACCAAGCTTGCTCAAACCATTCAAGGACTTATACACCTTAATCTAATCACCTTGAATGTGCCTAGAATCAGACACTGCAATTTTCAGAACTTAAGCTTTTCTTTGAAAGAGCAACCCTTTGTTACCCTAACCAATCTCATTGCCATTTTCTCTGTACTCGTTCCAGCAGCTCTACATCCTTCCTGAAACGAGGCCTAAAGACCTGGACACAGCACTCAAGGTGTGGGTTAACCATTGCCTTATACAAAGGGATTATTTCAAAGAAATAATCAACTCCTTATCCCTGCTAGCAAAATTCCTATGTATATTTCACAAGACCCATGAGCTGCTCTGGCAGCCTACCTGCACTGAACAGTATAATTGACTGCACAATTATCCCCATATCTTTTTCATTCTCTACCTACCTGAGTGTAGTACTGCACAGTTGGTAAGTTGCTCTGCGTTACTGCTACCCATACGCAGTACTTTGCATTTGTCAATGTTAAACTTCAGTTGCCACCTTTCAGCCTATCTGCCTAATTTATCTAGATCCTGTTTCAGTAGTGTACTGTCATTAACAACCTTTCCAACCTTTGTATCATCTACAAACTTGGACATTAAGCCTGTTAAACCTTCATCAATATCATTGAGAAGTATAGAAACAACGATATCCCAACACCGAACCCTGGGGGACTCCGCTTATAACAATAGTCCATGAAGAGCAGTGTCCACTGATTACCACGCTCTGTCTTCTCCAACTCAGCCATCCTTTTATCTATAGCAGCAACTTTCCCTTAATGCCATACTGCTTCAATTTGTACAGCAGTCTTCCATATGCAACAGTATCAAAAGCTTTTGTGAAATCAAAGTTTATGATATAAAAATTATTCTTTGCATCCAGTTCCTTTGTGACTACATCATAGTATCCGACCAAATTGATCAGACAAGACTTCCCCTTAACAAACCCATTCTATATCTGAACTATAAATGCAGTCTTGTTTAGATGAAACTGCAATGCTTCTTTAATTAGTGACTCCATTATTTTCTCCGAACAGAAGTTAAACTAAAAGGTCTATAATATACGTAAGTTAGTTATAATCCAGTTTAATACAAATATATACTAACAAAATCAGTATATATTTGTATTAAACTGGATTATAACTAACTTACATATATTATAAACTATGGACCCCAGTACTCCAGGCCCATTCGTTACTAAAAGGTCTGTAATTGCTCGTGTCACCCTTTGATTTACTTTGTTGTTGTTGTCATTTGGTTTTTAGGAGCATTAGCAACTAAGGCCATATTGCTCCGGGGATATGCGGTGGTCATGCCCTGACCTTTCTGCATTCTCCGTATTTGGTGGTCATGGGCTCGAACCCTGGTCTAATCAAGAAGCGGGTGCTACGCACTGCTGCTCCAGCCCAACTGGCTACGGAGGTGCCGATTTACTTTGTGAATTGGGAATACATTTCCACTTCTCCAGTCTGTGGGGACCCTCCCTGAATCCAAGAATGCTCTCATAATTATAGCTAAGGGTTTGCTTACATCCTTTGCTGCCTACTTTAATAAAACTGGATAAATCCATCCATCCCAGGTGCCTTTCTTATGTTAAACTTCAACAATTTCTCTTTCACTTTGCTCTAATTTATTACAAAATTATTCAGCCACTTGTTGGTGTTTGATAACCTTCTGGCCTCCACTTCCCTACAGAATTCCTCATGTGTGAATGTAGATGCAAAATACGTATTCAGTTTGTCAGCTATCTGAGCAGGATCATCAGCAGTCAAACCTTCGATATCAAGTGGACCAATCTGATTCATCCTCTTCCTTCTAGAGTTTGCATAATTAAAGAAGTTTTTGCTGTTTTTCTTTGCATCCATTGCCAAAGATTTCTCATAATCCGACTCAGCTTGCCTAACCTCATTGTTTCTTGGTTCAGACTAGCTTATATCTACCAAAAACCCTTCCTTTTACCCCTGATGGTAGTTGCATTTCTAAGTAAATCCCACACCAATACACTGTGATCACTGTCACCTAGTGATTCTTTTAACTGCATAATCTTAATGCATGAATAATCACTGCTGATAATCAGATCAAGAGTATAACTCCCTCTGGTTGCCTCTCAGACATGTTGCTACAGAAAACAATCATTCAATATCCACAATTGTCTTGATAGTGTGCGAGTAACCAACCCACAATTCCAGTCAATATCTGGGAAGTTAAAATCCCCATTATAAGACATTCTGATTTACTGGTCCACTCTATTTCTCTGTACAGCTGTTTGTTGTACTCATCAGTGTCATTAGGCCTATATCATACTTCTCTCATTTCTGCTTTCCCAGTGCTTATGTCTCACCAAACTGACTCAACATCGCAATGTCCATCGATGTCAACTGGATGCACTTAGCTTTTATATGTTTCTTAACTAACAGCATAATCCCTCCTCCCTTCCTGTCCTGTTTATACTTTCTGTACACATTTTACTCCCTAAATTCCAGTTCTGCATTCCTTATATCTGTGTGACACCACGTCTGATATCCTCTCAACAATATCTGTCTTTGATGTCTTGACCAGCACTTCAAATTTATCAAATTTTGGTATGAGGGATTCATCCAATCCCTTTTAAATTTATATAAACAAGCAAGCAAAGGCAGATTATAAGAAACTTTTGGTGAAGGATCCAAAGAAAAACAGCAGACTTCTTTATTTATGTAAATCAATATCAAATGGATCAATTTGATAAATCAAATTGGTCCATTTGATATTGATCGCTTCACTGTTGATGATTCTGCCTAAGCTGCTGACAAACTGAATGAGTACTTTGCATCTACATTCACACATGAGGAATTTCTGAGGGAAAGGGATGCCAAAAGTATATTAGATTCTAACAGAGAGCTAAATGATTTTGTAATAACTGAGAGGAAAGTGGAACAGGAATTGTAAACTAAAAATGAATAAGGCATCTGCTGTGGATAGGATCTATCAAGTTATATTGAGGGAGACAGCAAAGGAAGTATGCAAAGCCTAGTCATAATTATGAGAGCATCCTTGGATTCATGGGAGGTCCCCATGGACTGGAAATGTGCAAATGTATCTGCAATTCGCAAGAGAGGGATCAAAGGGTGACACGAGTAATTACAGACATGTTAGTTTAACTTCTGTTCCAGGTTAAATAATGGAGTCACTGGTTAAATTAAAGCACACTCATCTAGAGAAGACTGCAGTTATAGTTTAGACACATCATGAGTTTGTTAAAGGGAAATCTTGTCTGACCAATCTGATTGGATACTACAATGTGGTTACAAAGGAACTGGATGCAAAAAATAATTCTGATATCATATACTTCAATTTCAGGAAAGTGTTTGATACTTCTGATGTATCAAAAGCTTTTGAAAGCGTTGGATACATCTATGTTGGAAATAAAAGTCTGCTGCACAAATTGGAGCAGTGTGGCATTAAGGTAAGTTGCTGATAAGGATAAAGGAATGGTTGAGTGGGAGAAGACAGAATGCAGTAATCAATGGACACTGCCATTCATGAACTAATGTTATTATTGAAGTCTCCCAAGGTTCTGTGTTGAGCCCATTGTTGTTTTCTCTATCTATTAAAGATATTGATAAAGGCACATCAGGCTTAATGTCCAAGATGATTTGCAGATGATTCAAATGTTGACAGGGTGGTTAATGACAGTATGCCACTGCAAGAAAATCTAGAAAAGTTAGGGAAATGGGCTCAGAAATGGCAATTGAAGTTCAATATTGACAAATGCAAAGTATATGGGTAGTGGTAACCTCCACATTAATATATCAACTGTGCAGTACTACACTCATGATAGTGAAAAATGAAGAAGACTTGGCGATAATTGTACAGTCAGATATGAAATTCTCTGAGCAATGCAGACAGGTGGCCAGGACAGCTGATGTGGTTTTGTCAATGATATAAATGAAATTTACTAGCAGAGATAAGGAGATTATCTGGTGAAGGTAAAGAAAGCCTGCACGAGAAGCATGCAAAAGTTCGATGAAATTTACCGGTAAAAGTACTTTGCCGTAACGGCAGTTAAATTTCATCGAACTTTTGCATGCTTCTCGTGCATTAGCCGATTATCCAATTGTATAAGGCAACGGTCAGACCACATCTTGATTTATGCATTCATGTCTGGAGGCCTCATTTTAGGAAGGATGTAGAGCTGCTGGAAAGAAGGGCATCAAGATTGGTGAGGGGGAACAAAGGGAAGATCTTACCAAGATAGTCTTCAATTCTGAAAGTTGCAGCATCTGGAGACAAGGCACCTAGCGAGGTGATCTGATTGAGATATGTAGACTTTGAATGGATTGAGCAAGCTCAGTGTTGATGAGATTCTTTCTTTTGCTCAGACTTTACACATGAGGGGGGGGCACAAATTCAAACTGAGGAAGGATGGTTGCAGAATTGATGTGCAGAAGTTTGCTTTTAAAGAGTGGGTGGTTGATCGAAAGTTTGTTTGTTTGTTATTTGGTTTTTAGGAGCATTAGCAACTAAGGCCATATTGCTCCGGGATATGCGGTGGTCATTCCCTGACCTTTCCGCATCCTCTGTATTTGGTGGTGACGGGCTCGAACCCTGGTCTAATCAAGAAGCGTGTGCTACGCACTACTGCTCCTTCCCACCTGGCTACGGAGGCGCCCGTTGATTGAAAGAACAAAGTTCCATCTGTTGTTGTGGAAGCTGACAGCTTAAAGGAATTCAAAGAGGAACTAGACAAACTATTGGAAGTAATGAATATGTGAAATGAATTTTTTATTTTTTTTTGGCTGATGCTGTTATAAGTTTGCTTTCTTGCATCATTTACCACTACTAATGCTAATGCTTATGCTAAATTTCCAACCTCCATAATAACAGGTGGGAGTTTATTCCAACAGTTGATCATCCTTTGATTAAAGGAAAACTTTTGGATATCTAGTCTACAATTATTCTCTTTAAATTTATTTCTTCATAACTTCACAAGGGATGGCATATGGGCAGTGGCACAAAAAATGGATGGGTGGTAAAGTATATTACAATTTGATTCAGGCAAGCAAAAAGTTCTATATTAGTTTTGTTTCCAAGAAGAATAAAATCTTTCTTCTTCTGATGAATAAGTCTCCATAACGTGAACCTGAAATATTCATAATTTCCCTTGATTTTTGCAAGAATGACTAGAAGCTGTAGCAAAGGACCAGAAATCTCAACTGTTTAATAGTTGAACTTGGTTCAACTATTAAAAGTTTTAGTAACTAGAAGAGGAAGCTGTGTTTTCTGAGGAAAGCCACTTTGGATATGCTTCACTGTTTTAGTGGTTAATGGCACGATGCAAAGCGGGTCACACCTCACACTCACCATGAGGGTTCAAGTGAGATGCTTCCAGAGAGCTCAAAAGAGAAGTGTAGTCCCAAAAGTCCATGGGTGGTGGGGGTTATATTTTTGACCCTGTCTGGGTCACAATTCATCCTGATTCAGAAAAATTTGATGATAGCATGTAGTCTCTACTGGGCGAATTGTGCTGCAAAGGAAACCTAGAATGGATTGGGGCGTGCTGCAGTGTCCTAATTTCAAGAAATTGCAGAATTGAAAACAACTTGAGTTCTATATAATGGAGATGATATATACAAAAGGGGGTCAGCACAATTGAATTATGGGGAATTTTCATGCATGCATAACAAGCCATCAGTAGATTCATTCCATTTAAGAAGTGCCACATAAGGAATGTCACAAGATAGATGTAAAGGGATTTCACAGAGCTCTCCTAGTGAACCTGTATTTTGAAAGGAGAGTATAGACTATAAAACTGACAGCCCGATCATCAAACTTCAAACCAGTAGCATATCTGGGATGCTATTCACAGATCCCCCTGCCCCTTCACAGGAACAATGGAAAACTAGATAGGACCTTCAAATGGAATGGTATGATAAACCCAGTATAATCAAGTAACATAGCTGGAAAAGCTGAATAAGTAATTTTTAATTGATCTTCTTCGTATAAAGTTCTTTTTGGACTATTGTTATTATATAACATTATATAACATATAATGACACAAGGGTTGTCAAGGCTAAACTGTCTTTATCTAATGATTAGCATTGGTAGAGGCATATGATGCAAGAAAGCAAGCTTATATAGCATCAGCCAAAAAAAAAAAAAAAAAAAAACCCCTTCTCATTTCACCCATCCATTCCCTTCAAATGTTTATTAGTTCTGCCTTGAACTTATTTAAGTTGCTGACCTCCACTGCAACAGATGGACGTTTGTTCCAACTATCAACCACCCTCTGGCTAAAGGCGAATTTCTGCACATCTATTCTACAATTGCCTTTCATCAATTTGAATTTACGCCCCCTCAGGTGAGTAATCTGAGCATGAGGAAGAATGCTGAATCCATTCAAAGACTTATACATTTCAATTAGTTCACCTCGCAGGTGGCTAGTCTCCAGAAGCTACAATTTGCAGAACTTAATCTTTTCTTGGTAACACCAACCCTTTGTTCCGCTCACCAATCTCGTTGTCATTCGCTGTACTCATTCCAGCAGCTCTACATCTTTCCTAAAATGAGGCCTCCAGACCTGCACACAGTACTCAAGGTGTGGCCTAACCATTGCCTTATACACAGGGACAATCACCCCCTTATCCCTGTTACCAACACTCCTGTATATCATTGACAAGACACCATGAGTAGCAAATGATCTGCTACTCTTGCAGTTCATCTGCACTGCTCAGAAAACTTCATATCTGACTGCACAATTACCTCCAGGTCCTTTTCATTCTCTACCACTGTCAGTGTAGTACAGAAATATAACTACGGAGTTCTGAAGATACACCAGATCAATGGGCAGCGTGTCAGGGCAGTGGTTGACTAGGTGCACCACAAAGCCGATGAAGAAAATGCCGACATCATCCTTATCCAGGAGCCCTATACACACACACACACACACAAAGCAGATCAGGGGATTCCCAATGAGTTATAAAATTATCCAGAGTGATGAAGATACCCCATGGGCAGCACTGGTAGTGAGGAATCTTGAAATAGCGGCAACAAAATTACCACAGCTCTGTACACCCTGGGCCGCCTGTGCCCATATAATCAGCTCAATTGGGAGCTTCTATGCAATTTCATTGTACTGCAGATCTGGTGTGGAAATCGACTTTGCTATCACATATCTCCAATCCGTCCAGACAACCCTAGCAGGACAAAGAATAATTGTAGGAGCAGATGTAAACTGCCGCTCCCCTGTTTGGCACAGTGCCACACTGGACCACCACGGAACCAGAAATGGACAAAGGCTGGACGAATTCCTGGCAAATTCAATCCTCACAGTCAAAAACCAACCCTTTAACCTGCCAACATTCTGCAATACCTTGTGGGAAGCCACGATTGATATCACCCTGACCACAAGGAATTTTGAAGCCCGCGTGACCGATTGGACAGTGCAAAATGCCTGGACCACATCGGACCACTGTACAATAACCTACCAAATCAGAAGATCAATGACAAAAATAACTACAAACAGATTCGCAATCCAAAAGGCAGACTGGGAACTCTTCAGAGTACAACTGACCAGCAAGGCACAAAAAACACTGGAGGAACTGGCCAGACAGGCGGTGGACAGTGAGATTAAAAACCCAGATACACTCCAAGAGAAAATCACCAGTATCATAACTGATGCAGCAGAGAAAGCGATGAAGAGGAAAACCCCTCAGTCGGGGACATGCCCTGGTGGACTCCAGAATTGCAAAGATTGAGAAAACAGGTCCAGACAAAACGGAAGGAATTCCAAAGAGCACGGAGTACACGGCCACCAACAGAGGTAGCAGTACTACGGCAACAATACAAAGAGGTGCGAAACACCTATACAGAAAAAATTAAAAAGAACAAGCGAGCCTCTTGGGAAAACCTCGTCTCCAAGACAGGGAACGAGAACCCCTGGGGTGTAGTGTATAAAATCACCACAAACAAGCTCCCCAGGGGAGAAGCATCCACTGTAACGAGGATGCCCAATGGAAGCCTGACTAAAACGTGGGAGGAATCGATTACCAATATCCTTAGTGCTATCATCCATGAACCACCAGATATCCTTAATGAACAACAAAAGGTAATATGCCAGGCAAACCAAACGTATAGAACCCAAGAAATAGAACCGCCCTTCACAGTCGATGAATTACAGGGTGCGGCCTTGCAAATGCGCAACAGGAAATGTCCCGGCCCGGATCTCATAGAACCATAGATGGTCAAAAAAGCCGTGGAATATATACTGAACCTGATACTTAATCTCCTCAACCGATGCCTGGAAACTGGGAAATTCCCAACAAGTTGGAAGACTGCACACCTAAAACTTATCTTAAAAAACCCAACAAAACCTCCGGACCAACCAGCCTCATATCACCCCATAGCCCTACTCTCTACTCTAAGCAAACTCTATGAAAAGCTGCTCCACAAAAGGATCATGAACCATTACAAAACCACCAACCTGGAATCACCCAGGCAATATGGATTCAAACCGGGCTTCTCGACCATTGAAGCAGTCCAAAACCTCATAACCAAGGCAACCCAAAATAACAAGAAGTATTTTCTGGTAACAGCAGTGGATTTTGCTGGGGCCTTCGACACCGTCTGGTGGCCCAGCGTCCTTGGCAGACTCCAGAAAGCAGCACTCCCAGAAAACTTGTATAACAGTGTCCAGGCATATCTGTCGGATAGGAAAATTGAGGTCATCACAACTTTCCGAAGAGTTGTTAAAAGCGTCCGAAGGGGCTGCCCACAGGGATCTGTGCTGGGGCCACTAATGTGGAACATGGTTTTTAATGACTTCTTGGCTCTGGACCTGGGAAATGTGGCCAGTCAGGCCTTTGCTGATGATCTCATTTTAATGGTGGAAACGGACTCCAGAACGGGACTTGAAACACAGGCAAACCAAGCACTACAAACCTTACAGAATTGGGCAAAAACACATATGTTAATGATTTCACCAACCAAGAGAAACTCAGTATTACTAAAAGGCTCTCTAAATATCAGACGACCACCGCAAATAAAGATAGCAGGATCCCCCATTAAACTAGAAAAGCAAATAAAGTATCTAGGTATTATCCTGGATGGAAACCTGTCCTTTACACCTCACCTCACCTACTTGAGAGAGAAACTAAGGAATTATGCAGCACTTAGCATTAGCATTAGCATTAGTAGAGGCATATGATGCAAGAAAGCAAGCTTATTCAGCATCAGCCAAAAAAAAAAAAAAAACACACACCACTCCCATTTCACCCCTCCGTTCGTTCGAAATACCTGTCCAGTTGAGCTTTAAATTTGTTTAGGCTATCAACTTCAACAACAAGTGATGGAAGTCGGTTCCACCAACCAACCACCCGCTGGCCAAAGGCAAATTTCCGCACATCTATCCGACATCCGTCCTTCCTCAATTTGAATTTATGCCCTCTGAGGTGATTATTCTGAGCAAGATGAAGAATCCCATTGGCATTGAGCATGCTCAAACCATTCAAAGCCTTATACACCTCTATCAGATCACCTCGCCGGTGCCTAGTCTCCAGACTCTGTAATTTCCAAAACTTAAGCCTTTCTTCGTAAGAGCAACCCTTTGTTCCATTCACTAATCTTGTTGCCCTTCTCTGTACCCGTTCCAGCAGCTCTACATCCTTCTTGAAATGAGGCCTCCAGACCTGTATACAGTACTCAAGATGTGGCCTAACCATTGCCTTATACAAGGGAATAATCACCTCCTTATCCCTGCTAGAAAAATTCCTGTATATCATTGACAAGACACCATGAGCTACTCTTGCAGCCCGTCTGCACTGCTCAGAGAACTTCATATCTGCCTGCACAATTACCCCCAGGTCCTTTTCATTCTTCACCACTGTCAGTGTAGTACCGCAGAGTTGATACGTTGCTCTGGGGTTACTGTTTCCCATATGTAGTACTTTACATTTGTCAATGTTAAACTTCATTTGCCACCTCTCAGCCCATCTGTTCAACCTTTCCAGATCCTGTTGCAGCAGCATAGCGTCAGTAGTGTCCTTAACAACCCTGCCAACCTTTGTATCATCTGCAAACTTGGACATTAAACTTTATATCCCATCATCAATATCATTCATAAACACCGAAAACAACAACGGACCCAACACTGAACCCTGAGGAACTCCACTAATAACATTAGTCCACGTTGAGCAGTGTCCATTGATTACCACTCTCTGTCTTCTGCCACTCAACCATCCCCTTATCCATAGCAGCAATTTGCCTCCAATGCCACACTGCTCCAATTTGTGCAGCAGTCTTCCATGTGCAACAGTATCAAAAGCCTTACTAAGATCCAAATATATAATATCAAAGTTATTCCCTGCATCCAGTTCTTTTGTGACTACATCATAGTATCCAATCAAATTGGTCAGGCAAGACCTGCCCTTAACAAAACCATGCTGCGTCTGAGCTATAACTGAATTCTTGTCTAGATGATCCTGCAGTGCTTCTTTAACCAGTGCCTCCATTAATTTACCTGGAACAGAAGTTAAACTAACAGGTCTATAATTACTTGTGTCAGCCTTTGATCCTCCTTTGTGAATTGGGGTTACATTTGCACATCTCCAGTCTATGGGTATCTCCCCTGAGTCCAAAGAAGCTCTCATAATTATGGCTAGGGGTTTGCTTACTTCCTTTCCTTACTTTGCTTACTTCCACTTGTAGCAAGAGTATCTCACAGGGACTGGGGACTCAACAGGAAGACCCTGTCCCTGTATTATAAAATAATATTCATCCCAGCGATCACCTACAGATCGCCAATCTGGTTCAGGAAGGCCGGAACCGTGGTCAACAGAAGACGGCTGGACACTATCCAAAGAAACATACTTCTAACTATAACTAGGGCATGCAAAACGGTGAGCACCCACACCCTGAAGGTCCTGGCAGGAGCTCTTCCGCTGGACCAAGGTGACTAGATGTGGACTCATGTATTTACTGTCCAAGGATATACCTGCCTCCATCGATGACTTTACCTTGGACGAAAACAACAGCCGGACGGCAGAGAAACAATGAATAGTGGCTCACATGTTGAAGATTTGGCAGCACAGATGGGAGCAAGGGTCAAGTTACAAAAAGCTTCATACCGATAGTCGCAAAAATGTACCCAAAAGCCCCCTCATGGTTCTATCCTGGGCTAAATACAACCATCCTCCTGACGGGCCACGGCCCATTTAAAGCAAAACTGAACGCACTCGGAATAATAGAAGAGTCCACATGCACCTGTGGAGAACCTGAAACCTGGCAACATATATGCACGACTGTGAATGCTACGAAGAATACAGAAGTAGACTTATAATTGAGATTCAATACTTGCCGAAAAATCAAGAGTACATCTACTGGATTCAGAAGATGAATACAAAGCCCTCAGCCGATTTGCACTTGACGTCTTCAATAGACGACGAACAGAAATAGCCATCCACAACAAATAGATGACCACAAATAATAAATAAAGGCAAACTGATAAAACATCAACACAGAGGAAAGGATAGCAAAATACTAAGGACAAACGGCATAATATGCAGCAGAATAAATGAAACAGCATCGACCTAGGAACCAATGGGAGTGGCTCCAGCCAGGATGTCGTCGCTCCCAGGATGAACCTAACACCTAGAAAAGGACCAAGCACCACCAACAAGTCATCATCAGACTGCAATTGCTGGAGGGCACTGCAAATTGCCACTATGGCGAACTGGGCAGGGCTCCCTTGCCCAGCCCATTTTCTCTCCCTATCCCTGGTGGGGGTGGGGGAAGGTCTTTCTGAACCCCTCCCCACCCCACCACCCCCTCTTTTCCCTCTGGTGGGGCAAGGGCATGCCCCACTGATATACCCGGGGGTCGCCTTCCCTATTGACCCCATATTTCTGTCTTTTTCCCTCCAGCCTTCTGTCTCTCCCCCCTACTCTACCTATATCGCCAGCGAAAAGTGAATGTCCCACAAAACGTAAAATTTTAAATGCCAAACTCGACACACTTGCAACCTCTTTCGGCCTAATTATATTCAAGCGTTTATCCCTCTCCCCTCCCCCTTTTTTTTTATATATATAGGTCCTAGCCACTGAAATCTCAGGAAATTAGGTGGCAGGACCTGCCAGAGTACTTATCTAAAAATACTGGTGTACCTGGTCTGCCTCCATGGGGCCAAGTGTGGGCAACGTTGGGCCTCAGTAGGGGTCCAGCGGCTAAACGGCCAGATGACCAACAGAACACAACACTACACATGTACAATATCCATACACTTTTAAATCTCTGGCCTTCCCAGTGAACTGGTACACCCACAATGAAAGCAACGCGGAGATGGGGGAAACCCCTGGTGCCGTTAGACACTAAATACACTTTACACTCTGTCAGTGTAGTACCACACAGTTGATACATTACTCAAGGGTTACTGCTTCCCATATGCAGTACTTGACATTTTTCAATGTTAAATTTCAGTTGCCACCTCTCCTCCCATCTGTTCAACTTTTTCAGATCCTTTTGCAGTAGCGTACTATCATTACTGTCATTAACAACCCTTCCAACCTACGTATCATCTGCAAACTTGGACATTAACCCTGATATACATTCATCAATATCATTGATAAATACCGAAAACAACAATGGGTCCAACACCGAACCCTGGGGACACCACTAATAACATTAGTCCATGAAGAGCAGTGTCCATTGATAACCACTCTCGATGTCTTCTCTCACTCAACCATCGTATTATCCATTGTAGCAACTTGCCCTTAATGCCATACTGTTCCAATTTGTACAGTAGTCTTCAATGTGGCACAGTATCAAAAGCTTTCCTAAAATTCAAGTTCCTTTTGATTGGATGACCACATCGTAGTATCAATCAAATTTTTCAGACAAGACTACCCTTAACAAACCCATGCTGTGTCTCAACTATAACTGCAGCCTTGTCTAGAAGACTCTGCATTGCTTCCTTAACCAGTGACTCCATTATTTTCCCTGGAACAGAATGTTAGACTATCAGGTCTGTAATTAGCCATGTCACCCTTTGTAAATTGGAGACACATTTGGACATCTCCAGTCCATTGGGACCTCAATGAGTCCAAGTAAGCTTTCATAATTATGGCTAAGAGTCTGCTTACTTCCTTTGTTGCCTCCTTTAAGATAACTGGATAGATCCCATCTACCCTTGGCGCCTCCGTAGCCAGGTGGGAAGGAGCAGCAGTGCGTAGCACACGCTTCTTGATTAGACCGGGGTTCGAGCCCGTCACCACCAAATACGGAAGATGCGGAGAGGTCAGGGAATGACCAACGCATATCCCGGAGCAATATGGCCTTAGTTGCTAATGCTCCTAAAACACCAAATAACAACAACCATCTACCCTAGGTGCCTTCCTTATGTTTAACTTTAACAGTTTCTTCTCCACTTTGCTCTATTTATTACAAAATCACTTAGATCCCTGTTAGAGTTTCTGGCATTCCCCTCCTTGAATAACTCCCCATGTGTGAATGTAGATGCAAAATACTCATTCAGTTTATCCGCTACCTGAGCATGATCATCAATAGTCACACCATCTATGTTAAGTGGACTAATCTGATTCATCTCTTTCATTCTAGAGTTTACATAAATAAAGAATACTTTGCTGTTTTTCTTTGCATCCTTTGCCAAAGATTTCTTGTAATCTGCCTTCACTTGCCTAACCTTTGTGATTTGATTACAGACTAGGTTATATTTGCCATAGGCTTCTGTGTCACCTGATAATTTATGCATCCCATGCATTTCTCTTTTCTGCCACGAGCCTCATTAATTCATCTGACATCTGTTGAACAGTATTTCTTAGTTGGTATGAAAAGTCTAGTAGCCTCCAAGATTATGTCCCTCAAGGCTTCCCATGTAGAATTCACCATTGGTAACATCATCAGTTGATCACACTGATAGAAAAAACTGTCTGAGACCACAGTAGTCAGCTTTACGAAAGCAACAGCCCTTCCCTTTACTCTTGATGGTTGTTACATCTTTAAGTAAATCACACATCAGTACACTGTGTTCACTGCCACCTAGTGGTTTCTTTATTTGTAGATTCTTAACACATGAAGAATCACTGCTGATAATCAGATCTACGGTATTACTCCCTCTGGTTACCTCTCGAACACATTACTGTAGAAAACAGTCATCTAATAAGCCCACAAAAGTCTTGCTAGTGTTTGAGTGACCAAACAAGAAGTTCCAGTCAATATCTGGAAAGTTAAAATCCCCCATTATAAGACGTTCTGATTTACTGTCCCACTCTATTTCTCTGCACAACTGCTCATTATACTCATCAGATTCATTAGGCCTCACACCTACTCTCATTTTCTCTTTCCCAGTGCTTATGTCACACCACACTGACTCAACATTGCATTGTACACCAATGTCAATTGGATACACATCCTTAGATTTTATGTGATTTTTAACTAACAGCATAACCCATCCTCCCTTCCTGTCCTGTCTATCCTTTCTGTACACATTTACTCCCCAAATTCCAATTCTGCACTGCTTATATCCGTGTGGCACCACGTCTCTGATATCCTAACAATATCAAATTTATTTACTATACTCTTAGCTTTGGTGTACATGCACGTATACATATACCTATTCTTACTCTTAGTCTCGTAATACAACCCTAACACAACCCATGTATTTACCAGTTTCATGATGACTCACAGCAGCCCTTGAAATCCCCAGTATCTCATTTTGCAGGCTACTGATCATTCCAATAGAAGCAGTGCAAGAATCATTTTTCCATCCTCCTGTGGTTACCATTAATCAATTAGTCTCTGAATCCTCCCAAAGCTAGCAGTTTTCAGACCCATATAACACTGCTGCAATAGTATCAGCAAATATTCTTGCACCCTTTCTATTTAAGTCTATCCCATCCCTGTAGAAACAATCTCTCCTGTTAACAATTATGAATTAGGATTAGGAAGAAAGAGAAAATCTCATAATTAATCATCATATGATATGGTATATTCCAATTTAATTCAGGCAGGGCTGCCACAAGTGAGCAGGCGAGGTAAGCGTCGCTTACGGCAGCAGTTTAAGAGGGTCCCAAAATTTTTTTGATATTGTTTTCTGATTGCTTAACGCTTATCAGTATTCAACATTTAAAGTGGCAAATTTTATTTTGCTTACTGGCGACATATTGGAACACAGTGCTACTGGATTCAGGTAAACAAAAACGTTCTATATTAGCATTGTCTCCAATAAGAAGAAAATCCTTCTTCTGATGAATAAGAGCCTCCATAGTGAGCCTGAAATATTCAGCATTTCCCTTAATTTTTACAAATGCTAAAGTTTTATTTGGCAGACACCTGTAAGTGCTTTCTTTAACCAGTGAAAATTTCTAATACTACCTGAGAAAATGATGCAAGAAATTATGCTAATACAATATCAGCCAAAAAAAACTATTTATTTTGACTAAGCCCCCTCCCAATAGTCTGTCTAGTTTTTCCTTGAATTTATTCAAACTGTCCACTTCACAACAACAGTGGAAGCTTGTTCCAGCAATCAACCACCCATTGGCTGAAGAAAACTAAGCACATGTATTCTGAATTCGTTCTTCAATTTCAATTTATATCCTCTTATGTGCATAGTCTGAGCAACAGGAAGAATCCTATCAGCATTGACTTTGCTGAAGCCATCCAAAGCCTTAAACAACTCAAATAGATCACCTCGCAGGTACCTAGTCTTCAGGTGCTGCAATTTCCAGAACTAAAGCCTTTGTAGCAAAGAGCATCCATTTGTTTCCCACATCAGTCTCGTTGCTCTTCTCCATACATATTCAAGCAGTGTTAGATCTTTCCTGTAAGATGTAGAGCTGCTGGAATAAGATGTAGAGCTGCTGGTCAGGCCATATGCAAGATATGGCCTGACCATTGCCTTATACTTACTAGCAAAGTTTCTGTATATCATTGACAAAACCCCACGAGCTGTCCTGGCAGTCTATCTGCACTGCTCAAAGAACTTCATATCTGACCGCAATTAATACTAATTTTGTCCATTTCATTTTTCACTACCCTGAGTGGTACTACATATATTATTTATTAATTATTATTATATTTATTTTTTTTTTTTATGACAACCCCAAGCATGGGAGGTATTAGAACCTATACTACTTAGTACCATGCAAGGGTTGAAGGTTGAGAAGATGAAAGAAGATACCTGTTGAAATTAGACTTGAATTTCTATAGATTTTAATTTTCAGGAAATATGTAAAAGGGAGGTTGTTCCAGAAAATGGAAGCTGAATGAATAAATAAGGAAGAAGAAAATTAGTTCTGTGAGTTTTAAGTTGGATGTTGGCTGGTTGAGGCACATGAAAAGGCATGCAACACAAAGAGAATGTGTATGAGACAGAGAGTGGAGCCCTCTGTTAGAATAATTCACTAATTAACCTAACTGTGCCCTTTTGAATGTAATCACAGCGTACTAATGCAGAAATTATTTAATGACAAAACTACTATCAAGGGTAAAGGGAATGACTTTTACTTTTGTAACAGTGACTACAGAGGTCTCAGACAGTTTTTAAATTGAGTGAAGTGGGACCAACTGATGATGATGATACCAACAGCAAATTCTAAATGGCAAGCATTCAGGGAAGTAATCAAAGAAGCTACTAGACTTTTCATACTACAAAAGAAATACTGTTTAAGGCTTAGACCTAAATGGATGTCAGCTGAACTATTCAGACACATGGTAGAGAACAAAAGTGCATAGGATGCATAAAAATTATCAGTTGATATAAAAGCATATGGTAGATATCAATTAGTCTGTAATCAAGTCACAAAGGTGGATAAACAAGTTAAGACAGATTATGGAAAGTCTTTGGCAAAGAATGCAAAGAAAAGAAACAAAGACTTCTATGCTTATATTAACAATAGAAGGAAGGGGTTGAATCACATTGGGCCACTTGATATCTATGTGTTAACTGCTGATGATCCTACAAAGGTTGCAGAAAAACTGAATAGGTATTTTGCATCTACATTCACACGAGCAATTCTTTAGTGAAGGGGATGCGAGAAGTTCATCAAACTCTAATGAAGGACTAAATGACTTTGTGATAACTGAAAGGAAAGTGTAGGAAAAACTATTGAAGTTGGACATAAAAAGGGCACCTGTGGCAAATGGAATCTATCCAATTATATTAAGGGAAGCAACAAAAGAGGTAACCAAACCCTTAGCATAATTAGAGAGCATCCTTGGATTCAGGGGAGGTTCCTATGGACTGGAGATGTGTAAATACATCTCCAATTCATAAAGAGGATGAAAAGGTGACATGAGTAATGCAGGACAATTTGGACAGGCATGCAATTATATTGCAATTACAGTATGGGTCTGTCAAGGGGCAGTCTTGTCTAACCAATCTCATTGGTTACCATGATGCAGTGACCAAGGAACTAGATGCAAAAATAATTTTGATATCATATACTTAGATTTCAGGAAGGCTTTGATGCTGTTGTTACCATGATGAGTGACCAAGGAACTAGATGCAAAAAATAATTTTGATATCATATACTTAGATTTCAGGAAGGCTCTGATGCTGTTGGACATAAAAGACTCCTGTACAAACTGGAACAATGTGACATTATGGGCAAGTTACTGCTATGGATAAAGGGGTGGCTGAGTGGAAGAAGACAGAGAGTGGTTATCAATGGGCAGTACTCTTAGTAGACTAATGTTATTAGTGGAGTACTCTAGGGTTCAGTGCTGGTCCCATTGTTGTTTTCAATATTTATCAATGATACTAACGAAGGTATATCAAGTTTAATGTTTAAGTTTGAATATGATAAAAAGGTCGGCAGGGGGGTTAATGACAGTCATCAGGTGAGTTATTGGAATAAGATCTACAAAAATTGGGATGATGGGCTGAGAAATGGTAGTTGAAGTTTAACATTGATAAATGCAAGGTACTGCACATGGGTAGCAGTAACCCCAGAATAACTTATCAACTACACTCAGGGTAGTGGAGAATGAAAAAGCCTGGGGGTAATGATGCAATCAGACATGAAATTCTCCAAGCAGTGCAGACATGATGCTAAGACAGTTCATGGGATTTTGTCAATGACAAATGGAAACTTTGTTAGCAGGGATAAGGAAGTGATTATCCCTTTCTATAAGGCCACATCTTGAGAGGTCTGAGGGTCTCACTTTAGTAAGGATTTAGATCTGCTGGAGATCTAAATCCTTACTAAAGGATTTAGAAGGGCAACCAGATTGGTGAAACGGTGCTTTTACCTAGAAATGCTTCAGTTCTGCAACCTGTCGCATCCCAAGACTAGACACCAATGGGGGAGATCTGATTGAGCTGTTTAAAGTCTTGAATGGATTGAGTAAGATGAATGTTAATTGCATTGTTCCACTTTTGAGACTACATACATGAGGGGACATAAATTCAAGTTGCAGGATAGATGTGCAGAAGATTACCTTCAGCCAGTGGATTTTTGATTGTTTGAACAGGCTTCCATTTGTTGTTGTGGAAGTGGATATGTTGAAAAATTCAAGGGAGAACTAGACAAATTCTTGGAGGATACAGATGAGTGAACTGTGTTTATTTTTTTGCTGATGCTATATAAGCTTGCTTTCTTGTGTCATTCACCATTCCTACTACTACTATTACTGCACTAAGTCATCTTAGAAGTATTACTCTGTAAAGGATTAAATATGCAAACTGATTTTCACTCACTAACAATCATATCTCTTCAAAGTCCATGAGATCCTATTTGTTTTACATTATCTTTGGACTCAATGGGACAGTAGTTGGCTTTTATAGTGCTTTCCTGCACGAATAATACACTATGTGAAATCTTTTATTTACACATCTTGGTTTAGATTGTTGCATTATATACCTAAACCTATGTGGTCACCTGGTTAAAGATTCTGTGCTGCTCAGTAAAGCACTTTTCACAGATGAAGCAAGTCTTCTTCTGTGTGCAACTGCACATCTGAACATCACAAACTCTGCACATGCTGTATGGAATAAAAAAAGACTGATCAAAAGAGAATGTATGGGCAGTACTGTATTACCCATACACAACTTTCTGTTCCTTAATCCAAAGGTTTCCATGATTTTATCATTCAGCAAGACAAAGTGCTTCAACTTATATGTCCTTAAGCTTTGTTTTATAACTGGGCACCAGGGAAATGGAATGGTAGAGGAGGTCCAACTACATTCACACCTAACACTATTTTTTCCTGTATAATTATGTCAAAGAAAAATTGCATGTGGTCTCTTTGCAGTCACTCTGAATATTTTATCTAATACTGCAGTTCAAGATATAGTGAAAGAACAATTAATGCTAGCTTTGTAAAACAATTTATAGAATGCTTTATATCTCTAAAAGATGAGAGAGATTTTAATTGTATGTTACACAGGGTGCATGAGTCAATACAAACACTTACCATTTAAATCAAGGAATATTACAGGTATATGTTTTTCCATGCCTGGAGGAGGATCCCTATATGAAAAGGAAATATGATTAATGTATTTGGTTTCATAAATATACAACAACTTTCCATCGTAAGTGAAATAAAAAAGAAGTTATCATGTGGTAGACACAATTAATGCATCTGCTACATTAAATTAGCTACTTTCTATATAGAAACATATAAGGCAAAAAGCTACACAAACCTCCCAAGAAGTTAGAATTATGTAATACTTTATTAGTAGTTAAATGTTAAATATCAATAGGATATTTATTCATGGAATTTAATAACATCTGTATCTTATGTCCTATAAACCAGACTTAAATGAGAAGCAATTTATTGCTTTAATTCATATTAAATGAATTAAAGTAATATTTTTAATAAAATATTAAATGTGGTTGATTGGTTATTCATTTAGTGTTTGGTGCCTTGGCAGTTTAGGACAAAATGCACCAAGTCATAATAAACAACAGCTTTAAATATATTTAGTGATCTATAAAAAGGAATTATATATCACAAAATATAAATGGACTAATAGAGATATGTGTACATAAATTAACCAGATTAAAAGTTAAAAATATTATATATATTATATCTCTGTCATCTAAAATTTGGCTGAGAATAAATTGTTTGGCCAGACTATGAGAAGCTGTAAAACATAAAGACCGTATATTTCTAAAAGTAGGACATTCTATAAAAATATGATGACTGGTTAAAATGATATCGTAGTTCTCAAAACATATGTGGATCACCACCACCCTAGTAGAAAAGAATGTGTAAGATGACTATGTGCTATGTGGAGCCAAGCAAGAACAAATTTATCTCTTTGGAACCTGCACAGACTGCCACAGATTGATTAAAGGCTTAATCTAGGTTAGTTAGTTTGTAGCCAGTTCATGCCAAAAATCTTGCTACTGGGTATAGAGTTTGTAGCCAGTTGTATTGTATTAGTTAAATGTAGTATGAATATAAGAGAATGATATAGTTATTCAAAGGGAGTTCTGATTTTGTAGCAGCAATATTGGAAAATCAGCAGAAGATGATGTCAAATTCCGATTCAGAGAGAGAGAGAGAATAAAGAATGTGTTGAACCCAGGAGAGGATTGGATGAGGATTATACCACATTGTTAATAAAGCCTGTAACATGCTTAATGAATCAATATAATAATATATCACTAGTAATGGCTATCTTTGATGTGATAAAGGCTAGTTCTGTTGCAGCAATTCTACTGTGTATACAAGGTGTTTTTAAATTATTCACCTGATTATGAAGCTTGATTACATTTTATTGTAAAATTTAACAGATATTGTAAAATGGTTTGCTGCACTTAATAAAACAACTCAAAGAATTTCTTATCACACAACTGCATTTTAGTAAACCTCCACATGGGAATCTTTGGTAGCAGGTAGAATGTCAGGACAGTAGCCGATTTCATTCCAAATATTTTGAAACATCTCTTGAGAAATGGAAGTCACTGCCTGTTCAAATCTTTTAACTCTGCAAGTTGTTAACTGTTTTTTTGCATACACCTTATCCTTTTACATAGCCCCATACAAAGAACTCCATAGGTGTGATATCCAAAGAATGAGACCATCTCGGCTGATCCGCTGGTTAGGAAATTTTTATTGAGGAAATCGCACACGTCAGCCCCAGTATGGTGGTGTCCCATCTTGTTGACTTAACATGTAAATATCTTCCAGATGAGGTGCAGCATACAATTTGAGCATATCTAAGTTAATTTGCAGAGTTCAGGGTGTTTTTGTGGAAGGAAGAAAAATGCCCAATCACCTGGTTGTGGGACCAATGCACCCGTTTACCTTGGGATATCACACTTGCATTCACGAACTGAGTGGGGAATTTCATTCTGTTAACCTTACCAGACAGGTAGAACATTGTTTCATCACTTAAAATGCTCATCTTCATCTACACAGTTGAGAATGTGAACAGCGATTCCTCTTGTTGTGGTTTGTTGCAAGGCTTACGTAAGTTGTGACGGAACCATTCAATAATGAAAGCCTCACATTGGAGAATTTTATAGCTGGTTTTTAGTTTAACTATGGTAACGGCAGAATCAACTAGGGAGGTGTGGTTGTGGGTATGGGCATGTATTGTGAGCTCGGTGCTAGATTGTCCTGTTCTAAAACTGCTATAGTGATAGTATGCACGTGTATTAGAGGATTTTGTGGAACCGAACTTTGTTGTAGTGCTTCCAATATAGTAAGCATTACAGTTTTGTTGGCATGTGATCAGATATATTATGTTGTTCATATCGCTTGTCGGGTAGTTGTGTGTATCCGAGTAAGATCCGAGTTTGTTGTATGCTGAAAATATGAGAGTGATATCTGTGCCTGTAAACATCTGACTGAACTGTCCTGCGAGTTCACTGTGATAGGAAAGGATGATACGTGTATTTGCTTTAGTAATGTGTTTGGTTGAGTTGTTGATATTACTTTTTGCAATGAAAATAGTGTGTTGAATTAGTTGGGGTGGGTAGTTCCTAGCTATAAACTTTTTTGTGAGATATTGGAGTTCGTTGGATAAGTCATCTTGTGAGGAGCTATATTTTATGGCGTTATGGATTTTTTACGGCTTTTTTTGTGCTAAGTGGGTGGTGCGATACGAAGTGTAAATATTTCCCTGTGTGTGTGTTTTTTCTAAAAATCTTCGTGCCGAGTTTGGTGCCTGTTTTGTAAATGGTAAGATTGAGGAAGTTGATTTGTTTGTTCACTTCAATTTCAAGTGTGAATTTCAATCTATCATGTATTGAGTCGAATTTTGAAAAAAGATTGTCTGTTGTGGATTTATCACCTATTATAAGTATATCATCTGCGTAACGTGTGTATAATTTTATCTCTGAAGTGAAAGGGTGTAAAATTTGGTTTTCTATTGTAGCTAAATAAATTTCAGACAAAGGGGCAGAAATACCTAGACGATTGGGTAGGCCAAATATTTGCTGAAAAATTTTGTTGTGGAACCTGAAATATCTGGCATCTAGTAATAATGAAGTGAGTTCTAGGATATTGTTAATGGAAAGAGAGGTGCGTTTCGTTAAGGTGTCATCTGTCATTAAGAATTCTTGTAAGGCTTGTAATGTGGTCTTAGGGGGTGGCCAGGTTTATGTAGTTTTGTGATACCAAACATGTGAGGGAGAATGTTGTTACGAATTCCTATCTGTTGTAGTGTACATAAATTTATTTCTTTGTTTTGTCTAAGTCTCCTTAAGATTATATCAAGTTTGTTTTTTAGTTTGGAAATATTATAGTTATTATCAATTTTGTATGTGTCTTGATCAGCCAGAATCTGTTCCATTTTTTCTATATAGGTGCTTTTGTCAAAAATTACGATCGTGTCACCTTTGTCTGTTTTTTGTAATATGATATCTGAGATATTGCTTAATGATAATAACTATATTTCCAAACTAAAAAACAAACTTGATATAATCTTAAGGAGACTTAGACAAAACAAAGAAATCAATTTATATACTGTAGTGTATATAAAAATTGATAGATAGGAATTCGTAACATTCTCCCTCACATGTTTGGTATTACCAAACTACATAAACCTGGCCACCCCCTAAGACCAATAATTTCCTTCAGTAAATCAGCCTTTGCTAATTTATCCACTTACTTAGTTAAAATTATCTCCCCTCTCACTAGATTCTCGAAATTTAAAATCAGCAATACCAATCAAGCTTTCCAGAAAATAAGTACCACTACAATTTCCGATGGAGATATCTTAGCGTCTTTAGACATAGTATCTTTATACACAAACGTGCATATACCATTCACATCCTTCCCTATCAAGGCGCCTCCGTAGCCAGGTGGGAAGGAGCAGAAGTGCGTAGCACATGCTTCTTGATTAGACCGGGGTTCGAGCCCGTCACCACCAAATACGGAGGATGCGGAAAAGTCAGGGAATGACCACCGCATATCCCAGAGCAATATGGCCTTAGTTGCTAATGCTCCTAAAAACCAAATAACAAACAAACAAACAAAATTTCCCTATCACAGTGAACTCGCAGGACAGTTCCGTCAGATGTTTACAGGCACAGATATCACTCTCATATTTTCAGCATACAACAAACTCGGATCTTTATTCAATACATATAAAGATACACACAAGTACCCGACAAGCGATATGAACAACATAATATATCTGATCACATGCCAACAAAACTGTAATGCTTGCTATATTGGAAGCACTACAACAAAGTTCGGTTTCATAAAAACCTCTAATACACGTGCATACTATCACTATAACAGTTTTAGAACAGGACAATCTAGCACCGAGCTCACAATACATGCCCATACCCACAACCACACCTCCCTAGTTGATTCCGCCATTACCATAGTTAAACTAAAAACCAGCTATAAAATTCTCCAATGTGAGGCTCTCATTATTGAATGGTTCCGTCACCACTCTAAACTCTTTATAAATGCAAAGCTCCCCTTCATAAATGCAAAGCTTCCCTTCAATCTTTCCCCGGTCTGGAATCTCTCACATTTGAGATTCCCACGTGCTCCAAAGAGCATCATGGGAGTATAGATATTTCTTTGAAATACAGCACACGCTCACTCTCTACTCAACTTTGCCAACTGAAGACATTTTTAACTAAATGAAAGTCCATCGTTATGACTATTGGCTTATCAGTTTAATATTACTCAGAGTTTTTTAATTAATTATCCTTCATGACAACCAGGGAAGGAGTTGTGCACTTCTGCCTCCTTGCGCTTATTTTAAATTCTGTCAAATTAATTTATTTTTTATCTCACTTTTTAATTTAAATTATTCAACCCAAAATTTAGCCATCAATTCACCCTAATAACTATTGCAGATTGTATAAGGTGAGTACCGTATATTAAGCATTTGCTATTTGGAATTTAGTCTAACAATCACGGTATTTTAAGAACTCTATAATTTCTCAAATTGTCAATCAAAAGGATTGACAATATGACTTAGGATTTTATCTCAGTAACCATAGATTATTGGTTAACCCAGCCAAATAAGGAGCAGATATTACTCCTTATAGGCTCTTTACCTTGCAGAGATATGCCATTACTTTGGTTTTCCTAGTGAGATTTCCATGTTATATATTTTTTTGAAAGTAAGTTTAAATGATGGACTGAATATTGTAAATCATCCTCAGAGCTGGCCATCAAAACCTCATCATCTGTGAATATCTAAATATATTCCTTGTTTTACAGCTATTACCAAGAATACTTATTCTCCAATTTCTTTTCACAGATTTGGTAAATATTAAAGAGAGGTGTTGACTCAGCATCCTTGTCTAATTCCTTTGTTTATTGGTTTTTCGTTAAACATTTCTCCATTAATTTGATATTGTGTTTTTCTCACAGATGTTATATATGCCTTTTTAATGTACAAATTAATGCATTTGCATCATTTCTGTACATAGCCAACTACATAAGTAGTTATAAATTGGCATCATTAAGTATATCTCATATTGTGAATACCTTCACAACGAGTTGCCATGGTATTGCACTACGTCGAATAAGTAATGCTTCACCACAGGAGAAGACTATTGTTACTTATTCTCAGTGGATACCATCACCCACACGGCATCATTTCGGAGCTAATTGGCTCCTCATCAGTGGATTTATACTTCACAACTGAGTTGTCATCATTGCAACACCAGGGTACCTGCCCACTCACTGATGAGGAGCCAATTAGCTCCGAAAAGGTGCCATATGGGTGATGGTATCCACTGAGAATAAGTAACAATAGTCTTCTCTATGGTGATGTTATTTGGTTTTTTTTAGGAGCATTAGCAACTAAGGCCATATTGCTCTGGGGATATGCAGTGGTCATTCCCTCCTATGGTGAAGCGTTACTTATTCATGGTAACTCTTTGTGAAGGAATTCACAATATGAGATATACTTAATGATGCCAATTTATAACTACTTATGTAGTTGGCTATGTACAGAAATGGTAACTCTTTGTGAAGGAATTCACAATATGAGATATACTTAATGATGCCAATTTATAACTACTTATGTAGTTGGCTATGTACAGAAATGATGCAATGCACTAAGTTGTACATTAGTTAAAGTATTTATATAACCTGAGGCTTTAGCCCTAAACTATACTGTATATGCCTTTTTATTATTTTATCTGGGCACCTTCTTTAATAATTTATCCCTGCTAATATATGATCGGAAGCTTTTTTTGTAGTCTATGAAAGCTAAATGTGTTTTTCTGTCATAGATGTAAATATTAAAGAGAGGTGTTGACTCAGCATCCTTGTCTAATTCCTTTGTTTATTGGTTTTAGTTAAACATTTCTCCATTAATTTTTATTGATATTGTGTTTTTTCACAGATGTTATTATTATTATTTTTCTGACCTTTTTATTATTTTATCTGGGCATCTTTTTTAATAATTTCTAATAATTTATCCCTACTAATAATATATGATCAGAAGCTTTTTTTGTAGTCTATGAAAGTTAAATGTGTTTGGCTTTCATAGACTAAAAAGAAATAGCCATCAGTGCAGGAATGTCCTCATCTAAATTCATTCTGCTCCTTGCCTTATCTTAGATTCAAAGAATTTACTAAGCTATTTTTAATGATCTTTGCATAGATTTTATGCCCTGAATTTAATAGGTTTATACCCCTATAATTATTGTAATTATTAATGTTTCTATTTTTAAAAATAGGAATAACTACTGCTCTGTTTATCTATATAGAAGTAGATAATCTATTTATGAATTTTAAAAATCTTTCTTTATATTTACTATTAGCAAATTTAAAAAGTTCTAAAATATTTTAAAAATATTTTTACATTTTGCAATTTATAATAAATATAAATTACAAAATAATATTGTACATGATATTAATAATATTACAAATAATATTTAAATCAGAATAAATTCTATTAAAATTCAATTATGTAGAGATTCCTAGGCCAATACTTCTTCAAGACAAATTACAACACGCATTTACAAGTAAAAATAAATTAATATTTATTTAGGATTTATGTAAATATATATTATTAAGGAATGATATACATTGAATAAAACTTACCAATCAGCAGGAGCACCAGGTATCCCTGAACCAGGTGCAGGAACTAAAACTGCATTTCTTTCCTCTGTTAAACATACCCACTGATCAATAAGACTCTGTTCTCTGTCTATGTCATGATCTGATTTGTCTGATTAAAAAAAATCCATTATTATTGAATAGATGAATACTTGTAAAATTAAGGAAGTGAATAACAAACAAAAAAAAATTTTCTTACTTCAACTTTATGGCTTAAAGAACCTAGTAGAATAATACTGGTCTTCATTTTAAGAAGTTCTCTGATATTTTACTGCTGATAAGAAATCTGAACTACATTTTAAATTGAAATTTTGAAAGTTACTTGAAATTTTCTTCATCATATCAGACTTTTTACAAATAAAAAAATGAAATTATTGGTTTAATATAAGAAATTCAGTTTGCAGAATAGACAGCCACAAATTAGACATCAGAAAGAATTAAACACTTTCACCTTTTTGACTTCCTCATGCAGCTAGTTTTGGTGGCTGTTCCTTCTTTTAGCATTCAACAGTAGTCAGCAGTCATACTGACATTCCGTCCTCCTTGGTACTGTTTTTCCATTTTTTTTTTATATTCTGATGGAATTTTTCCCCCTGTTCTTCACTTAAATTTTCTGAGAAATAGTTGATGTGAAAATACAAGAAGTGTACCTTACCACTCATATTGCAGTCTAGTTTTTCTGAGCTTCTCTAACATGTCACTCACAACCATTTTATGATCTGAGTTGTTTACTGTTTCCCAAAAATTGCATACTAAATTTTTAAAGCCAGACCAAGCATCTCTTTCAGTCTGGTTTGTGGATTCTTCAAATAATGGCCTAGCAGCAGCTTCTGGATTTCAGTTCCAAGAAAAATCCCTGCTTTGATAAATGGGAATTTAATGCAAACATACTTAATAGAATTTCCTTCTTTATTGAGGGTCTGGACAAACTGTTTATTGAAACAGCTTTACAGGCAGAGTAGGTAAAAATACTTTGTTTTGATCTAGTAGTGGCTTGTCTTTAATGTTCTTTGAACCTAGTGTCAGAGACAGTCTTGGTGGCCATACTTTCCTTTCGCAATTTTCACTTCTTGCTCGACTATCCCACTTACTTGCACAGAAAGCAAGGCATTTTTGTGTAATCAAGTTGTTGGCTGAGTAGCAGGCCAATAACTTTAAAATCTCCACACACTAGCCAACTGTGATCCTTGTACTGAATTTTTCCAAAAGAAGCTTAAAATTTTTGTATTTTTTTTAAGCATGCTGAATGGGCTACAGAAATGGATGCATTCTTGTTTCCATTATCAAGCATTTCTTCAATGAGTCAACAAACAGCCTCTGCTCTGTAGGTTAGTAGAAAATTCCAAAAAAAAAAAAAAAGTTCATAACTACAGGAATGCTGTTGCAATATATTATTGAGCCTTCTTGGGAAAAATGGGAAACCAATTCTTTTTCATGATGCCTACACCATGAGAAGACTGTTCCTCAGACTAGCAGAATGGATTTAATCTTGACCCCAAAAGATCTGCCTACCCTTTGGGAAGGTTTAAATCTTTTACAACAATAACTGAATTCACTTTGTACAAAAAACTGTGGTCAAGTTGTAAATTTCTTTGTTATAATAGTTTATATTCTCTATATTGCAAATATTACATTCATGGAATATGTTCAAAAATGACTGATGGCGATGGTACCAGTAGTTCAGGTCTGTGGGGTACTGGCAATGGTGGGATTCAGCCGGTTCACATGAACCTGTTCCTGGAATTTCCAGAGTTCGCTGAACCTGTCCCTAAAGGCTGTTTCACACTGAATGGCATGTGAGCTACGCTGCTTTTGGTCTATGTTTGGTTTTTCTTTTTTACCTTGAAAAGGGGGAGTAAGGTGATAGATAACCAGTTTTTAAAATTTTTGATTCCCACCAGTGGGTACTGGCCTTACAGTACTAATGCTGTTGTTACAGACTGAACCAATGTTGCTGGGGTACACAATGCTCTTCTTGTTCTTCTCATTATAACCTGCTACATTTATGGAACAAATGTAGCGGTCATTAATATGATACCAAAGGCTCTCTCGAAACAATGTGAATGGCAAATTTCATGCCTTTCTTTTTACCACAATTTCAAGCCCTCCACACAAATACAGCACACTTTACGGAGCCCAACTTTTATCTTGGTCACCTAATTTAATTTTAAAATATGCAGTATACGCATTTTTCACAAATGATGAAATATCCTGTCCACGTTTTGACAGAACATGGTTATCACAAATGTAACAAAAATATATTCGGATTGTTCACACAACCACAACAGTTGCCCCTGTCAAAACACTGAATATGGAAATAATGTTAGAAGCAGTTAGCACAACTGCATTAGAAAACAACTGAATAGATGAAACACTTTGCAAGTATGTATAGCTACCTGACTTGCAGGTCTCGACATGTATAAACTTGTCAGTCACAAAGAAGTAGTATGCAGCATCAGCCAAAAAAAAAAAAACCTTCATTTCACCCCTCCATTTGTTCCAAATTCCTATCCAGCTCAGCCTTAAATTTATTTAAGCTATCAACTTCCATAACAAAAGATGGAAGTCTGTTCCACCAATCAACTACTCGCTGGCTAAAGGCAAATTTCCGCACATCTATTCTACAACTGTCTTTCCTCAATTTTAAACTGTGGCCCCTCAGGTTCATAATCTGAGCAAGAGGAAGAATCCCATCAGCATTCAGCTTCCTCAACCCATTCAAGGCCTTATACACCACAATCAGATCACCTCACAGGTGCCTACTCTCCAGGCACTGCAATTTGCAGAACTTAAGCCTCTCTTGGTAAGAGCACCCCTTTGTTCCCCTCACCAATCTTGTTGCCCTTCTTTGTACTTGTTCTAGCAACTCTACATCCTTCTTAAATGAGGCCTCCAGACCTGTACACAGTACTCTATGTGTGGCCTGACCATTGCCTTGTATAACGGGATAATAACCTCCCTGTCCCTGCTAGCAAAATTCCTATATATCATTGACAAGACTACATGACCTGCCCTGGCAGCCCATCTGTACTGCTCAGTGACTTCATATTTGACTGCACAATTATCCTCAGGTCTTTTTCACTTTCCACTTACATGATAAATAAAAACAGTTTGGATTTTTAAAATTAACACTGAAGTACACCAGAAACACCATGAATTTTGAGACCATTATAATCTATGTGAACTAGTGTAATAATAGTTATGCCCCCTCAGTGAAATTCTGGATGTATTATCATTGTTTATAAAAATGAAAGTCTAAGTGAAACTTTTTGTCCTCTCATAGTGCTTAAGTGAATGCCTACAAATTCGATTAACTATGTAAGAACTAAGGGACTGGAAAATTTTTGTCCTTTAGAGATAACATTTTAAATTAAAATCAAAAGGCAATTCACACCTTATACATACAGTTTATTCATACCAAATGTAGGTGGAAATGAAAAAATCATACAACAGGTATGGTCAATATGGAATATGTGCTTGCTAGTGTGGAATTTTCAAGTTCTCCAGGCACTGCAATTTGCAGAACTTAAGCCTCTCTTGGTAAGAGCACCCCTTTGTTCCCCTCACCAATTAGCATTAGCATTAGTAGAGGCATTTGATGCAAGAAAGCAAGCTTATGCAGCATCAGCCAAAAAAAAAAAAAAAAAAACCACTTCCACTTCACCCCTCTGTTTGTTCAAAATACCTGTCCAGCTGAGCCTTAAACTTATTTTAGACCGGGGTTCGAGCCCGTCACCACCAAATATGGAGGATGCGGAAAGGTCAGGGAATGACCACCGCATATCCCGGAGCAATATGGCCTTAGTTGCTAATGCTCCTAAAAACCAAATAACAAATAACAAACTTAAACTTATTTAGGCTATCAACCTCCACGACAAGGGATGGAAGTCTGTTCCACCAACCAACCACCCACTGGCTAAAGGCAAATTTCCGCACGTCTATCCTACATCTGTCTTTCCTCAATTTGAATTTATGCCCTCTCAGGTGATTATTCTGAGCTAGAGGAAGAATCCCATCAGCATTGAGCATGCTCAAACCATTCAAGGCTTTATACACCTCTATCAGATCACCTCGCCGGTGCCTAGTCTCCAGACACTGTAATTTGCAAAACTTAAGCCTTTCTTCGTAAGAGCACCCCTTTGTTCCATTCACTAATCTTGTTGCCCTTCTCTGTACTCGTTCCAGCAGCTCTACATCCTTCTTGAAATGAGGCCTCCAGACCTGTATACAGTACTCTAGGTGTGGCCTGACCATTGCCTTATACAAGGGAATAATCACCTCCTTATCCCTGCTGGAAAAATTCCTGTATATCATTGACAATACTCCATGAGCTACTCTTGCAGCCCGTCTGCACTGCTCAGAGAACTTCATATCTGCCTGCACAACCACCCCCAAGTCCCTTTCATTCTCTACCACTGTCAGTGTAGTACCACAGAGTTGATACGTTGCTCTGGGGTTGCTGTTTCCCATGTGTAGTACTTTACATTTGTCAATGTTAAACTTCATTTGCCACCTCTCAGCCCATCTGCTCAACCTTTCCAGATCCTGTTGCAGCAGCATAGTGTCAGTAGTGTCCTTGACAACCCTGCCAACCTTTGTATCGTCTGCAAACTTGGACATTAAGCTTGATATACCATCATCAATATCATTTATAAATACAGAAAACAATAATGGACCCAGCCCTGAGGGACTCCACTAATAAGATTAGTCCACGATGAGCAGTGTCCATTGATTACCACTCTCTGTCTTCTCCCCCTCAACCACCCCTTTATCCATAGCAGCAATTTGCCTCCAATGTCACACTGCTCCAATTTGTGTAGCAGTCTTCCATGTGCAAAACAGTATCAAAAGCCTTTCTAAGATCCAAGTATATAATATCAAAGCTATTCCCTGCATCCAGTTCTTTTGTTACTGCATCATAGTATCCAATCAAATTGGTTAGGCAAGACTTCCCCTTAACAAAACCATGCTGTAAAAAACCAATCTTGTTGCCCTTCTTTGTACTCGTTCTAGCAACTCTACATCCTTCCTAAAATGAGGCCTCGCCTGTTCCTGTTCCTGTTCCAGGTGGAATAGGAACAGATGATCAGCAAAGAGACAGTAAAACTAAAACAATCAACTATTTGTGCATGTACATGGTGTGAAATGTCTTTTAATTTTAAATACCAATATAATTCCTTTCTCCCAATCTATACTGAAAATTTTCAAGGAGATTCTTATTAATAATGGGTTAAAAAAAAGCTCATATAGAGGAAGGTGGGGTATTTCAAAACGATGGCACATTACATGAAAATGATTTCAAAGAGTACGATAAAAATCTTATTAGATAATTTAGCTTGGAGCAAGCATGAGTGCCTCACTATTTCTTATCCTTAATGCTTAAACAGAAACACCAAAAAAAAGTTACACGATCAGACACATTTTCATTGTAAAGAAGTGAAGTAATTTAAAATTGGTAACTACTTTTGCAACGCTGCACTTTACTTTTACTTTAACATTTACTGGAGAGAAGAAATAGCATATTTAGTAGCAGCATTATTATCAAAAGAAACAGTTGCTTCTCTTTCACAGTATTAGAAAAAGGTGCATCAGGAAACATTATACATAAAATTCATGTTTCTTGCATGCCTCTATTATTACTACCTTGATTCCTGAAAAAATTTTTTTACATAATAATTCATTTCCAATAAAAGCAGAAATGCATACTGAAGACAAAACTAGGAAAACAACAAGATGAACAGGCAATTGCAGTTTGTTATTATTATTATTAATATCTATATGATGCAAGAAAGCCTGAGGCTTATGCTGCACCAGGAAAAAAAAAAAAAAGTTCCCGAGTAACCCTGAGAGAGAGAGAGAGAGAGAGAGAGAGAGAGAGAGAGAGAGTGTCAAAAGTAGAAGGGAATCACCAAGAAAGAGAAGAATAATGATATGCAGCTCAGGACCCTGGGTGTGCCAAGCCCATACTCACCAGATGTGAGCCCCCGGGATTCCAACATGGAGAGATCTGATTTTGTTTTATGACTATACTTTTTTTACAGTTAAAAAAAAATTAAACAAAATTGGTATGCATTATTTCATTTGATTTTTGATCACAAGGATCATTCTGTTTCCAGTTTCCACTGAAGACAGAAGCTGAGTATTCAGTTCTATAGAATGGGCATATTATGTTCAATTAAAAAAAAAAGTCTCTAACTGTCACAATGAGCAAATACATTATCCACAGTTATTATTATTAGCCATATGGCGCAAGGAAGCCTGAGATTTATGCCGCACCTGGCAAAAAAAAAAAAAAAAAAATTTCTGAATTACCCTAAGAGAGAGAGAGAAAAGTAGAAGGAAATCACCAAAAATGAGAAGAATGGTGATATCCAGCTGAGGACCCTGGGTGTGCCAAGCCCATACTTACCAGATGTGAGCCCCTGGGGTAGAGATCTTCCTAAGTTGATAATATCTCTTTAAATTGTACAGCATTACCAAGCAGGTGACTCTACTATACATTTAAAAATCTGAGGCACTACCAGGACAAATGTCTCAGCTTCTCATTAGCTAGCAGGTGGCCTCTATTAGCAAATATATGCTGAATGGTGAATAATGTATTTTTCCACAGTGAACAGCCAAGCAGTGTATGGAACAAAAACTTCCATTTACACACATAACAACAGTTATGGGTTCCCTCTAACTCCTAGAACTGGACTACATTTACCCTACACAACACTATAGGATGTGTGTGGTGGTGGTGGGGAGGTGAATTACAATGCACTAGTTGAAAACAAATAAAATCTTAAATGATGGACAGTATCATTTTGTTATTCAAATCTTAACATTCTATCTTAACATTTATAACTTTTCTCACATTTATAATTTCCTTATAAATGTGAAAAATGGCCTAAAATTTTTAGATGAATTAAGAGAGATGTTCAAAATATCTTCATGAATCACAGTGCACTGTACTGCTACAAACAATTAATCAGTTCATTACTGGACATTTATTTTATGATGGAACTTTTATGCTCTGAATGCAATGGGGTAAACTGACACAAACTAACACATATTTAGATACAAATCTTTGCCACATCTCAATGAAGACGTGGCAAAGATTATATATATAAGCCTATAACGACAGATGAGATTAAATCTGTGTTTCCTGCTACTGCAACAGCTCCGGGTCTTTATGAAGTAACTCCTTTAATATTAAGGAATATCTCAATACAAGTCTTAAAGGATCTTTACCATATATTCGACGCTCCGTAGCCAGGTGGGCTGGAGCAGGAGTGCGTAACACACGCTTCTTGATTAGACCAGGGTTCGAGCCCATGCCCACCAAATACAGAGGATGCGGAAAGGTCAGGAAATGACCACCACATATCCCTGGAGCAATATGGCCTTAGTTGCTAATGCTCCTAAAAACCAAATAACAAACAAACAAACAAACCATATATTCCTGTATACTGACAGATTGCCTCGTTCCTATTCACAGCTTTAACAGTGTTTATTCCAAAGAAATGTGAACCTTCTTCTCCTAAGACCAATCAATATCAATGTCATCTATAATTTTAAGAACATTTCAAAAGATACTGGCCTCTAAATTGTCTACTGTACTAAAATTTCATCCCTGTCAGAGAGCTTTTATCCCCGCTGACAAGACTGCTGAAAATCTTTATTTGCTCCAGAGTATTTTAACTGAAACTAGAAGTAAATTAAAACCACTTCATATGGCCACTTTAGATCTTTTGACTCAGTATTTCATTATGCAATAATAGAGGCAATCCAAAGACATAGACTTCCTAAATCCTTTGCAGCCTATATAAGTGATTTGTATAAATCATCTAGTACCACTTTAAGGTTTCATGATAGAGGCCATTGCATAGCCCCTTCCAGAGGAGTAAGTCAAGTAATCCCCTTTCCCCCTTGCTTTATTTTTTAATATCGTTATTGATCTTCTGAAAGAGTTGGCAAATCATGTGGGGTTTAAGATTCAGGGTGATAATGTTAATGCAATGGCCTTTGCAGACAATCTAATTTTGGTTTCTAGTACGAAAATAGGTTTCCAAGCCCTGCTGGATAGAATAAGGTCATTTCTTGGCAAAAGGGGGTTAGAAATTAATATTACTTCTGGGACTTTGTCATTCCTCACCTCAGGGAGAGAAAAGAAGTTGAAGATTGTAACAAACAGATTCCTATTGGGATATGGTGAATTACCATCAATAGTGTTTTGGATAAATGGACCTATTTGGGAGTTGAATTTTCAAGATATTATTATTATTATTATTTTTAGCCACACAGTACAAAGGAAGTACTGTGTACAAGTACTTTTGTACAAGGAAGCCAGAGCCGAAAAAAAAAAAAAATTCCCGAGTTACCCCGAGAGAGAGAAGTCAATGGTTAAAACGTTAGTTGCAGCAGATTTGGATAAAGAACTTGGACGATTATCTAAGGCGCTACTTATGCCACAACAACGGGTGTTTATATTGAGAGTCTTTTTTAATTCCAAGACTGTATCATAGATTAGTTCTTGGAAAGATAACGATTAGTAAATTGAACTCTCTGGATCTCCAAGTTAGAACTGCAGTAAAGAAGTGGCTATGTTTGCCTAAAGATACTCCAACTCCTTTGTTTTTATGTGGACATCTCAGATGGGGGACTGGGATGTCTGGATAAACTGCAATATTCCAACTCAGCACTCATTAGAAAGATTGCCACTTCATCTTCCCTGAGGGTTGAGATAGAGCAGATTAGACGGTTCCAGCAGGATGGTCAATTGACAATAGAAAGTAAAAAGGAAAAAAAAAAAGAAAAAAAAAACAGGAAACTAAAAACAAAGTGAAGAAAAGATGGGAAACCTTGTTGTACAACTCTGTGGATGGCTGTGCTCTGCAGGAGTCATCCTTCGTCTCTGTCCAGCATCAGTGGGTTGAAGAAGGGATTATATAGACTTGGTCAAGACCCGTATATATAATCACGACCGGTCATGATTATATAGACTTGATCAAGACCCGGACATCTAGAGGGAGATCTAATGATTAAAATTGCAGGGATGGATGCTTGGCATCTGAATCTCTGGCCCATATTGCTCTCCAGTGTCACAGGTCCCACGACACCAGGTTACGTCGGCATGATGCTGTGGTTTCCCTAGTCAACAATAGGTTGAATGTGGAGCTGTGCTATTCCACTTCAGAGGGTGTACATAAACCCGATCTAATCTGTGTGAAAGATAACACCACTTATATTTTGGATGCCCAAGTGGTAGGAGTGGGGTTTGACTTGAAGACTTTGCATAGGCTGAAGCAGAGAAAATATGATTTGAATAATGATTTAAAAGAAACAGATACAAGAGGAGTTTTAAAAATAACCCGGTAGTTTCAACCATAACATTATCATATAGGGGAATCTGGAATAAGACTTCAGCCCATTTAATGCTCGGATTAGGCTTATGCATTCAGATTTGAAAGCAATATCAGTCAGAGTGCTTCAAAGAGGATGCATAATTGTTGGAAAGTCCATCAGCCATAAGGACTACTATGCTGTAGATTACCTTCTATGTTGAAACATGGTTTTGTAAGGGGCATTGCGGCCCTATAGTACACAAGAAGAAAGTTTTAAAATAGCTCATCCTACCATACAATTGAGATGTAAGTCTCCTTACTGCATTAGAACTCCATAATGTATCAGAAATCTTTATTGCAGAAGCACATGAATATATTTTACTGGCAGAATTAGCTCTTCAGAGCATGTGCTAGGACTTTAGAATAGTGTTTTGCTATTTTTTTTTTTAAGTAAATCCTTAAAAAAAAAAAAAAAAAAAATTACAAGTACCTCCCACCCCCAAGAAGATTAATAAAAAATTAGTGAATATTTAAAAATAAATCCATTTATTATTCATACATATATTATATATATATATGTACGCATACATTTTTATACAAGTATTAGTAAAACAGCGATAAATAAAATTACTTTTATGCGAAATTTGAGCTTATTTGGATGAAATCAAATTTTTTAAAGCCAAGATTTTAAAATGCCAAAAGTAACACTAATTTAACTGATTGTGAGAGTCATAATCAATTAAATCATTTTCTAGTGGCATATCATTTCTCAATTTACATTAATTTCCATCAAAGCAAAAACTTGCCTCACATAAATAGCTTGATGTGAATGGAAGGAGTTTATGTGAGGGCCATGTTACGCAGTTGTTTATATTCAACCTATACTTTCTATGAGAATATGGAAATATGCCAAGTCCCAAACCTTGCATTTCATCTTCAATACACTATTAGTTGAAAGCTAAAAAAGTTGCTCCTTCATTTCTTCTACATTTGCTGCTTGCTTAAATAGCAGTCTAATTTGCAGTTTTAAACACCAAAAATTTATCCCAAATGTAAGATGATCTTTCAATTGTCCCCCTCCCAATAGATATCACTTAAATAAGGTCCACTGAGGGAGGGAAAACAATAATAATCAGTGAACAATAATAAAAAAAGAAAATCAGGAACTGTCAAACTAAAAACAAAATTCAATTTTCTCAACAGTTGTGTTGGTGTAGCCTCCCTACCCCAAGACTTCTCTTGCAAATCCCTAAGTGTAGGGGTATTACTGATTCAGAAATGCTGCTTTAGAATATGAGTTAAAGATAAGTTAAGGATGAATATTAAAATAAAATAATAATTAATGGATACATAGTTAGATAAATGCTAAAAATAAGGACAGAAGGCAGAACTCCATACTGAAACCGCTTTTCAGATTTTTGTTTTGTAGCCAATGTCCAAATTTCTGCTTTATACAGTTAAGTAGTGTAGATGAAGTTTGTAGTGATATTTCTTCTTTCTCCTCATTTGCCCCAAGGTGGAATGAGTCACCTATGAACATTTCTCCAATGCTCCCTATAATTTGCCAGGCAAAACAGCTCTTTAAGGGTGGAGAGAGTCAGCTTAACCCTTTATGTTTTCTAGTCAGGTTTTCCTTGATTTTAAATAATTGATACAGCCATCTCTTCCTCTTTTTCTTTCCATTCTCTCTGTTAGGAGTAGTCTGGAAATCTGTCCCGAGTGATCCTACATACATATCCAAACCACTGCAATTGTTTTTTTTTGTTATAACTTCAAAAATGGGTTCTATGTAGTTAATTTCTCTTCTATTGTCAATAGTTTACAACTCCATCCAACTGGTTCTGTTTATTGTTCTGAAACATTTCATCTTGAAGGTTGGGGTGCCTCCATAGCCAGGTGGGAAGGAGCAGCAGTGCGTAACACATGCTTCTTGATTAGACCGGGGTTTGAGCCCATGAGCCACCAAATACGGAGGATGCGGAAAGGTCAGGGAATGACCACCGCATATCCCCGGAGCAATATGGCCTTATTTGCTAATGCTCTAAAAACCAAATAACAACAACAACAACTTGAAGGTTGGAAATCGCCCCCCCCCCCCCCGGTCATTATCTCCAGCATTTTCATCCACAGAGGACAGTACAGCCAATCTCTAGAGTTTTGGTAGTAGCATTAGTAGTGGCAAATGATGCAAGAAAGCAAGCTTATTAGTATTAGCCACATAGTGCAAGGAAGCCACAGACCAAAAATAAATTAGATAAGAAAATAGAAATTATGCACTTCCTTCCTCATGTGGGTAACTGTCCAGTTGACCTTTGAATTTATTTAAACTGTCAGCCTCAACCACTTTTGAAGGTAACTTGTTCCAGCAATCAATGAATCATTGGCTAAAAAAAAATTTCTACAAGCTAGTCTAAAATTCTTACCCTGTAATTTGAATTTATTAGCAGTAGCATTAGTAAATGCACATGATGCAAGAAAGCAAGCTTATATAGAATCAGGCCGACCGGGCTAGCCGGGTGGGTAAAGTGCCTGCCTGGCAACCCAAAGATCGCGGGTTCGAATCCCGCCTTGGGCTTGGATCAAAGTACTGCAATAAAAAACCTTGGGAGGTGCATTACGGCCGCCGAAGCCGATGCGCCAACAACTACAAAAAAAAAAAAAAAAAAAAAAAAAAAACCATTTCACCCATCTGCTCGCTCCAAATGTTTATCTAGTTCTGCTTTGTATCTATTTAAGCTATCAACTTCTACAATGTTCAGACCAAAGAATATCAAAAATATTCTTTGCATCCAGTTCCTTTGTGACCACATCATAGTATCCAATCATATTGGTCAGACAAGACTTCCCCTTAACAAACCCACACTGTGTCCGAGCTATAACTGGAGTCTTGTCTAGTGATCCTGCAGTGCTTCTTTAACCAGTGCCTCCATTAATTTCCCTGGAACAGAAGTTGAACTAACAGGTCTGTAATTACTTGTGTCACCCTTTGATCCTCCTTTGTGAATTGGGGTCACATTTGCACATCTCCTGAGTCCAAGAAAGCTCTCATAATTATGGCTAAGGGTTTGCTTACTTCCTTTGCTGCCTCCTTTAATATAACTGGATAGATCCCATCCACCCCATGTGTCTTTCTTATGTTTATCGTCAACAATTTCTCCTCCACTTTGCTCTGAGTTATTACAAAATCATCTAGCTCACTGCCAGTTTAATTCACCTCTGGCATTCCCCTCCCTGAATAACTCCTCATGTGTGAATGTAGATGCAAAATACAGTACTCATTTAGTTTGTTACCTACCTGAGCAGAATCATCAACAGTTGAACCATCGATATCAAGTGGACCAATCTGATTCATTCCCTTCATTCTACAGTTTGCATAGGTAAAGAACTCTTTGCTGTTTTTCTTTGTATCCTTTGCCAAGGATTTCTCGTAATCTGCCTTGACCTGCCTAACCTCCTTTGTGACTTGGTTACAGACCAGCTTATATCTATCACAGGCTTTAGTATCACCTGTTAATTTATATGTATCCCATATTTATGGCTCTTAGTTCTAGAATTCTTTATAATGGTGAAACTTTCACCTTCATTTTATTAACCCCTCTCAGGGTCTTATAAATCTCTAAAAAAAAAATCAGGTCTCTCTCTCTAAGGTGCCTGGTTGCCAAGCTCCATAACCCACATATCAAAGTCTTTCCTTGTACAGTTGCACTTTTGCCGAGTTCACCATGTGAGTCAACAAAAGTGTGTCAAGAAGCTCACTGTCTTTTTTCAGATAAGGTTTCCACTTGGACACAGAATTCATAATTAGGTCTTACAAATGCTTGTACAATGGGAATATCCCTACAAGATATTGTTTGATTAATCATCGATAAGACGCCATAGGCTTTCCTGGCTAGCTGTTTACAATGCACAGAAAGCTTCATGTTTGCCCATATTGCTTTCTTCCTCTATTATTTTTAATTCATCCCCAACAGGTGTATATTACTCTGGGCTGCTATTCGTCAAGTGTAAGACTTTGAATTTGGCTGCATTAAAACATAGCTGCCATTTTGCTGCCTATTCTTGAATCCAGTCCAAGTCATTCTTGAGTGCTGTCTGGCAATAATCACTAACGATTCTGCCAAGCTTTACATTATCTTCAAATTTTGACATTGTGCCTTCTATCCCTTCATCAATGTCATTTAAGAAAATGAGAAATGACAGTGATCCAAGGATCAATCCCTTGGGGACCCAACTTCTGACATTATACCAATCTGAAGAACTATTAATTGCAACCTTTGCCTTCTGCCCTGCCGTCCATCTTAGAACCTTCCAGTAATCCCAACATGTTGCAGCATATACAGTTACTTCTCATGAGAGACTGAGTCAAATGACTTGCTAAAATCCAAATACACTATGTTGAAATTCCTTCTTACATCTAGCTCATGAGTAACTGTGTCAAAATAGCTTACCAGGTTAGTTAAACATGATTTTCATTTAACAAAACCATGTTGCGTGCCCTTCAAAATGCCATGTTTATTTAAATGTCCCTGGATTGCACTCTTGATCATTGCCTCTAAGATTTCTTACCACTGAAATCAGACTAATCAATCCGAAGTTACCGACTTCACTCTTAGAACTGCCTTTATGTACTAGCAATACATTTGCACTTCTCCAATCCAAAGGAATCTCACCTGAGTCCAAAGATGCCCTCATAATTAATCTTAGTGGTTCAATACACATTCTAGCCACCTCCCTCAAAATAACTGGGTATGTGCAATCAACTCTAGGTGCTACTTGCCTTTAGGCTTGAAAGATTTTCTAATGAAGAGGCATTCTAATTTTCAAATCGCTAATTTCACATGGCTCAGCCTCACTTGCATAGCCTCTCCTCAGCATAAAGGGTCTTTCATCAGTAAAGACTGGTGCAAAATACCTATTCAGCTCATCAGCAAAACCAGCTTATCTAAGACTTTCCCACAGCTGGTCCACAAGGGTCCAATCTGATTTGTTTTCTTATTTTGTATTTACATACATCAAAAACTCTTTGTCACCATTCTTTGCTCTCTTATCAAGTGCTTTTTCATATTCAGCCTTGGCCACCTTAACTTTATCTGTGGTATTATTAAAGACCAACTTGTAGCTGTTGTAGGCTTCAGTACTTTTCATCACTCTATAACTTTCCCGCGTGCTCTTTTTCTATTCCTATTAGGCTGGCCAGCTCTGAATTCATCCATCCTGGCATCCTCCGCATGCCATATTTTCTTAATGGTATATATGTGTTCATGGCTTCTCGAATTATTACTCTGAAAGTATTCCATAACTATAATGTATTTGCCTTCCCTCTGCAATCTGCCCAATTAATAGATGCCACATAGAACCTTAAACTGCTATAGTCCCCTTTCTGAAATTAAAACCTGTGCCTTTACCTTTAACTACTGCAACATCTTTCTTCATCTTTCAATTAGCGATTGCATGATAACTCAATGGTTTCTGTACATTAACACCATGATGTCATCTGATTTGTGAATAATGATGTGAAGAATATTCTTACCCCTAGTATTTTTTCTTAACATGTTGGTAGAAATAATAATCATCTAGTGTATTTAAAAATTCTGTACCCTATGAGGAGTTTCCCTACCACTTATTCCAATCAATTAGGCACAGATCAAAGCCACCCATAAGACATTCGCACTTGCTTGCCCACTCCATATGCATGTATAGACTCTCGTCATACTCTTCACAATGCTCTGGTCTGTAAATTACTCCCACCCTCATTATAGCTTTGCTTCCAACTAACTCATACTACAATACTGGCAGAAGTAACTTTTGACTTGGTAAAACCCCTTTTAGCACTCAGGTTACTTTTGATAAGCCCATCACCACCAAATACGGAGGATGCGGAAAGGTCAGGGAATGACGACCGCATATCCCGTAGCAATATGGCCTTAGTTGCTAATGCTCCTAAAAACCAAATAACAAACAAACAAACAAACTTTTGATAAGAAGCGTGACCTTCTGTCTTCCCTACCTTTCCTAAATACATTATACATACCATACTGGAACTCATCATCCTCAATTTCAAGATGGCACCATGTTTCTGTTACCCCCTATTATGTCGAAATTATGTGTTCGAACCAGGAGTTCAAATTCACCCATTTTATTGACAACACTCCTGACATTAGTGTAGACACAATTAAGACTAAGTATTCTTTTATAGTTTACCTTGACACATCCCTTGAAGTTTAGGCTTATTTTCCTAGCTTTATCTTCCTACTCAATTGAAACATTGCCACCCTCAGAAAATCTTGTTAACATCAGCTGCTGTGGCAATAGAAAAGAAGATGTGTTCAAGCATTACTTTGACCCATATTATCAGATAAACATGTGTCTATATTATCCTTCTCCCCACTAACTAGCAGTTTTCTTTAACCCTCAGCTACACTGGAAAAAACTCTTGCACCACTTTTGTTTAAATGAATACTGTCTCTACAAAATAAATTCCTTCTACCTACAAGCGCAGGCCAGGCTGATAAAAATTTTTCCCCAGAGGCTTGCAGACTCTCACAAGTGTAGAGTTAATCCACAAGGTTTTCAGCATATAATCCCTCCTATTGTATCTGGGCAGAATTGTAGACACTGTTGGTATGCACTCTGGCATTTTTTTTTTTTTTTTTTTGCATGGGTCTATATTTATCCAACAAATCATCAGGTTGTGTTTATTTAATATTGCTTGCCCATATGAATAATGATGCTATCTTTATCCCCCTTAAAATCTGACTCTGTTGGTAACATCATCAATTGATGCTCCAGCAAACATACCCTGGTTCTGGTCCACCTATGTTAATTGCAAAAAATATTAGCCATTTCCCTGGCAATAGAATCTCCCAACAAAACTAAATCTCCTTCAACCAGAGCAGTCACACTTGTCTGTTCTTTCTGGGACATGAATCGGGGTGCATCACTTTGTGGATCATGAGATACTTAAGTCCCTGACGAGCTTCCAGCTACATTTGTTTCTGACGCAAGCATCTGTTTTTTCAGTGACTCAACAATTATTGTGTCAACTTCATGCTGCTGCTACTGGGTTGAAAGAAACACATGAAAGCAAGTCCAAGATTCTGAGTTCAAGAAAGTACCAATAATGTCCATGGTGATTCTACAATAATTGGATTACTTACTGGGACTACAGTTAGGTTTCACAATATACTGTTTTGTTATATGTTTATAGGATAGTCATTCAACAGAAAAACATATTGTGCAGCACTGGGCAGGAACAAAAAGGGGTTCCTTTCCCACCTTTGCATATTTTGCTATCTAAGAGAAGTGTTTCCCAATTTAAGTGGTGCAAAACTGAAAAGAGAAGGAGGAGTTTTCATTGGACCTCAAATAAAGAAATTCCTCAAAGATGATATACTTGAAATATAGCTACAGATACTAAACTAGCTTTGGTGACCATTTAAAGCAGCTGTGCATGGATTTCTTGGAAGAAGAAACAAAGATATTTATGAATCTCTGGTGTGAACTTAGTACAATGTTATAAATATCTTTGAAAATTCATTTTCTTCATTCCATTTTAGTTTTTTCCCTTAAAATTTGGGTATGTAAATGATGAGCAAGGGGAATCTTTCATTAGGACACCACTTGGTACCTCTTTTCCATTGTGGAAAAGTGGTACCAAGGTCACTCAGATACTACCATGATGGGAGATTAATGCTGATTTATTAAGCGAAAAGTAAAATAGACTAAAAGAAAAACTCTCTGAGTGGTAAACATTGCCCTGTAGTACATTATTTTTTTGATTAAAGTATTTTAAAATGAATGACATTTTAAAGATAACACATGTATTATTATATGATATTTAAAATGTCATTCATTAGGTTATTAAAATTTCGATATTTCTTTCAATAGAGACAAGATAGGGACATAATTTTGTTATTTTTGGAATCAGCAGATCAATTTCTTCAAGAATCTGCAATTTTTGCTCCAGAGGTACATTTTTTTTTTTTTTTTTTTTTTTTTTTTGGCCAGCATTATAATCCCATTGCATTTATCTCCAAATTTCCCAAAGCAATGAAGAAATCCATTAACTACCAAGAATGGGAAGGGTTTTTTTTTTTTTTTTTTTTTTGGCTGATGCTATATAAGCTTGCTTACTTGCATCATATGCCTCAACTAATGCTATTGCTAACTCGTAAACTATCTCAAAACTTTCCACCTGATCAATATCACTACTATAGTTTCTGTCAGTGCCAACCCCCTAGTGATATGTTGGCTTGTGTAATTCATCTTTGGTAAGTCTGGTGAAAAAATTAAAAACATAAAAGTTCAGTGAAACTCAATCAGCTTGATACTTGCAAGGTTATTGATCATACCTGGAATAAAATCTTCTAAACAAGCTCCCATCTTATGGTCTGCCACCTGTTTCTACAAATGGCAGCCAGTTTTTTCTCTGACTGCTCATAGCGGGTGATGACAGATCTCTCTCTGTCTTCTAACCTCTCAACAAACAACAATTGCAACTAATTTCTCAACGTTGTTCCCCAAGGTTCAATTCTTGCTCTTTTCATCTTATATACTGATGGCTTCCCTTTACTGGCTGGAAATCCTATCCAACGTTTTTGCTAATGATAGCACACTACATTTCTCCTTCCACTTTGAGAAACCCTGCCTTTGCAAACAGCTTCAACTTATGAAATATCCATCAATTTCTTAAATGCTAATTTCCAGGTAATTCTCCAATAGGGTGTAAGAAAACTTAGTATTCCAAAACTTAGAAAACTGCAATATTTCTAAATGCAGTCCTGCTTTATTTCTCACATAAAATAATCTACTTCTTCCATGTTGATCTTCGATGGTACTCAGATTTTCAAACAAGATCAGATAGGGATTACCTTTTGGCATTCTCTTTCACATGACATGACAAATACTGCTTCCTGCACATAAAAAAAAGTTGGGTTCTAATTTTTCCTCTCAGTATTATTTTTCTTCTAAACAGCTTTTGATTATGTATACATCTCAGATCTACTCTGAGATGTATACATAAAGTAAGTATACATAATGTATACATAAAGTCCATTATGTATACATAAAGTCCATTATGTATACATAAAGTATGTATACTTAATGTATATATAAAGTCCAGAAGCTTGAGAGAGGTTTTGGGGATATGACCACAGCTGTGGTCATATCCCCAAAACCTCTCTCAAGCTTCTGGACTCTATTTAAAAGAGGGCAGCCAGGTTAATGACCTATCTCTTACAAACTCTCTCCATTAAACTAAACACTCAGTTTCTCATGGATAATTAATTCTGTTTCTGCTGCATGCATTTTCTAGAGATTTCCAGAACACTGTTCTTCCAAATTAGCATCTGTAGTTCCACAGCTTTTTCAAACCAGTCTGAACATGCTTTAATCAGTCAACATCTAATTGCTGTACAACTCCCAACTCACAGAACTAACTGTTCCTTTTCCTCATTTATCCTTTCTAGTTCATTTCTTTGGAATACCCTTTATACAAAATAGCCTTTATACATATATTTGTATGTATTTCCTGTAAATTACAATCTACAGAAATTCAAGTAAAATGTCAATAAGCATCCTCTGTCTTCTCTGCCTTCAACCTATGCCCAGTACTAGATACTATGGCCCTAATATAATACCTATCACCTTTGAAGTTTTCCTAAAAAAAAAAAAAAAAAAAAACCCTAACACTTTTTTGTGAAACAGGCCTTCATACAATTCTTTCAATATCGGTGTAAATGCACCATAGATAACTCTTAAACGAAAAAACTAAAAGAGAAGACTATTGTCTTCTCTTTTAGTTTTTTTCTATTGTCTTCACTAAAGTTTTTTCTTTAGTTTTTTACTATTGTCTTCACTATTGTCTTCACTAAAAGAGAAGACCATTGTCTTCTCTTTTACTCATTTGAGGTAGTGCAATACATGGCACCTCGTTGTGAAGGAGGTGCACAATATGAGATACAAATAAAATGATGCATTTTTTACACTACTATCATAGTTTTTTCGTTTATGAATTATCTATGGTATATTTACATATATATTATATAGATAATTTATACTCTTGAATATATGATGCCTTGCTGGATTTAGTTTGACTTAAACATTATTATGTACACCTTTTAGCATCTCTCATATTGTGGGATTATCTTCACAACTGGATTGTCTTGTCTGCAATACCAGGGTACCTGCCCACCCACCGATGATAGGCCAATAGCCTACCCACCCACTGGTGGGTAGGCTAAAGGGCCAAAAAGGCCTGAAACAGCACCAGGGGGAGCCTGATGATGTCCGGAGTTTCCAAGAATAGGTAACAACAGCCTTCTCCACTGGGGAAGCGTTGCCTATTCGAGGAGTTTTTGAGTGGTATGAGTTGAAGGAGTTACTGTCCCTTTCATTCTTCTACACCGTTTCTTTTCCACTCCTACTATTACTTTCCCTCTACCTTTTTGCTTTTCTAAGTCTAATAGGGACAACTGGATAGTCGAGTTATTATCCCACACAAATACAAAATAGCCTTGAAATGGTGCCATCTGGTACTGATACTCACCGAGTTTCCGACAATCTTCTCTAATGGGGAAGCATTGCCTATTCAAGGAATTTATGGGCTTTTGAGTAGTGCGAGCTGAAGGAGTGGTGCCCACTGAGAATAAGTAACAATAGTCTTCTCTTTTAGTGAAGCGTTGCTTATCTGAGGTAGTGCAATACATGGCAACTCATTGTCAAGGAGGTGCACAATATGAGATACAGATAAAATTATGTCCTTTTTGCGCTACTATCGTAGTTTTTTCATTTAAGAGTTATCTATGGTGTATTTACACCGATATTATATAGATAATTTATACTCTTGAACATATGATGCCCTGCTGCATTTAGTTTGACTTAAATTCTTTCAATGAATATCACGTTACTCTGAATATGGTCGGTTAATGTGAGCTGTGACGTATAATTTATCGTAAACCATAAGCTTCTGAAACATTACAATAATGCTACTCCCCCTCCATGCACCTGAAGTGACTTCTAAATAAAATAAGAAAAAAGTACCTGTATATAATCCCTCACTCCTGTCTTGCACAGGTTTATTCATCAAATTGGAATGCTTTCCAGTTATTAGTTATCTATACTGGTCTTGTAGTAAATGACTATTAATTGTATTACTCTATTTACTAACTTACATAAAAAAGAACTGATATCTTACCTTGTTTATTGATTAACTTCTGAATGTGATCATCTAAATACTGCCGCCTCCGCATCAGAGCTTCGGACCACTTCTCCCGCAGAAGGCTGAGATCTTCTTCTTGATAGGAGTCAAGTGGCTTCTGAAGCTTAGAACGGGAGCTGACGCAACCAATAGCTACACTTGTAATTTGCTCACAAATAATTGGAAGAGTGCCAGAATTTTGAACTGGTTGAACCCTAACAACAATTCTTCTTTGCTGTCCCTGTAAAATCAAAATAAGAAATTTAGTAGTAGTAGTGGCAAATGATGTAAGAAAGCAAGATTATATAGCATCAGCCAAAAAATTAAAAAAAAAAAAAAAAAAAAGCCCTACACAGTTCACCCATCCACATCCTCCAAGAATTTGTCTTGTTTTTCCCTTAATTTATTCAACCCATCTACTTCTACAACATACGGAAACCTGTTCCAACAAATTACCACCCACTGGCTGAAGGCAAACTTCCACACATTTATCCTGCAACCATCTTGCCTCAACTTGAATTTATGTCCCCTCACATGTGTAGTCTCAGAAGTGGAAGAATGCCATTAATATGCAACTTACTCAATCCAATCAAGGCTTTAAACAGCTCAATCAGATCTCCCTGAAGGTGCCTACAAGATGCTGCAATTTGCAGAACTGATGTCTTTCTAGGTAGGAGCACCCTTTTCTTCCCTTCACCAGTCTGGTTGCCCTTCTTTCCACCTGTTCCAGATCTACACCCTAACCATGGCCTTATACAAAGGGATAGTCACCCCCTTATTCCTGCTAGCAAAGTTTCTGTATATCACTGACAAAACCCTATGGGCTGTCCTGGCAGCATGTCTGCACTGTTCAGAGAATTTCATGTCTGATTATACAATTACCCAAGGACTTTTTCGTTATCCACGGTCCTGAGTATAGTACGATACAGTTGAGAAGATACTCTGGGGTTACTGCTACCCATATGCAGTACCTTGCATTTGTCAATTAGCATTAGCATTAGTAGAGGCATTTGATGCAAGAAAGCAAGCTTATGCAGCATCAGCCAAAAAAAAAACCCACTTCCACTTCAGCCCTCTGTTCGTTCAAAATACCTGTCCAGCTGAGCCTTAAACTTATTTAGGCTATCAACCTCCACCACAAGGGATGGAAGTCTGTTCCACCAACCAACCACCCGCTGGCTAAAGGCAAATTTCCGCACGTCTATCCTACATCTGTCTTTCCTCAATTTGAATTTATGCCCTCTCAGGTGATTTTTCTGAGCTAGAGGAAGAATCCCATCAGCATTGAGCATGCTTAAACCATTCAAGGCTTTATACACCTCTATCAGATCACCTCGCTGGTGCCTAGTCTCCAGACACTGTAATTTGCAAAACTTAAGCCTTTCTTCGTAAGAGCACCCCTTTGTTCCATTCACTAATCTTGTTGCCCTTCTCTGTACTCGTTCCAGCATCTCTACATCCTTCTTGAAATGAGGCCTCCAGACCTGTATACAGTACTCTAGGTGTGGCCTGACCATCGCCTTATACAATGGAATAATCACCTCCTGAATAATCAATGTTAAACTGCAACTGTTATTTCTCAGCCCATCGATCCATTTTTCCTAGATCTTGTTGCAGTAGCTCACCCTGATAACTGTCATTAACCACCCTGCCAGCCTTTGTATCATCTGTAAACTTTAAGACATTAAGCTTGATATACCTTTGTTAATATCATTGATAAATATCGAAAATAACAATGGGCCCAGCACTGAACCCTGGGGAACTCCACTAGTAACATTAGTACATAAAGAGCAGTGGCCCATTGATAACCACTTTCTGTATTCTTCCAATTAACCATCTCTTGATCCATAGCAGTAACTTGCCATTAATGCCACATTACTCCAGACTGTACAGCAGTTTGTACTACACCAGTCTTTTATGTGCAAGTGCCAAAAGCCAGATGGTCCTGCATTACTTCTTTAACCAAAGATTTCATTATTTTCCTTGAAACAGACATTTTTACCCCCCTTTTATGAACTGGGAATACATTTACACATCTCCAGTCAATAGGGACCTCCCCTGAATCCAAGGATGCTCTCATAATTATTGCATTGGGTTTGCTTACCTCCTTTGCTGCCTCTCTTAAAATAATTGGATAGATTTCACCCACCCCAGGTGCCTTTTTTATGTCCATCTTCAACAATTTCTCCTCCACTTTCCTTTCTGTTATCACAAATTTATTTAGCTCCTTGTTAGAGTTTGATAAACTTCTGACATCTCCTTCCCTAAAGAATTCCACGTATGAATGTAGATGCAAAAACCTATTGAATTTGTCCACAACCTGAGCAGAGTCATCAACAGTTAATCCATAGACCTCAAGTAGCCCAATATGACTCACTTCTTTCATATCAGGTAGCTCGTGCTGATAACTGTCATTAACCACCCTGCCAACCTTTGTATCAACCGTAAACTTTAAGACGTTAAGCTTGATATACCTTCGTCAATATCATTGATAAATAATGAAATGTTGAGTGGAGCTTCCCCCCCCCCCATTTAATCCTATTACTATTAATTAATATCATTAGTTACTAAATTACTATATACTCTTTTGTTTCCCTGTTATCTTTGAAACTCCTGTGTCACTCCTTGATAACCTAAAGTTTCAGTTAAAGAAAAAAAAAAAAAAACCCCAATTAAGGATCATTTAAAAGTGTATGTAAGAAAAAGGGTCAAAAAATCTCCACTCGAAACAGCAATAAAATTTGCCTAAGAGCCAGTGTTTACTTAAACATTGCAGTTATATCTATTAAGACCATGTGGGTCAGAAGAGTTAGCAGAATTTTATAAAAATTGGAGAAGTTCAGGCAATATGGTATGTTGGCAAAGGGCTAGAATAGAGGAAGAGACGTGAATACCTTAGTCTATGCAAGTGTCCATGTGCTCAAGGCATCATTCTACGATTTCCGAATAAGGAGATATGGAGTGGTGTTTATACATTTTGAACACATGAGGCATGTGGCATGATGGGGATAACTAATTACCCCTTTTTATGTTTTTTCCATCACGTGCCAACTGAGTGTTTTGGGCATGAATCTCTCTCTCTCACCTTAACACCCAATAAGAAGCGGACATTCTATAAACATTTTGAAAGAATTTTGGACATAAAAGCAGCTCTTGGAGGACCCAAAGAGAAAAGAGAAGAAGAAAGGAGCAGAGAGAAGACAATGACAAGTGCAGAGAAGTCAGATCCTGTGAGCCCACATCACAAAGAAGTAGTTTCCAAAAGCCAAGCAGAGAATAGAGCCAATGATCAAGTATTTCAACTGGCAGGAACACCCAGAGTTGTCCTCTGACCAGACAGTGCCCACCATAAGCTTGGTAAGTTGAAATGGCTATCTTATAAGTATGAAAGCTAATGTCTGCGAGAGCAATAATGAAATAGATAAAATGATTTGTTCATAGTAAATTCCAGTATTTGTATGTTAGTATTTCAAATGTCAGTATGATATATGTAAGGGTTTCATGTTTTCTTGATGATCGTATGCATTAAATATGTAATAATAAATAAATAAATAAATTGTCTGTTTATACTCCGGCACGACAACCAAGTCAGTAGAGTTTACAATAAATCGTCAATACAAATATTTATCGTATTTAGTAGTCACGGGCTTGAACCCCGGTTCACTCAAGGAACGCGTGCTCTGCACTCTCGCTCCTGACCACTGGGCTACGTCAGGCCTAACGACAAAATAACTGATAATAATGAGTAATAATGATTGGATTAATGGCTACTTATATGTAATATGGATACGAATGAGAAGCTTACATAAATTGTTATATTGTTCTTATACTGTTATATTCTTTATTGTTATACTCATGTTTACTTTATTTATGTTTTATCCTTGTCCTTTTAACTACTTAAATGTTGTAAGTATGCTGTATGATCGTGGTTTTTTTTATATATATTTACAATAAATGTTTGTTTTATTGAATTATTGTCTCTCTCTCAGCTAAATTCTCATTCACACAAGAAAGCACCAGAATTGGACTTAAAAAGGTTATTGTGCATTGAAAATTTAAGCATAGCAAGATTTTTTATGTTTACACAACACAACCCAAACTACAGTTTTTATGGGAAAGTCCTGTAAAAGTCGAGGGTGCAGAGGTTGTGTCCTATTTTACCACTAGATGAACAATTTAGGGGGAGTCAGAGCCATGGAAGACTTGTATGCCATAACTACACTGATGGTGAAAAATAATTGGAACATCTGAACACGGTCTATTCCTCCACGCCCTAGATTCAATCTTCATCAAACAAATTCTCCCGTAACAGAAAACAACAATGGGCCCAGCACTGAACCCCAGGGAACTCCACAAATAACATATTAGTCCACAAAGAGCAGTGGCCCATTAATAACCATTCTCTGTCTTCTTCTACTTAACCATACCTTTATCCATAGCAGTAACTTGCCCTTAATGCCACATTGCTCCAGTTTGTACAGCAGTCTTTTATTTGCAGGTGTCAAAAGCTTTCTGAAATCCAAGTTATGAAGTAAAAATTATTTTTTGCATCCAGTTCCTTGGACACTGCATCATAGTAATCTAATAGACTGGTTAGACAAGACTGCCCCCTAACAAATCCATGCTGTGATTGCATTATAATTGCACGCCTGTCCAGATGGCCCTGCATTACTTCTTTAACCAATGATTTCATTATTTTCCATGAAACAGACATTTTTATCCCCCTTTTATGAATTGGGGATACAATTACACATCTCCAGTCCATAGAGGCCTTCCCTGAATCCACGGATGCTCTCATAATTATGGTTAAGGGTTTGCTTACCTCCTTTTCTGCCTCTCTTAAAACAATTGGATAGATTTCATCAGGTGCCTTTTTTTTATGTCCATCTTCAACAATTTCTCCTCCATTTTCCTTTCTGCTATCACAAATTTATTTAGCTCCTTGATAGAGTTTGATAAACTTCTGGCATCCCTTTCCCTAAAGAATTCCACATATGTGAATGTAGATGCAGAAACCTATTGAATTTTTCTGCAACAGTTAACCCACAGACTTCAAGTAGCCCAATATGATTCAACCTCGTCCTTCTACTGTTGGTATAAGCATAGAAGTGTTTGCTGTTTTTCTTTGCATTCTTTGCCAGAGACTTCTCATGATCTGCCTTCGCTTGCCTAACCTCCTTTGTGACTTATTACAGGCTAATTTATATATATCATAGGTTTTTATCACCCAATAATTTATTTGCATCCATGCATTTTTCTTCTCTGCCACATGTCTCAATAGTTCATCTGACATCCATTTAGGTCTAAGCCTTGAACAATATTTCTTCGTTGGTATGAAAAAGCCTAGGAGCTTCTTTGATTACTTCCCTGAATACATTTAGAATTTGCTGTTGGTAGCATTATCAGTTGGTCCCACTGCACAGAATTTAAAAACTGTTTGAGACCACTGTAGTCCACTGTAGTCACCCTTATGAATGCAAAAGTCTTTCCCATTACCCTTGACAGTAATTATGTCTTTAATTAAATTCCACTGTGATTGCTGCCACCCAGTGGGTCTTTTACCTGCAGATTTTTAATGCATGAAGAATCACTGCTGATAACCAAATCAACAGTATTGCTCCCTCTTGTTGCCTCTCTAACATGCTACTGTAGAAAACAGTCATCCAAAAATCTACAAAAGTCTTGCTAGTGTGTGAGTGACAAACCCAGAAATTCCAGTCAACCTCTTGAAAGTTAAAATCCCCCCATTATGAGATTCTGATTTTATGGCCCACTCTGGTTTTTTGTATAGTTGTTTGGTAATGAAAAGAAGGCAAGCATATCTCTCAAAGCTTTGTGTACTTTCATACATATCTTCTAAATATTCTTTTTGATTTCAAAGCTGTATGTAAAATATGTATAAAAGCCTTAATTTTATTATCTCCCTACTTTTAGCAATCAAAATAAATTTAAAAACTCACATACACAGAAAACCAATGCATACAGGTAAATTTCTGACTTCTTTTACATCATTCATTCAAAAAAATTAGTACTGAAAACATGAATACTAGTGTTTCTTCATCAGACCTAAGCAATAAAGCACAAGTCTGATGGAGAAAATTTTTATGAAAGAATCAGTCTATCCAAATGCTTTTCAAAACATAAAATATTTCAAACATCTAATTAATCAAACGATAGCTGAGATTAAAAACCAGATTTTGTCAATCTAATTCTATCAATAAAGAAATCGCATGCAACACAATACATGTTTCATTGTATTTTTTTACCTTACTTTACCACTTTTAACTGGCTAGACCACTTTTCATTTAAAATAAGTTTTTTCAACACATAATGAAATTAGTCTTTTCCACTTATTCTAAACTGAATACACTGTCACTACAGGTGTATTTCCAAATACATAATAGGCAGCATCTATTAACTATTACTAATATTATTAATAGGCAGCACCTATTAACTATTACTACTCTCTATTTCCTCTAGAAGAGCTTATCACCATCAGTTAAGCCTCACAAATACAGCGAACTGAGCTCATAAATTCACTGTCATTCTACTATGCTGCCTGTTCTAAAAAAATAGAGGAAGCAGTTATGCTCAATAAACTTCAATTAAGTTGAATGTAATTTGTGTTTAAATGCTTGGTAATAAAATGGTATCAACAAAACAATAGCTGATTTGTGCAATGCAAAAAGTCCAATGGAACTTTCTACAATATGGCATCCAAACAACATAAAATTCTTAGCTCATCATAAGAGCAATACTAGACATCATACAGGAAATACTCATATATACTGTATTGTAATGTACATACTGTACATTTCTATACAAATCACAAATTTGCCCTACCATGGAATATTGTTTTCCCACATATGGGGTGGTGCTCCCAAAACCTCTCTCAGGCTTCTAGATTCCATTCAAAAGAGGGCAGTTAGGTAAATTAATGACTCATCTCTAACAGAGTATCTCCACTCTCTGTCTCATAAACATTCTGTTTCTGCTGCATGCCTTTTCAATAGATATTTCCATGAGCACTGCTCACGGAAGTTGACTGAATTGGCTTCTATAATTCCTGCTCTCTCTTCCAAAGCAGTCCGAACACGTGCTGCAACCAGTCAACATCCTCTTACTGTCCAAGTTCAAACTCACAGAACCAACTTTTCTTCTTCCTCATTCATTCAATTTCTGTTTTCTGGAACAACTTTCCTTCATATGTATTTCCTGAAAATTACAATCTACAGAAGTTCAAGTCTAATGTCAACAAATATCTTCTTTCATCTTCTCTACCTCCAACCAGTACTAAGTACTATAGGTTCTAATATCTCTCATGCTTGGGGTTTTCATTAAAAAAAAAACAAAAAAAAAAAAAAAAAAAACAGAGAGAACTGCAGGATGCATGTATTTTTCATTGCAGTTATCTCATCTTTCTCATCTATTTCTTCCACTGGCTAAGGATGAACTCCTCCTAGGAAAGTTTCAAGTTCAAGTATATGAGTCTAGTCACCTAGAATGTGTGCACTTTCCTTATGAGAATTACCTGTAGTTCATTTAAATGTTGAGTTTACCTTTTCCTCTTAATGACATAGTTTTATGTAAAATTAATTAAGGCTATTACTAATTTCAGTAGTAGTAGTAGTAGTGACATGTGATGCAAGAAAGCAAGTGTATGAGCTTATACAGCATCAGCCAAAAAAAAAAAAAAAAAAACACACTATTCCCTCCAAATGCCTGTCCAGTTCCTCCTTAAATTTATTCAACCTATCAACTTCCACAACAACAGATGGAAGTTTGTTCCAGCAATTAACCACCTGATGGCTAAAGGCAAATTTCTGCACATCTATTCTACATCTGTCTTTTCTTAATTTGAATTTATGCCCCCTTAGGTTCGTAATCTGAACAAGTGGAAAGATCCTATCAGAATTCAGCGTCTAAAGCAACAAGACCAAATTACATCAGTATCACATTCATAATTAATATTTAGAATGAAAAATTTAAAAAAAAACTATATTTAGGAGAGCATTCCAAATTTTTTGCAACTTAGGTATAAAAAAGATACTAATTTCAGTTATAATTTTATTTCCATTAATGTCCTTTACTTCAATGCACCTGTTCCACTTCTTTTGCAGGTTTAATACTACTGAATAAAATTCTGAAACCTGTTTCTCAAATTAGTCATTAACAGCTGCTTGACTGCATCACCTGAAAATCTGTTCTGAAGATGGCTAAATTTATGATTTCTAAATGCAAGAAGTTAGTTGCTTGTAAGGACATCCTTTAATGGCATGATGGATGACTCTATGCTTGTAATAACTATGAACAGACTGATTGCCAAGTTTCTTCTATTTCAATTGATTCATCTTGATGCCACTTCAGATATGCAGACTTATGAATGACCTTTTCAATGCTACCAATGGGATGGACAAAATAATGGAAAAACCTAATATTTTTGTAATGGCTGTATGACGTATTTATGAACATGCACGGATGATTTTTTATTATTTTTTTTGTTTGTTTCTTGCACATAGTACTGTGAAGGAAAGAGATAGAAAGCTGATGTTTATTTAGAGGTAATATAAAAAGGTACACAAAGAAAATGACCAACCTGAATTCCAAAGAGGTCAAATTGTTGGTGCACGTTTAACAGGGGTATCGGTGACTAAAACTGTTGATTTATTTAATGCATCCAGAGCAACTGTATCAAAAGTGATGTCTGCATTCACCAAGTGTAAAAAAACAAAATCTGATAGGACAAATTGTGGCTGAAAACTGAAGTTTACTGAAAAAGATTGCTGGATCCTGAAAAGGATTGTAGCCTGAAAATATAAAATGAGTGCCTCAAAAATAACTGTGGAACATAATGTGTGCCTCGGTAATCCAGTTTCCACCAAAACAGTTCAGTGAGAACTTCATAAAGCTGAAATTTATGGAAGAGTCACCACTGCCAAGCCACTCTTACTTATGGTAATACTAGAAAGAGATGCAACAGAGTACACAGCACAAAAACTGGACAGCTGATGAATGGAAACATCATAATTTCAGATGAATCATCATTCACGCTTTTTCCAACAAAAGGGAGAGTTTACATTTAATGACTTTCCAAGGAAATGCATCATCCTGACTGCCTTGTGCCAACCATCAAACGTAGAGAAGGATTAAAAATGGTTTGGTCAGCAATATCTTGGTATTCAGGTCTTATCATTACTCATTACCCTGAACAATCAAATTACTGCTACTGATTACCTTGATATTCTGAGTGACCAGGTTTATCCCATGGAATAAGATGATATGCTCCAACCCACCAGATGTGTCCAATTTGGGTTTGAGAGGCATGAAACTGAAGCTAAGCATCTCCCATGGCCTGCATAATCACCAGACTTGAGCCACTATGGACATACTTGGAGAGGGGGAGCGAGAAGCAGATTTCTGCCACATTCATCATTTAAGGAGCTTGAAATGATCCTCCATGAAGAATGGTCCAATATATCTCTTAAAACAGTTCTATTCCACATAGAATACTGCTGTTTTAAGAGCAAGGGGTGGTCCAATGCCATATTAGTGCATATCTTAACTCTTAACATGTGTTTTCATTATTTTGTCCACCCCTGTACTTAGCAATCTGAAAATGAAACTTTATATGTAAATTATTCATGATTAATATTCTGCAGCAGCAGCAGCAGCTGCTATTTCAATATTAAGAGCATCAAATGATCTTCCACACCTTGACTCATCTTCAAAAGACTTTCAGACATGTTTAAATGATGAATATGTTACTTATGAATATTTATCATTAGTTCATGAATGAATGACAGAACTCTTGCTTTGAGATTTCCATTACTCTGTTACCCAGAGAAAAAAAATAAATAAATAAAAATAAATAAATGGTGCCTCCGTAGCCAGGTGAGTAGGAGCAGCAGTGCATAGCATATGCTTCTTGATTAGACCGGGGTTCGTGACCATCAAATATGGAGGATGCGGAAAGGTCAGGGAATGACTACTGCATATCCCTGGAGCAATATGGCCTTAGTTGCTAATGCTCCTAAAAACCAAATAACAAACAAACAACAAAAAAATAAATAAAATTTTTCATCAAATATTTTGAATTTAAAAATTCTTTTTTTTTTGTATATATACAAAAAAAAAAGAATTTTTAAATTCAAAAATTAAAAATAAAAATAAAATAAAATAAATAATAATAAGAGAAAAGGAAATGGACAACCTATGCATTTCCCTCCTCCCATAGGTAACTATCTAGCTGACCTCTGAATTTCCCCAAAATGTCAGCCTCTACCACCCATGTAGGTAACTTATTCCAGTAATTTATAATGGGCTGGCTAAAATAAAACTTCCTGCAATCCAGTCTAAACATCTCTCCCCATAACTTAAATTTATGACCCCGTAAAAATTCTTTTTTTTTTGTATATATACAAAAAAAAAAGAATTTTTAAATTCAAAAATTAAAAATAAAAAATTCTAAATTTATGACTTAAATTTAGAATCGTTTATAACCTTGAAAATTTCATCCTCATTCATTTTATTATTGCCTCTCAGAGCCTTATTATTCATGTATTTAAATGTTGTAGCTATCCTACTCACTTAAGTTGCCAAATTTTCTGAATTCCCACCTCAAAAAAATAATTAAAACAACTGATATTTATACAGTATTTAACTCATTTATAGCAAAAATGGTGGCATGGCACCTGACAGGTGCCCATTTTATTTTTAATTTTTGGAAAATATTTTAGTTTTTTCTTTTGAATTCTGCTTGAACAATGTCAATAGTTCCTTTTTTTTTTTTTTTTTTTGTTTTTAATTGAGAAATGATATTCAATTAAATTAAATTAAATCAATTACTTAATATCAGTTTTTAATTAAAAAAAACTTTTAAATAAAAAAATACTAAAATTTTTAAAACAAGCTGTGCATTTTAGATCTTTTCCTTTTAAAAACACAAAAAAATTATTAATTTTGCTGTAAATTACAAAAAAATGTATTAGACATAAAATAGAAGCATCAATCTATTAGTCTCTTACATTTTCTAAATAAAAGACCATTAGGTGTGTAAAATTTCAAACTGAACATGCACATATATTTCTGCTCATGCATATAAATATTATTAAAAAAATTATTATGTATATTTGATACTATTAGTTATTTCAATTTTAAGACTTATTTCAAAATTTATTTCAAATTTGTCACCCTTCATAGCACGTGAAATTAACTATGTTGCTTCCTACAGAGTAGTGGCTATTTTAAGAGAAGATTAGGTATCATGTTAATGTCCTTATGCTATGAAAGCAAAAAATAATCTTTCAAAAACAATTAGCATAAGACAGTATATGTCTGTTGACCTAGTGGGAATGGAAACACAAGTGACCTGGAACTTTAAACAAACACAGCATTGGCACTTGTTTTTTTTTTTTTTTTTTTATTTGGTAGTTGTTGGCGCATCGGCTTCTGTGGCCATGTTGCACCTCCCAAGGTTTTTGCAGTACTTTGATCCAAGCCCGAGGCGGGAATCGAACCCGCGACCTTTGGGTTGCCGGGCAGGTACTTTACCTACTCGGCTAGCCCGGTCGGCATTGGCACTTGTCTGAAACCATGCATTCTTCAAGAAAAATCCAAATAGCTGCAAAAACAGTGGCAAGGAACCTGATAGGTTCTTGCACCAAATTTCTATAAGAAAACTAAGAAAAATCACTTCAGAAACCATTGCAATAAATGCTTGACTATATTTAGAAAGGTACAAAAAATTTCATATTTATTTGTTGATTAACAAATAAATTTGTTAACATGAGAACATTATTTTGGAGGGGCATCTGTGAGGTGCTCTGCCACCACTGCTGAGTTAATATGTTAAATTTATGTTTAATCAACTGGAGCGATGTCATTTCATAAATGTGATTTCTTTACCTGTCGCAACTGATAAATGCCACCAGTCAAAATGTCTGGTTTAGGAATAACTTCAACTGGAGCATAGTCTCCTTGTTCATTGAGTTCGTGAATTTCTACCCTTAGCTCTATTTTTCGTGTTAGTTCAACCCACCTAAGAAAAAAAAAAGAATAAAACAACTTATTTATTGTTTAATAAACATTATTTTTTATATATTTTTTTATTTTATATTTAATGTTATTAAAGAAACAGTTTGGCAAAATGAAACTGACAGTTTAGCATAATGAAATGACTTTTAATATATCATGCAACTTATTCCTTTTGATATGTACACTATTCAACTTCAAAAGATCATGCCTTCACAAATCACAAATATCTGCTACAAATGCACTGCATCACCGTAGTAAAATAGGAGCAACTGATATTATCATTTGATTCAGCTACTTGTATCGCAGACACTTGCTACAAGAGGATATATGGATTGCAAGAACATGCAATTCTAAGGTGGGATAGTAAAAGAGATATAACGGCATTCCAGGGAAATTAATTTTCAACCACTTTCAACAGACATCCCCTGTATGTATGTGTATATATATATATATATATATATATACACACACACACACACACATGCAATATGGAATTAATAAGTCAGATAAGTGTGAAGGTGGAAGCGTAAATTACACAAAGACAAAAGCTAATAGGAAAGGCTAATAGGAAAAGGATAGCAGAAATATGTGATAGTATAGGTGTGAAAAAGAAAGAAAGAATGTGAATATCCTATATGTTGTAATGAATTAAGCAAAATTATAGGCTGAACTGAAAAGCCAATTACAGATGAGGGACCTGTAAAGTAAAAAATTAAGTCAAAATGATTAAATTAATAAAAGGAATAGTAGCCAGCATCACACATGAGTGGGTAAATTTGGCAATAAGTCAAAAAAAAAAAGGGGGGGGGGTAGAGCTAATATGCAATCAAATCTGATGTTAGCAAAAGTAAGTATTGATACATGATCAGATATTTCATCAGAGGACTACACCTGATCATGTAACAAGGATTGTGTTTCTATACTTGTCCACATCTGTGGAAGAGAAGCAAATTTAAGAATAAAACTAAGTGGGAACAAATCTAAATGGGGATAGCAGTATAACTTTCACAAATTACGGACAAGGTAGTCCCAACGCAGTGTATGTTATGTAATAAAATAAATTAAGGTGAATTAGAGTAGAAATAAAATTAAAAACTAGGTCTTTAACAGTACAGCCAAGATGCAAAAAAAAAAAAAAAAAAAAAATAGAATATATTAAATCTTCTACAAGAGGAGTGTTTCCATTTGCAATGGGTTTCCTCAGCCTACAAGTTATTTTTTGGTAGGAATTTTTTCCCGCCATAACGTGTGGTTCAAGGTGTCTTGGTCTGTTAAACCTCGGGGTGTCATGCACTCCCGTACTTCATCCATCCATGTCCCCCTAGGTCTTCCTCTTCTTCCAGGAGGTATCCATTCCAGGATAGCCTTTGGATATCTGGTTTCTTGCATCTGTTTTACATGTCCATACCATATTAAATGCTTTTCTTTGATAGTGTCGATAATATTCTTTTTCACCTCCATTTTCTCTCTTACGTCTTTATTCCATTTTCTGTCTCTTCTAGACGTTCTTGCTGAGCGTCTTCAAAAATCTATTTCTGTCGAGAGCAATTTGTTTTCCCCTTGCCTATTCAATGTCCAGGTTTCCGCTCCATACAATAGAAAACTTTGTACAATCATTTGAAATATAAGTTTCTTTGTTTTATTTAGAATATTTCTGCTCCATAGAACAGAATTTAACATGCCAATAGCCTTTCTGCCATCTGCAATCCTCTTATTGATCTCTGCTTGGAATGATCCATCACTTTGTAAGATTGATCCCAAATATTTGAATTTATCGTCTTGTTTGATTTTAAAATCTTCAATATTTAGAATGTGTCCTGATCCTGAAGACAACATTTCAGTCCTGCTAAAATTGATTTTTAGACCCCATCATTTATATTCCTCAAACAATTGACGACATGCATAGTCTGCATCTTCTAAGTCTTGTACTATCACCACCTGATCATCTGCAGAAAGTAAATTGTGAATATAGATGTTCTTATTGATAGGCAATCCCATTTTATTGCATTTTTGTGACCAGGATCTTAGGCAGACGTCGATTTAAATTTTGAAGAGTGTTGGTGACATGCAACAGCCTTTTGAAGTGTGGAATTCAGATGACAAAGCTGATCCCACTTTAATTTTGCATCTATTATTCCTGTAAATTGTCTTAATAATGTTAATCAATTGTCCACCAATATTTGCCTCTTTCAGTGCTTCCCATAAGAGTTTTCTTGAAACACTGTCATATGCCTTTTCAAAGTCAATGAAAATCATAAAGATTTCTTTTCCTTTCAATTGGAATTGTTCAAGGATCTGTCGTACTGTTGAGATATGGTCTATACATGACCTCCCGGCTGAAAAACCACTTTGTTCTTCTGACACCTCGATTCAGGTTTCTAAATGGTTCCTGATCCATTTTCCAAGAATCTTTAATAGCTGGTTCAGGATGCATATTCCTCTGTAATTTGAACAGCTTTTCTGATCGCCCTTCTTACAAATTGATGTAATATATCCTGTTGTCATTTCTTTTGGTATTTCTTCTCCTCTCAGTATACCATTTAACAGTTTTTGTATCAAAACAGCCACTCCTTTTCCTCTGTCTTTCAGAAGTTCAATACAAACTCCTCCAGGTCCAGGTGATTTGCCATTCCTTCCTTCCTTCCTTTAGTAAGAGTTCCACTTCCCTAACAGAAACTTTTAAGCCCGAGTGTTCCACACCAAAATCCTCCACCATCTTGAACTCTTCCCTGTCTTCTTTTAAAAGTCCTTCATCATACTTCATCCAGTCTTTCAAAGGTATTAATTGCAAGCCAGCGTTGTGTTTTTTTTTTGTTTTCTCAAGTCTTTAAGGACCTTCCATGATTTTGCTGATCACTCGAAGCCCAATTTGCTATTAATAGTTGCTCATTTCCTTTCCCATTCTTTATTTTTCACTTCTACTACCAACCGAATGGCTATTTTCTTCTTTTCAACATAAATGTTCCTATATGCATCATTCCTTTCACCCAGCCATTTCTGATATGCAAGTTTCTTTTCCTCTACAGCAGTTTTTATTCTCTCTGTAATCCAGGTCTTTTTTGGCTCTTCTTTTTGCCTAGGATTTCATTAGCTATTTTTTTTACTATATTTTTTAAATATTCATAGATTTCTTCAGTATTATCTTTTATCTCTATGTTAATTGTAGCATCCAATCTCCGGGTGAAGTTGTTTCTAATGCTGTAGTCTTGAAGTAGTTCAATGTTAAATTGATCCACTTGTAGCATTTTTCTTTCCCTGCATTGTTGGGTGCCCACTTATTTTCTTAATCCAGTTCCACCTCAGTGTTGTTTTAACAAGAAAATGGTCACATCCGCATTCGGCTCCTCTATAAACTCTGACATCTTTCAACACGTATGTCCCTGAATGTTTTGAAATAATGTAATCTATAACTGATCTAATTTGTCTTGTCTCCTGCGACCAAGTATATTTATGAATATCCTTGTGTTGGAAAAATGTGTTGTCTATTCTCAAGTCGAACTGTTCACAAAGATCGAGTAGTCTATCTCCATTGTCGTTCCTCTCTTTCTCTCCAAATCTTCCAATAACTTTGCTATTTTGTTCAGTTCCTACTCTTGCATCGAAATCCCCCATTAAAAATATTTCTTTGTTCTTAGGGATTTTTTCTATTAGTTCTCTCAGATCCTCCCAAAATTCATCCTTCAAGGTATCAAAGTGTCATTAGTCGGGGCATATATTCCCAAAATAAATATTTCTCTCCCATACATTGTCAATTCCAATGAGATCATTCTTTCATTAATAAATTGCCAGTTTTTGATGTTATGTCTCAATTTCGTTTTAACAACAATAGAAACTCCTGCTCTTGCTCTCTTATCGACTCCACTCCAAAAATGGTAGTATTCCCCCATTATTTCCTATCCACATCCCTTTTTCTTTGTCTCCGATAACATAATGATGTCTAAATTGAAGGCTCCTCCATAGCCAGGTGGACAGGAGCAGCAGTTCGTAGCACACACTTCTTGATTAGACCGGGGTTTGAGCCCGTGACCACCAAATACGGAGGATGCGGAAAGGTCAGGGAATAACCACTGCATATCCCCGAGCAATATGGCCTTAGTTGCTAATGCGCCTCAAGACCAAATAATATAACAATCTAAATTGAATTTTTGCAGTTCATCTGGAAGAAATTTTCTTTTAGTTGAAAGACCTCAAATATTCCAGCATCCAAAAATCATTGACCTTTTCTGTTTGCCGAGTCGTTTCCGAAAATGCGGTCCATTTTCATTTTCACTTGTAGGTCTTTTAGCATTTGTGTATTTTTTACACTAAACAAGGAGCTAGCCCACTGCAGCAACCCCCAACCTGGAGGGCCAGGGTATCTCTTGTAGTCTGGCCCCCACCCTTTGACATGTCCAGCTTTGAGGGTCCTACCAGTAGCTAAGCTACCGCTGACTTAGCTCTCCGGGTCATTAGGACATGAAAGCCCCCCCCCCCCCACCGCTACAAGGTGAAGAATACTATCGGGGAGGAATATATTAAATGAGAATAAAACTTAGAAATTTGATTAATGTAAATAGAGGTTTAGTAAACAGAATTTAGGTAGAATATGTAAATAGAAATCAGTGCAAGCAAATTGTATAAGGCTAGGGAGTGCAGGAGCAGCAGTGCGTAGCACACGCTTCTTGATTAGACAGGGGTTCAAGCCCGTGACCACCAAATACGGAGGATGTGGGAAAGGTCAGGGAATGACCACTGCATATCCCCGGAGAAATATGGCCTTAGTTACTAATGCTCCTAAAAACCAAAATAACAAATAACAATAAGCTAGGGAGTAAATTGAGGATAGGGAAGGGATAAAAGTGTAGCTAAATAAAGGTGAAAATAGTGAGAGATTAAGGATAGTACAAACATTTGTATCACCCTCACACTGCACTAATAACTTTACAAACAGGAAAAAGTAGAAATAGAAAGTATAAAGATAAAAAGTTAAGAAAAAGATATTAAAAGTACTGGGTTTTATATATATATATATATATATATATATATATATATATATATATATATTTTTTTTTTTTTAAATATTGATAAAAAAGTAAAGAAAGACAATTAAAACGACAATAACTGTAACTAATATTTATGAGTCAATGCAGTTGTAAGCAATCATGCAATACACCCATAATGTTAATGATAATATAAAGAATTATTAGAAAAAGTAAATCAATCCAATAATAATACCATCAGGGATCTAAGAAAACGCAAAAAAAAAAAAAAAAAAAAAAATATATATATGTATATATATATATTATCGCTTTTTACCGACAATCTAGATGACTTCAACTGGGGCCAACCACCCAGAATGAAGGCAAAAAACAACAAAAAGTTCTCTGTTTCTGTGATGATCAATATATGCTAAATAATTTAAATGTAATTTAAATCTAAACCAAATATAAACCATTAAAGGCCAAATATAAATCGAATATAAATAAATCGAATGGTGATAAAGGTTAAGAAAATTTAGAAATATTGGAATCAAAGGGATAAGTAAAATATAAATGTAAGCATATATTAATCATCGTTGACCCGACAGAGAACGTAATTTAATGATTATAATAACATTAAATATATAATACATACTACATATTGACCGTATCTAGGACATAATGTAATAGTCGTCAAAATAATATGTGGTGCCCCCTATGTGATGGATACGGTAAAAATAAATAATTAAATTAACGCATAGAGAAACATGCAGATAGTAAGAAGAAAAACTAAAGGAGTAGGAATAATAGAACCTGAACTCCACAAAGGCGAAAAATAGTGGTATAGATAAGAAATAGTTTCTCCTACGTCCTCGGATTGCCCTAATAATTTCGGAGAAATAAAAATAAAGAGTGTAGGACAGTTTAAAGACATTACAAGATATAAGTTGTGGCTCGGGTATGCCCGGGATCGCAAACCCGTTCCTATAGTAGGACCCTGAGCTGAATTTGCATGTTATCTCAGCGTGAACTTAAGTAAATTTAAATGAATTTAACTATATATTAACTATATATAAAAAAAAAAAAAAAAAAAAATGATACACTGTAGTTTGCAAGCCGGTGGGTACAAGTTTTCTACGCCGTAAGACACCAAGAATGCAAAGTGTATCCTATGTACATATATACATGGCACTAAATATGAAAATTATATTGCAAATTATATTGAAACAATAGGTTCAGAAAACAAATTTTTAAAATTAATTATGCTTATAGCTTTCCTGAAATGATATTTCAGGTAAGCAATAGGGAAATTATTATTGATCAACTTGTTGTACAACGCTGTTAAGCCCACTGAACAATTTTTATTACTATTGCAGATATAAGCAATCCTTAGACATTGCGATAAAATTATATTAGCATGCACTGATTTTGATATATTAGATCTCCAATTTGTAAGGCTAACTACGTTAAAATTAAATGCATCTCTTTTATTATATACGTTTACGTCTATTTTATTATTATTGAATATTTCTATATGAAGATCCAAGTAATTTGCTATAGTATCGGAACTATTAGTTTTTTCCAGTACAAGTTCTACTGGATATAATTTACTGTAGTCCTGGACGAAATGTGGACAATTAAAAACACATATATCATCGACGTATCTGTATATAAGTAGGTTATCTTGGAATTCTCTTTCTGTATAATGTAGATAAAGGTTTGCTATTATGCTTGATGCTGGACTTCCCATAGGGGTACCAGTCACTTGTAAGTATAACGATGTTCCATCATATATATAATTATTAAAGATGCATAATTTTATTAGAGAATCCCAATAGGTTAAATCAACCTTTATAGCATTTTTATTTTCTAAATATAGTTTCTGGAGAACGACTTTTAAGTTATCAAGATTAATGCTCGTAAATAGACTGTTAAAGTCAAATGTTTGTATTTGATGAATGTTGTAATTTTTTATAGCATTTATAATAGGTAAGTTATTATTTATTATTATAGTTTTATTTAAGTTATTTAAAATAATTTTAAGTAACTTTTCTAACGTTTTTCCGGGAAATTTAGCATAACTATCTCTACATGATGTTATGAATCTAAAAGCAATCGGTGTTTTATGAAATTTGGGAATGCCATATATAAATGGATATTTTAGGTTATTATACTTTAACTTTAATTTTTTATGTAATGCAATTAATTTTTTGATTATAATATTAGAGGAAGATGTTATCCGTTTATATGTATGGCTAGACTGTAGTTCATTTTTTAAAATTTCTATATAATATGATTTACATATGATTGCATAATTGCAAGCAGCTTTATCAACGGGAGTAATTACAAAATGTTCATGTATATCTTTGAGCTGCCTATTTATTAATTTGGTATTATATAGATTATCCTGTATGAATTTTAATTGATTATATTTGTTATCACCATTTGATTTATTTATATTCGATTTATATTTGGCTTAGATTTAAATTACATTTAAATTATTTAGCATATATTGATCATCACAGAAACAGAGAACTTTTTGTTGTTTTTTGCCTTCATTCTGGGTGGTTGGCCCCAGTTGAAGTCATCTAGATTGTCGGTAAAAAGCGATAATATATATATATATACATATATATATATATATATATATATTTTTTTTTTTTGCGTTTTCTTAGATCCCTGATGGTATTATTATTGGATTGATTTACTTTTTCCAATAATTCTTTATATTATCATTATATATATATATATATATATATATATATATATATATATAACTGATAATAAATATAAAAAGTAAAAATCAAATTAAAACATATGCCAGAAGTATGGCAAAACTGCAGAGCAAAAATTAACATAAAAATTAAAACAACAGGGAGGGCGAAAGTAAAGTTAACAAGACAGAAACTGTAGCCGAAAGCCTCCAAATAATTTAGAAATTCAATTAAATCCAATTAATAGTAAATCCATATTAAAATTTAAAATATAAAGCCAATTATATAGTAATTTAGCGACATCCCCCATGTAAGGTACCAGGTCCGAGAGACATGAAATATCACCAAAACGGGACTAAACGAACTACTAAAATAATGGACTGACCATTATGCCCCATATCGACGGCCAATAATGGTCATGGAGTCACTGCATTTCAATCGCTAGACAAATCGTCACAAAGGCAAATTGATCGAAGGACCGAACCACCCCTCCATCCTCCGATCAATTCACAAATGCAGAGGATTTGCATAGTGGTGGTGCATATGCAGCGAGAAATAAACTATAGAACAGACCGGCACTCCAGAGCAGAGCCATGCCACCGACATAATGTAAGCTTAACCAGCTTATATAGACAGAAAAGATAAATAATATAGATGGTGGTATAGGCGCAGCTTTAGCACGTCAAACCCACTACTACCACCTGATTTATATTAGAATAATAACATTAAAAAATTAAAATGAAATAAATAAATAAGAAAATAAAAGTTTAGTCCCATTTTGGTGATATTTCACATCTCTCAGACCTGGTACCTTACATGGAGAGTGCCGCTAAATTACTATATAATTGGCTTTATATTTTAAATTTTAATATGGATTTACTATTAATTGGATTTAATTGAATTTCTAAATTATTTGGAGGCTTTCGTCTAGTTTCTGTTTTGTTTCCTTTACTTCCTCTCTCACTGTTGTTTTAATTTTTATGTTAATTTTCGCTCTGCAGTTTTGCCATACTACTGGCATATGTTTTAATTTGATTTTTATTTTTATATTTATTATCAGTTATGTAATGGGCATCATGTGGAGGATGTATATATTACTGCCTCTAATGATAGCTTTATATTTATTTTATTTTCTTATGTATTCATTTCATTTTAATGTCATTATTCAAATATATATACAGGTAGTTCTTGACTTTTACGAGTTAATTCGTTCCTAGCGTGCGCTTGTAAAGCGGGAATTTATTTCCCATAGACATAATATTAAAAATAGGGGTTACGTTATCAACAATGAAATTAGTTAGCTAATTAGTTTATGTTTAAACAGTGATTGATTTATTCAAAGAAATTAAAACATAGCCTGTAAAATCAAGCAAATTATAACAATGGAGAAATTATTTATGACTTACAAATGTTAAAGAATGTTTATTCTTCATCATTATCGACTAAATGCACACTTGTTGATCACTCATTATCGGCTCGGCACTCGTTGGTTTGTTGCACAAGGAGTCATCTTCTTCAGAAATGCTTCAAGAGGTGTTTATTTCCAAGATAATCTTCTCTTTTCTTTATAAATTTCAATAGCATGCATATGCATTTTTTTAACGGAACGCACAAATTGCAACTAACATGATTTGCACAGAGTAAGAAGTTTACAAAGAAAAAAAAAAGGAATGAAGAGAAGATTCTGAAAATTTATTTGTTTTTTATATGATTGAAGATCCCTCCTCTCTAATTGGCTTTTTAATTCAGCCTACAATTTTGCTTAATTCATAACGTATAGGATATTCACATTCTTTCTTTCTTTTACACACCCACAATATCTCCTATTTCTGCCATCCTTTTCCTATTAGCTTTTGGTATTTTATGTAATTTATGCTTCCATCTTCACACTTATCTGGCTTATTAATTCCACCTTACGTATATATATATAATTAATAATAATAAGTTATAATGAAAAACCACAAAGGCTAAAAATGAATGAAAAATCAATATATTGAGCTGGCACTGCTAGTGATAGCAGAAATACCCAGCAACCATAATAAATTATAGATACATAAATTAATATAAGAAGCTGACCTGTCAGGTGTAGTTATAACGGAAAAAAATTAAATAGTGCCTGAAAAATAAAAGCAGAATAAATAAAATTAAATTAATACATACAAATAGTACTTATTGCTATAAATCCTAAGATTTTAACTACGTCATCAAAGGCCGACAGCCAAAACCAAAGGAAATACAGTAAGAAGCAAGGCCTCTGTTTCTGTTATGACGTATATATATATATAGCAGGCAGAACAGCGAGTAGACGTATATATAAAAGCCAAACCGACAGAGACCAAAAATAAAAGGCATAAGAAGCTAATCAAATATAATTAAAAATAAAAGTAAAAAGCCAAATTAATACCAATTAATTCCAATTGAAGTTAAATTGAAAAACTGAATAAATAGCAAACAGCACTGTGTGAATTTTAACAAAGGAAATGTAATATGAAGATGAAAGGATATAGACAAAATATAACAATTTACTATTGTGCCTGGTAGGAGACGGTGAAATGGGCTGAGGGAAGCAAAAGTATCAAGTATCTATCAAGTAGGAAGCAAAAGTATCTATCAGTGACCAAAGAAATTCCGATAGTTCCCAGCAAATTTATAACCTTTAAAGTAACTCCAAGTATGGGGGGCGGGGGGGGGAGAAGGTGTAAATAGGTCAAAGTAAACCTTGCCCGTGTGATGGGGAAGTCGGCAATTAAACAAATGAGGCAAATGGACAAGCATAGGAGAGAAATAAATGACTTACAAAGTAGTGTTTAAAAGACTCTAAACTTTGTTGGAGAATTAAAAAGTGAGCAATAGCAGAAAAATAGCATCTCAAATATTGCTTTCGGTTAACCTAATCACGCACAAGAAATAAAATACATAGTATTTAAGAACAGCAAAAAGTAATTGGAAGGGGGGGGGAATATAGTAGTGCTTGGGCAGTCCTGGGTTGCATAACCTGCACCCAAAAGTAGGTCCCTGGACATATGCCTTATGTGTTTAAGTCAATAATGGTATTGTAAAAACAAATATGAGATTAAACAATGTCAGAAATAAATGAAAGAAGGGGAAGAAACAACAAACAAAATATAATATCCCTGCAGTTAGCCAATTGGTGGGCACAAGCTTTCTACACCGTGAGACACCAAAGAGGCTAGGGGGTATTTGGCTGTGCATTATATACAAGCCTGAATTATTAATATCAATATGGTTGTCAATCAACTTTTTATATTTTATAATATTCAGTGCTTTATTAAAATGATGAGGGAAGGCAGAAGGGAAACTATTACCAAGAAGTTTATTATGGAGTAATTTCATATTATGTAATAAGAGATCGTTGTTATTACATATGGTGGCAATCCTGATGCATTGAGAGAGTATTATATTTGAATGCACTTTTTTTGATATGGTGGAGTGCCAATGGGTGAAGCCCATTGGCACTCCAACTGTATTATATTTTGTTTGTTGTTTCATCCCCTTCTTTCATTTCATTTCTGACATTGTTTAATCTCATATTTGTTTTACAATACCATTATTGACTTAAACACATGAGGCATATGTCCAGAGACCAACTTTTGGTGTAAATCACATTTTAGTTAAAATCTTAGGGTTTATAGCATTAAGTACTATTTGTATGTTAATTTAATTTTATTTATTCTGCTTTTATTTTTCAGACACTATTTAATTTTTTCCCCACCCTGTAAATATATATATATAGGCTGGGCCAAAAGTAGGTATACAGTACTGATCGGGTCATGGTATTTTATTTTTATTTTTCATTAGCACCTAAGAGACAAAACATGACCCGATCAGTACTGTATACCTACTTTTGGTCCAGCCAGTATACATATACTCTGCAGAAGAAAGATTGGGACAGTTTCTATCTCAACTGCAAACCACTCATCAGAGTGAAAACATTAGAAAAATAACTCTAATGGTTGGTGATATATGTGGCTTATCCTGTCAGGATTAATCACACCATCAACTCATCATTCCATCAGTGCAAGCCTTTGGGAATTGAATTATAGGTTTGGGGTGGAGCACTGGAGGTTGTTATTCATTTCCATGTTAAACAAACTGAAAGAGAACAACTATATATCAACTATATACCACACTATATGTCACTCTTCACCAGACAATGAACGTTTTTAAGTTAATAATGTCATCTTCACATCAGATGTGTTTGTAAATGGTTTGAGAAACATGATGTGGTATGGCTATGGCATCATCCATGGTCTTTACACTCTTCATGGCCAACCTCAAATAGAATTTATGGAATGTTTTTCATCATGGTATCCAGTAATGGAATCCCTTACTTTTGAGTACATTTCTGCAAGTGCATGCAACTCTTTTCTGAAAGAAGGTAGTGTGACCTTCATCTTGACACCATTCAGAGCCAATGGAATTCATGCTGTAATATTTGTTGGTTATGTTAAAGAATAAGATCAACCAATCTTTTAATTATGTGAAATACTGAATTTTATTTTGACCAATTAATTATTCATTTAACCCATCTTGGAAAAATGAAGATTGCAGAAAATTATAAAGATGAATAAAATTTATAAATCAGTCGTCTTGCTTGTGAAACTAGTCTCAAGAATTACTAGGACTAGATTTCATGAAACCTGATAAACTAATGAGAAGTTCTCTGTACATTTAAATGAATTATTAAATAAATAGGCTTATTTATAATGAAAAACAGATACATGCCAGTTAATTAAATTAAGATTAAATTCAGTCTCCACTTTCATACACTCTTTACAAAGTACTGAATCAGGGCTTAGAAAACTGCAGATAAGTATGAAAATAACTACAAGGAACACCGTGTAAATGTTCTTAACTCTTGAAGCAAGAATTATAAATCAGGTGAGCTTATTGACCCCTGGTGTAGGTATTCACAAGAAATAATTAATAAGATTACTGGATATACTAGCCTAACTTTTTTTAGCAAAATTGCACACAGCTAATATTTGCAAAGTATTAGTAAGTATTCCCAAAACTCCCAAAACAAAAATGACGATGCTCGCCTTTGGTTCAGTGGTCTCAATGTCCTATTCCTATATTTATCACTGAAGCAAACAAGTTGCAATCCAACTGAAATGTAGATATATTGCTTAAGTAATTAAAATTTACATCCAATTAACTTTTACACCAATGCAATGGTCTGCCAGCCCATCTCTGTCATACCATCTAAAAACCAACAAATTAAGTCAGAATGCATATTGTTAAGTTAAGAGAATTTCTGTAAATTTAGCAAGTGAAATGTAGTTTTTTGAATACAAGTAAATTTTAGATGATAATCTCTTTGATGGAAAAACAATTGTTTCATGGTATTAGCATCAGAACAGCCAAATGACACAAAGTATGGGAAAAAAAATTCAAACCCTACTGTAAAAAAGAGCCAAACAAATTCCTTTGAAGTTTGCCAAACTCTCTGTCTTGCCCACAGGTAACCAAAGGAGAGAGTCAAAGTTCAAAAGAGTAATTTGTTTGGTCCTTTATGACAGTGAAAATAATATAAGTAATTCATTTTTCTTTACCTTTCTTCAGCTATACTTTAAGCTTCTACCTTTGTACCATTTCTTCAATAAAGGTCTCAAATCCATGTAATATCCTGACAACATGTTTTGTGCTTTTCTTCATTCCATAGGGCATCAATTACAGTTATATACTGAATAACGTATTACTTAAAATTTTTTTCCCCTTGCACATTGCTTTTTTATATACCTTATATTAAGTCATTGCATCTGTCATCAAATTTTCTGATCGCTTTTTTAGTCACTTCTAATAGAGATAGAAGACTGAAACTTTGTCCAAATTCCTAATTTGCACGACAATGCATTCTATCAAAATTTGAGCTAAATCTACCAAGAGGTGCACTGTACAGCCATTGCATATATCGGCTACCTGAATTTATACCTGACCCAGATTTCGGACCTCTTCCCCACTTCTTATCTGGTTGGAAGGGTGTAATTTTGTAAACAATCACTTTTGACGTAATAATGTTTTCAATTAAATTTGAGCTAATCCATCGTGTGGTCCACTGTGCAGCTATTAAATGTCTCATATCAGCTACCTGCTTTACATGGGTGTATTTATGTAGTACATACATATAAAGTGTGCAAGATTTTATTGTATATTAGTATTAGTATTAGTATTAGTAACGGCCGTATGGTGCAAGAAAGCCTATGGCTTATGCTGCACCAGCCAAAAAAAAAAAAAAAAAAATCCGAACAAAACAATGATAAAAACAAAAATTAAATAAATAAATAAATAAATAAATAAATAATAATAATTAATAAATAAATAAAAATAATAAAATGAAATAAAAAATAAATAAAAAGGATAAAAAATAAATAAAAAGGAACCTATTAAACCACCCATTGCTTGCCACAAACCTGACTTGGGGTTCACCATACTTATCCCTAATATCTTCATAAATACTTCTTGCTTTTGCTTGAATGGCCATTGGATTCAGGGGCACTTGTTCTGAATGTGATTTTCAATCCATATTATTAATAGCTTTTCTATCTTTGATATAGCACCTGAATGCTGTTTTGTGATTACTGTTGATCTTAAATGCATTGATCCTTTAACATGTTCTTTTATATGCGCATTGTCCCTTAAAATAGTATTCACTGTTGAAGCAGCGAGCCCTAATTCTGTGCAATAGATGACAAACTTTGTCCTGCTTCATAGTTCTTAATTAATCATCTTCATTTCGAAATCAATTTTGTTTTGTTTCCAAGCACTTGAACTTTCCGTTGGTCCCTATCCCTTCACCATTGTAATAAGTAAATTGAATGAAGAGAAGATTCTGAAAATTTATTTATATTTTTTATATGACTAAAGATTTCATGAAGGGGAACTCATTTCACCATAATACTGTAATGTAAAAACCCACAGAATTCCAGTTATTGGTATTATCACAAATGCAATAAGATCGAGTTTACTACCAGTTTATAATAGATTACGCTAATAGAAAAGCCCAATAAACCGGAAAGTGCAAATTGTTTTTATGGTAGTGACCTCCAGAAATGTGTTTTAGAAAAATAATAGAAAGGCATACAAAAGTGATTCTTATAACAGAACATATGATAATGATGAAAGTGTAGTGCAATTTCCATTAAAAAATGACCTTTTAGAGAGATAAATAGCTTAGTTATATAATGAAAATTTCAACTTCCAAGGTCTTGGAAAGGGTTCACATTACGATATTTTCATGAGACCTCCATTTATTTCTATGGGATGCAAAATATGTTTCCACAATTTTTTAAAGTTTGCACCAGCTGGCAAAAACTTACGTAAAACTGAATTTCCGTAAGCCGGGGAGTGGCTGTATATAATAATGTTGTTATAGTGACTGTGCATGCGTAGAAGGAATGTGAAGGTTTAGTAACTCTGTCGGCAAAACACAGAATTAATTTCCTGAATAATAAACTTCCAGTGTCTGGAAAGGGGAAAAAAAAAAAAAAAAAATCAGGAGACAAACCTGGACAGATAAGTGGGGAAAAAAAAAAGTTATAATGTTGAAGAGCCAGTAGTAATGGTTAACTGACACAGAAAGAAATGCAGTTATTATTACTTATAGAAAAATAGCCCCCCTACCCAGCAGATATGAAGTCTTATATACAGGTTCTGTACCTAATTTGAAATTGTAGGCTAAGTACTAAGCAATTTATTCATCTCCATATTAGTACTTATCTGAATGTTAGTCCCTGAATTCTACCATTCAGAGGACCTTGTCACTTGCAGAGAGAGTAAAATAAGTCTTTACTAGTGAACATGACATTCGTGTTTGGCTGCCCATTCCATCTGCATGTAAAGACTCTCGTCATATTCTTCACAATCTTCTGGTCTCGAGATTACTCCTACTCTCATTGTTCCTTTGCTTCCGACTAACACAACACAGATTCTATGCTGGCAGACATAACTTCAGACTCAGCAAAAGCTATTTTCCCACTGCTTTTAGAAATATGACCCCTCCACCCCTATATCTTCCCTATCTTTCCAAAATACAATATACATACTGTAGTGGAACTCATCATCACCAATTTCCAGGTGGCATATCATTTCTGTTAGCCCTATAATATCAGCATTAGTTGTCCTAACCAGAGTTAAAATTCAACCATTTTATTGGCAACACTCCTGACATTATTGTAGACACAGTTCAGACTAAGTAATCTTCTATCATCTTATCAACATCAGCTGTTGCTGCAACAAACAAGAATTCATAAGGTGAGTGCAAGCATTACTTTGACCTCTATCATCAGATAAATGCAGATCTAAATTACCTTTCTTCCCCCTAAATAGCAGTTTCCCTGAACCTCAAATGATACTGGCAAAAATCCTTGCACCACCTTAGTTCAAATGAAGAAAACAAGAAACATGGTTTTTATTTTGATTTTGACATCTTGCTTTTTTTGGTTTGAGAGACTGTTTTGACTTCCATTGACTGTCTTTTAATTTCTAGGTCATACTGGAACAGTCAACTTTCATCACATGTAATTACTGTACTTAGAAAATCTGAATCTTCTTTAATTTTTTTTTTCAAAACAACTTCACATAATTGGAGTCTTCTCATTCTATGATTTTCATTAAAAATTTTTGGTACTATATTGGCACACTTTTCTCATGCCATATATTTTCATTTAAAATTTGTCCATTTCTTTTGTTCCATACTGATGCAATCATTATAATGCTTAAATGATGATCACTTCTAATCAATGTCCTTACTGGTGCACATTGTCAGTTTTCGTGGATACCAGATGGCTTGGTAGTTTGTCTTCCACATTCTCTCTTCCTTCTAAAATCTTTTATACTTTTCAAACAAGTAAGCTCTTGACATAGAAGATACTATGACAAGAACTCATGTGTTTGAAAGGCATAAATTCATAACCTTCAGTTGGTATTTTGTTTAGTTTTGTTAAAAATTTGAGTTTGATTCATTGTTCAATTTTTCTGTCTGTCATTTTTCTGGAAAATTTCAAAAATACAAAAACTAAACTAGGTAATTAGTGAATTCCCCCAGGGTTTGGTGTCGGGCCCATTGCTGTTTTCTACATTCAATGATATTGATGAAGGTTTATCAGGCTGAATGTTCAAGTTTGCAGATGATACAAAGGTTGGTAGGGTTGTTAATGACAGTATGCTACTGCAACAGGATCTAGAAAAGTTGAGCAGATGGGCTGAGAGGTGGCAACTGAAGTTTAACATTGATAAATGCAAAGTACTGCATATGGGTAGCAGTAACCACAGTGTAACATAGTTGTGTGGTACTACACTCAGGAGTAGTGGAAAATGAAAGGAACAATTGTGCAGTCAGATGCGAAGTTTTTGGAGCAGTGCAGACAGCCTTCCAGAGCAGTTCATGGGGTCTTATCAATGATATACAGGAACTTTGCTAATAGGGATAAGGAGGTGATTTTCCCTTTGTATGGGGCAATGGTCAGGCTTGAACCTATTGAACCTTGAATACTTCATAGAAGTTTGGAGGCCTCATTTTAGGAAGGATGTAGAACTGCTGGTACAAGTACACAGAGGGACAATGAGACTGGTGAGGGGGAACAAAGGGGTGCTCTTACCAAGAAAGGCTTAAGTTCTGTAAATTGCAGAACTTAAGCCTTTTTTGGAAAGAGCACCCCCTGATAAGAGTAGGAACCTGTGGGATGATCTGATTGAGGTGTATAAGGTTTTGAATGGTTTGAGCAAGCTCAATGCTGATGGGAGTCTTCCTCTTGCTCAGGTTATGCACTTGAGGGGGACATAAATTCAAATTGAGGAATGACAGTTTCAGAGTGGATGTATGGAAGTTTGCCCTTTAGCGAGCAGGTGTTTGATTGCTGGAACAAACTTCTATCCATTGTGGAAGTTGACAGCTGAAATATATTCAAGGAAGATCTGGACAAACTTTTGAATGAATAGGTGTAATGGAAAGTTTTTTTTTTTTCTGGCTGATTTTTTTTTCTTGCATCATATGCTACTACTAATGCTAATAACTTGAGTATTATTTTCTACCAATATTTATATGGCATATGCATTTGAATTATGAGGAATAACTGCTTAATGAAAAAATTAATTCCAAGGAGTTATTATTTAGCCAAGGTGCATTTCAGAGAAAGTAGTTAATAGTAAGAACTTTCCTAACAACAGTCTCATAATTCTGGCAACTGGTTTTCCAGGTATTTTAAAGTAACATATATAATACTTTTTTCAAAGCATGTTATAATTAACTGTTGGTATAACATCCAAATATTGTAATAAATTAGTATTATCACTGTTGTAAAGAAATTATTTTTTATTTTTATTAAAAATTAAAATTTGTGTTAAGCTCAGAATTTTAGAACCTATGAAAGAGAAGCATTCTATTTTTGTTGTTGATATGGGGGTTTCATGGTGCATAAGCTACTTTGGCTATAATGCGCCTTGGGAAGCATTCTATAATGTAAAGACAAATCACTAAACAAAAATGAACTGTTATAAGTGTTTGCATATAAATGGCCCTACCTATCTGCTAAAGAACGAGATCTCTGTAGATGAGTCTCTACTTCCCATCCTGGTTTAGAGGAACTAAAACCAGCACTTCGATGGCCCCAGACTTCAACTGAGAGTGCTCCATCTCCACAATGTTCCACAAATTCTTCAGTAACGTTTACTGTTAATTCCTATGGAAAGAAAGAAGGGGGGAACCAATAACAACAACAAAAAAATTAATGTCATATATATGCCACAAAATCATAGAGGGTATACTTATAAAAACATATAACATCTATGATTTCATTAATTCTACATTTTTCAAAAGATTCTAACATCATATTTGGAAATGGCTATTAATATTTATAGATTTTAAATTATGTTACATCTTTTACATAACAAAAGCTGTCTATTCAGAAATTAAAAACTGTTCTTCATGGGAACAAAAATAACTTTTTTTTCTTTTTATTTACTAATAAATTTTTTAATAAAAGCATAAAAAATGTGAAAAGGTCAGTGGAAATGCTATATTATCACTGAAAACATTATTTACATAAATATATAAATTTATTTATATAAATAGGCTATTTTCATATGTATAATATCTTAATCTTAGAAATTTTATACTGATCATTTTTTCTTTGTAATTGTTATAACTTGTCTGGTTCTTAACTAGCAGAAACAGGGACAGCATTACTATAGCGCAAGAAAGCTGCAGGCTTTGTTGCCCTGGACAAAAAGAAAAAAAAAACAAACGCTTATTCTTAAAGTGTTAGCTGCAATACCTAGTTTCATTTTTATTTTATTACCATTGTACTTGCCGTTGTTATTCATACTTAAAACATTATATATATATATATATATATATATAAAAACTATTTTTTTTTTTGTTAGTTGTTGGCGCATCAGCTTCTGTGGCCATAATGCACCTCCCAAAGTTTTTCCATTTTACTCCGATCCAAGCCCGAGGCGGGATATGAACCTGTGACCTTTGGGTTGCCAGGCATGCACTTTACCCACCTGGCTAACCCAGTCGACCAGAACAAACTAATCTGCACTCAAACTTACATGGCTGTATGAAAAGTTTGAAAACAGGACCTGTTTTTTAAACCAGTCCTATTTTAAAACAGGTCCTGTTTTTTTTTGTGAAATGATGAGAAAGTTTTAGGAAACAGGCGGAAACTTGAAGAGGATAGCCACTGCTTGCAGAGGCTGTTGATAAAGAGCAGAGTAGCTGATCAACACAGTAGGAGGAAATTGGTTTTAATCCACTAGTTTAGATTAGTTTTGAAGCAATTCCACTGCACAGCCAAATGAACACAAAGTTCCAGAAACAGAAACCATATTCACATAAAAAATTCACATGATTCTAATGCCACTGATCCACAGACATGAATCCTGTTTGCTTGTACAGTTCTGCATAGAATGCAGATACATGATTTATGACCAAGAAACATTCTAAAGTCAGACAAGCATATATACATCAATGATACAGTGAATATCCACTACTGTGAGATTCAGAAATGTCCATTTGTTCATTTTATATACTTCTGGCCTATTCATAACTCATTTCATCAATAGACTTTTATTTTTATTTGGTGCAATGTCATGGTTCTGTTCTAAGAAGTACACCTTGTTGTTTAGTAACATTTTATTCAAGTTATACCTGCCCTTCTTCACTGTGATTTTATTCATGTGATTTCACCCCAAACTGCTCACTGTATCTTACAGGGTGAGCAGTCTGGGTTGAAATCACATGAACAAAATCACAATGAATACACTGAAATTACACTTATCTAATAGGAGATACCAACAGTATCTCCTATTAGATAGGCACCTCCATAGCCAGGTGGGAAGGAGCAGCAGTGCATAGCACACGCTTCTTGATTAGACTGGGGTTCGAGCCCATCACCACCAAATACGGAGGATGCGGAAAGGTCAGAGAATGACCACCGCACATCCTGGAGCAATATGGCCTTAGCTGCTAATGCTCCTAAAAACCAAACAAACAACTATCCTATTAGATAAGTGTTATTTCTGTTTAGAATAGCTCAATTAACTTATGTCTACAGAAAACTACTTGCTATTCTTTCCAAGGCTGTTTCATATTTCCAGTGAGTAAATAAGCTTTTTGATAATTTTATTGCAGTTGTATAGGGTGCAAAGATTTTCCATTAAGTTCTTCACAAATATTTTTGACTTCAAGAAAGAGAAGGGGCTGGGGTTAACAAATTGAAAACACGAGCTAGCAAGTTATTTTTATGATTGTTTATTTCCATTTAAATTACACAATAATAACCAATCACTACACACACACACACATGCATTCCAAGAATATGCAGTTATATAGGGTGCACTGCAATTTGCACAACAGCACTCATTTATAATAGACCTCTGTCTCCTAAAACTCAATCTTATCCATAGTAGTAATTTTCCCTTAATACCACAGTGCTTAATATGCACAGCAGTCTTTAGTGTGGAGCATTGTCAAAAACTTTACTAAAGTATAAATACATAATGCTAAAATTATTATTTGTATCCAGCCTCTTGTTACTGTGTCACAGTAGCTAATTAGACTGGTCAGACAGGATCTCCCCTTAATAAACCAAATTAATTTCCATATAATTCCATTCCTGCTAATATGATCCTGCAATATTGCTTTAACCAGTGACTCCATTTATTTTCCCTGGAACAGAAGTCAAGCTGACAAGTATGGAATAATTGTTCACAATGCTCTTTGATCTCTCTCTTTGTAAATAGTAGATGCATTTGCACACCTCAAATCTATAGGAACTTCCTCTGAATTCCAGGATGCTCTCATTTATGGCCAAGGGAGTTTTTTTTACCTCTTTTGCTTTTTCTTTTAATATAACTGGATATATCCAATCAGGCCCAGGTGCCTTATTTACTTTTAGCTTTAGCAATTTCTCTTCCACATTCTTCTCAGTTATAACAAAATCATTTAGTCCCCACGTATAAAATGTGGCGTAATTCTAGTGTTCCTAAAAACTTCTTCATGTGTATAAGTGGATGCAAAATTATTTAGTTTGTTAGCAGTCTGAAAGGATGATCAATAATTATGCCATTCATATTTAGTGGGCCAATTTTGCTCATCCCTTTTCTTTTAATATAAATATTAATATAAGCAACAAATTCATTGCTATTTTTTCCTTTGCATTTTTAGACAAGGAATTCTCATAATCTGCCTTAGCTTAACTAGCAATGTTGCCATTTTAGCAATTTTTTGTTTATCTTCTCACTGTATTGGGCACTACAGTGTTGTTTTCGCACTTTTCAGAATTTCTAGTGCCACATTTCTTTATTTTTCTCAAAAAATACAATCTTTTTTCCCTTAAGGTGAAACTCTGTGCAGGGCCCTTTTTTTTTTAACACTGCCCAGTACTAAACTACTGAAGCAAATCAAAACCAAAACTTTCCAGGAAACTACATAACCCCACTCTAATTGATGGCACACATACACTGATGAGGCAAAACATCATGACCAGAGAGTCGTTATGCAAATTGAAGCAACTGCAGGTGAACTACGACGCGCATGCGGGTCAGGACATGGTATAAAAAACACCTGATACTGAGCTTCGTTAATCAGTGTTACTTTTGTTCTTCAGATGAGAAAGGCAGCAGACTTAAGCGAGTTTGACAAAGGCCAAATTGTAATGGGCAGATGACTGGTTCAGAGCATATCTGAAACGGCATGGCTGGTGGGGTGCTCATGGTCAGCCGTGGTTAGTACCTACCACGGATGGTATGTGGTAACAGAAGGGTGACTGGCACAACTCACCAGTAATTGGAATGCTGGTGATGGGAGTAATGTGTCACAACACACAATACATCGAACCCTGCTGAAAATGGGGCTGCGTAGCTGCAGGCTGCTCTGAGTGCCCATGCTAACCATGGTTCACCAGCGACAGCACCTATAATGGGCACGCGAGCATCGAAACTAGACCTTGAGTGTTGAAAGAAGGTTGTCTGTCTGATGAATCATGTTTCCTGTTGCACCATGTGGATGGCCAGGTACGTGTGCGTCATTTACCTGGGAAAGTTATGGCACTTGGATGCACCGTGGGATGAAAACAAGCCAGTGGCAGCGGAGTTGTGCATTGGACGATGTTCTGCTGGGATACCCTGGGCCCAGTCATCCATGTGCAGGACACTCTGACGTCTACCACCTACCTAAACACCATTTCTGACCAGGTACACCCTTTCGTGGCTACGGTCTTCCCCTTTGGCGGTGCCGTCATTCAGCAGGTTTCTGCGCCATTCCACACTGCGTGGATTGTTCGAGACTGGTTCGCGGAACATGAGGAAGACTTCCAGGTATTGCCCTGGCCTCCAAATTCCCCAGACACTGATCCCATCGAGCATCTGTGGTTGGTGTTGGAACAGCAACTCCAATCTGCGGCGTCTCAACCACGGACCTTGCAAGAGCTAAAGGATCTGCTGGTTACATGTTGGTACCAGATACCACAAGACACATTTAGAAATCTTGTAGCATCCATGCCTCGCCGGGTATGAGCTGTTTTGGCTGCACATGGAGGACCAACATCATATTAGGTGGGTGGTCATAATGTTTCGGCTCATCGGTGTAGACATTTCATGTTCCTAATTACTACAATAGTATTGCACTGTAAACTGGTTATGTACACTGCCTCGACTGAAGTAGCATTGTGTGTGCACTCCTTTTCTGTAAATTTCTTTTAAAATTCAAGGATCTATTTTTAGTGCATACAGTAATGCCATTTATATTGTTGTTTTATGGTATAAATATTTGGTATGATAAAAAAAGGGAAACTAACAGAAGTTGGAGGGTCACTTAATGCAGGTTTTCCTTTTCAACTTATTGGAATATCTTACTTAAAACACAGCTAATGTGGTAACTCTAATTGTTTCTGCATAGCAACCATTGTTCTGAATACATTTAACAGATGTTGATGAAAATTTGTCCTTTTTATTTGTGACAATTCAATTACTTTAAATATGTGACTAATTTTTTTTGCTTGTGAATTTTAATATTAAACTGTAGTGCATAATTTTGTCCCTCTATGAAAATGAGCAAAAACTATATTCAATCCTTTTGTGTTTAATGGTTCAAAGATGCTAAATCCATAAGAACTAGCTCTCAAAATTAGATGGTGATTATTTCAAATGTTTCTGTAAATACTGGAAATGCATGCTGACAGCCAACTTAAGGATTACTGAATGGCATCATAATACAAAAAAGCACAAGAAAGCTGAAGAGCTCTTTAGTTTTCAGCATCAGAGTGTGTTGCCATTCAAGAAAACTGGCAAAAGAGAAGGTGCAAAGGCAGAAAGTAGTACAGCACTTTTTATTGCTGTGCATTAAGGGTAGTTGATAATTTGAATTTGAGTGACCTTTGTAAATTTTGTTTTTCAGACAGCAAAGAATGTAAGGTCTTCAAACTGCAAAGAATAAAATGTACTTCAATAATATGGAATGCTATACCATCACACTTGGTTGTTGTTTGTTATTTGGTTTTTAGGAGCATTAGCAACTAAGGCCATATTGCTCCGGGATATGCGGTGGTCATTTCCCTGACCTTTCCGCATCCTCCGTATTTGGTGGTGACGGGCTTGAACCCCAGTCTAATCAAGAAGCGTGTGCTATGCACTGCTGCTCCTTCCCACCTGGCTACGGAGTCGCCCTACTTGGTGGATGATTTCAAATATGATTTACAAAATAGAAACTTCAGTTTAATTATTAATGAAAGCAATGACATCAGCATTATAAAAATTATGGGAATTGTAATACGGTACTATTTGAATTTCGGGAATGAATTTATGGTAAGTTTTCTTGACAGGATTGAACTCAATGAATGCAATGAAGAAATATATGAATCTTTGAAAACATCACTAAAAAATAATGGATTAGATTTGCACAGACTTATTGCACTTGGTACTGATAATGCATCCGTAATGGTTAGCATTAACAGTGGCATGTATAAAAACTTAAAGGCTGAGATTCTCCATCTGCTTCTTATCAAGTTGTATGTCATTCACTTCAACTAGTAGTGTCCCATGCTGTCACAGGTTGTCTGAAGCCTTACTTAGACTTGCATAGATTATTTTCAATTACAGTGTCAATAGTGATTTTTGTTCCTGGAATAACAACTATTGAGCACATCGAATCAACTAAATGCACAAAGTCATTCAACAATTTTGATGGGTCATTTACTTCAGCTTCAAATTTCTTATTCACCATTTGCATTTCTCCAAGAATTGGTTTCAAAAATAAAAGAAACAATAAATTTCTCTTATCACTTAACATTGAATATAATATTTTGGCTGTATAACATCATTCATTTCTTCTCACAATTTCAAAATGATTCTCAAGTTCACACCATTGCTGCAGAATTCTGACTATTGTAATTTCAGTTGACATCCATCTTGTCTGATTGAAGAACTCCATCAATTGTTGAACTATAAACTTACAATTGGTTCTCATATTCACTTGTTCAATAGACTAAATGTAAGAAGCTTTAAAGTTCAACGGATTATTAGATACAAGTGGTTACAAAGGAAATGGATACAAAAAATAATTTTGATATCATATACCTAGATTTCAGGAAACTTTTGATACTTTTGCACATGGAAGACTACTGTACAAATTAGAGCAGTATGGCATTAAGGGCAAGTTGTTACAATGGATAAAAGGGTGGTTGAGTGGGAGAAGACAGAGAGTGGTAATCAATGGACACTGCTCTTCATGGACTAATGTTATTAGTGGAGTCCCCCAGGGTGTTGGGCCCATTTTTGTTTTGTATATTTATGAATGATATTGATGAAGTTATATCAGGCTTAACGTTGAAGTTTGCAGATGATACAAAGTGTGGCAGGGTTGCTAATGACAGTATGCCACTGCAACAGGATCTAGAAAAGTTGGGCAAGTGGGCTGAGAAGTGGCAACTGAAGTTTAACATTGACAAATGCAAAGTACTGCATATGGGTAAAAGTAACTCCAGAGAAACATACCAATTGTGTGGGGTTACACTCAGGGTAGTGGAGAATGAAAGAGACCTGACGATAATTCTGCAGTCACATATGAAGTTTTCTGAGCAATTTTGTCCGGCTGCCAGAGCAGGTCATGGGGTCTTGTCAATGATATTCAGGAATTTTGCTAGCAGGAATAAGGAGGTGATTATCCCCCTGTATAAGGCAATGGTAAGGCCTTGAGTACTGCATACAGGTCTAGAAGCTAGAGTGAGTACAGAGAAGGGCAACAAGACTGATGAGGGGAACAAATGGGTGCTTATATGAAGAAAGGCTTAAATTCTGCAAATTTCAGCATCTGGAGACTAGGTATCTGCGAGGTGACCTGCTTGAGGGGTATAAAGCCTTGAATGGATTGAGCAGGCTGAATGCTCATGGGATTCTTCCTCTTGCTCAGATTACAAACCTGAGGGGACATAAACTGAAACTGAGGAAAGACAGTTGCCAAATAGATGTGCGGAAGTTTGCCTTTAGCCAGAGGGTAGTTGATTGCTGGAACAAACTTCCATCCATCATTGTGGAAGTTGATAGATTAAATAAATTCAAGGAGGAAGTGTACAAACTTTTGGAGCGAATGATGGGTGAAATGGGAAGTTTTTTTTTGGCCGACACTGAATAAGCTTGCTTTTTTGCATCATATGCCTCTACTAATGCTAATGCTAATATTTTTATCGCTTTGAAAACATGGAATATGGTTACATACAGACAATGTAATATTGTGTGTATATATATAAAACAACACGATGGGCCCAACACCGAACCCTGGGGGACTCCACTAATAACATTAGTCCACAAAGAGCAGTGTCCGTTGATTACCACTCTCTGTCTTCTCCCACCATGGAATATTGTTTCCACATCTGGGGCGGTGCCCTCAAAACCTCTCTCAAGCTTCTAGATTCCATTTGGAAGAGGGCAGGTAGGTTAAATAATGACTACTCTCTAACAGAGTCTCTGCACTCGCTGTCTTGTAGACTTACTGTTTCTGCTGCATGCCTTTTCTACAGATACTTCCATGAGCACTGTTCTTCTGAATTGGCTTCTATAATTTCCGGTTTCTCTTTTAAAACAGTCCAAACACGTGCCGCCACCAGCCAACATCCATTTACTGTCCAACTTCAAACCCACAGAACCAACTTTTCATCTTCCTCATTTATTCATTCAACTGCCGTTTTCTGGAACAACCTTTCTTCATACATATTTCCCGAAAATTACAGTCTACAGAAGTTCAAGTCTAATGTCAACAAATATCTTCTTTCGTCTTCTCAACCTCCAACCCATGCATAGTACTAAGTACTGTAAGCTGTAATAATAACATAACTAATAACATTAGTCCAGGAAGAGCAGTGTCCATATCAATGGACACTGCTCTATATCCTCTTTCTTCTACTATTGAACCATCTTTTTATCCATAGCAGAAACTTGCCCTTAATGCCACACTGCTTTAATTTGTACAGCAGTCTTTTATGTGCAACAGTATGAAAAGCTTTCCTGAAATCCAAGTATATGATATCAAAATAATTTTTTTCATCCAGTTCCTTTGTGATTGCATCATAGTATTATACAAGATTTTGTTTCTGAAGTATAACTGCAGTCCTGTCTAGATGGTCCTGCATTACTTCTTTAACCAGTGGCACCATTGTTTTCGCTGGAACAGAAGTTAAGCTAACAGGTCTCTAATTACTTGTGTCACTCTTTGATCCCCTTTCATGAAAGGGGGGATACATTTGTACATTTCCAGTCTGTGAGGACTTTCCCTGAATCCAAATATGCTCTCATAATTATAGCTAAAGGTTTGCTCAACTCCACTGCTGCCTCCCTTAATATAACTGGATAGATTCCATCCACACCAGGTGCTTTTCTTATGTTTAACATCAACAATTTCTCTTCCACATTTCTCTCAGTTATTACAAAATCATTTAGCTCCCTGTTAGAGTTTGATAAACTTCTGGAATCCACTTCCCTAAAAAATTCCTCATTTGTGAGTGTAGATGAAAAATACTTATCCAGTTGCCAGCAACCTGAGCATTATCATCAATTGTTGAACCATTGAGATCAGGTGGACTAATTTGATTTATGCCCCTTCCTTCTAGTATTTACCTAAGTAAAGGAGTTTCTGCATTCTTTGCCAAAGATTTCTTATAATCTTCCTTGGCTTGCCTAACCTCCTGTTTTACTTGATTGTAGACTAGTTTATATCTACCATAGGCTTCTAACCACCTGATAATTTATATGCAACCCATGCATTTTTTTTCTCTGCCACATGTCTCATTCGTTCATCTGACATCTATTTACGTTGGCAGCTTAAATTGGCTGCAATGTCAAAATACTTTAAAATATTGTATAATGCGAGGTATCTCAGGAGATGTTATTAGAAGTGTTACACCAAACAGAGGTTTGATTCAGCAGATTTCTTCTGGGAAAGTGACATTGGTGTTATAAGATGAAAAGTGGGAAGGCACTGGATGATGATGGTATGCTACAGAAGGTACGGAATGTACTTAGAGAATTAGGACTTTGACTCTTTGGTTAGGATTCCTTATTATTTGAATTATTTGTATTCCTTATTATTCGTATCTGATAACTACTACTCTTTTATGTGATATTTGAATTTTAGGAATGGCCAGAATTCCTTATTTTTATTTGGCAGGAAAAAGTGAACTAAATGTACCAGTAATAGTAACATTCTTTTCAAGATAATTACAGACATCAAGTCATGCTAGTCTCAAAACTGACAGTTTCACCTTTCCAGTAGCTCCTTGTTTTGGGTTAGTGATAGAGAATATTTACACCGTTCAGAATACTCTAAGATTTCAGGGTCAAAATAATGATGACCCCAGGTCTCATCTACAGTCATCATTTAAGAAAATAATTACTCTGGCCATTATTACAAATGGGCAATGGTTGTGCAGACAATTCTACACTTGCATTTTCTAGAAAGGTGACAACAGTCAAGGGGATCAAAAATAGAAAACCTTGTGAACTTTTAAATGGTTCTACACAATGTACAAATTGATCTCATGAGCCTCTCTGCAGCTCATTATATGACAGTTTTTCTGCGATTAATTCTTCCACCTTTCTCACATTTTCCTTGGTGACTGCAGTCGTTCGGCATCCTGGAATTTTTGTATCATGAATGCTAATGCATTCCCCATTCAAACGTTGTCCATGGTCACACTTCCCTCTGCTGTACGATCTATAACAACACAACAAACAATTGTAGAGCTACCAAAATTTTCACAAATTTTATAAATAAAATAGGCTATTTAACAAAAAAAAAAAACAAAAAAAGAAAAGAAAAGAAAAGAAAAGAAAAGAAAGGACACATTTCAACAGTTATTCTTGCTTGGTTAATACAAATATTCACAACAACCACTGAATCTGAGATGAATATTTCAAGGTAGATATGCCACATACAAATAAAGAATATAATAAGGAATAAGTAAGTATTAGAGGAAACTTGGGGCAGGGGAATCCAGTTCTAGGAATATTGTTGAGATTGTTTGAACATAATATAAGGTATAGAGTGAAGTAAAAAGAATTGTGCAATGAAAGTATAGGATAGCAGAAAAGATAGGATAGGATAGCCTAAATAAGTTTAAGGCTCAGCTGGACAGGTATTTTGAACGAAAAGAGGGGTGAAGTGGAAGTGGGTTTTTTTTTTTTTTTTTCTGGCTGATGCTGCATAAGCTTGCTTTCATGCATCAAATGCCTCTACTAATGCTAATGCTAATGCTAAAGAGGACAGCTCATTAGGACATACTGGGAAGTAGCATGGGCTACACTTTATCAAATAAAAAATTAACAATGGAGCTGATCAAAAGTGAATAGCACACTGGAGAAATATTAAAATTAACGCTAAAATAATTCTAACCGATATTTAAATTTTCTTAGATTTTCTGTTTTTGGTGTATACAGTACACCAGATGTGCTCCTAGATGATTAATAGTTCTTATAATTTTTTTTCTCATGCCATTCATTTTAGCATGGTATTAAAATCATTCATTCCAAATTTCAATACAGTAATACCCCGACTTATGCGAACTCGGAGTTACGCGGTTCTTGCTTTTTTCGTTTGGTGTATATCTAAAATTAGCTTACCAGTGATTTGGAAGTCAAATCATAAAGCTTGAGTGACAGCTTCTGTTTTTGAGGACTGGTTTGGTCACCACTTCATACCTGAAGTCGAATGTTATTGCAAGTCTAAACAGATTCCATTTAAAGTGATGCTTCTTATTGACAATGCACCCGGTCACCCTCCTGCCACTCTAATTAATTTCGACCCACGTGTGAAAGTTGTGTTTTTGCCTCCAAACACAACCAACTTGCTTCAACCGATGGACCAGGGAGTCATCAAAACATTCAAGGCTTACTACACGAGGCGTTCGTTTGCACGTCTGAATGAAACTATGAGACAAAATAGTGAGATATCTGTTAGAGACTTTTGGAAACAATCCAATGTTTTAGATGCCGTAAGAATCATTGAAGAATCTTGGGATGAAATTCACAAAAAAATATTGAATGGTGTCTGGAAGAAACTTTGTCCATTTTTTTAAAAAAAAAAAGACGAAAACAATGCCAGAAACTGATCATGTCGCTCATGTGATAGAAGAAGTTATTAATCTTGCCAGGCAATTAGATTTGGAAGTCAATGGTGATGATGTCAACGAGCTGTTGGATTCACATAGTCAGGAGCTGACAATGAATGAACTCATAGAGATGCGTGAGCAAAACGTCACTGAAGTATCCGACACTTCAGACCCAGTTCCACCAGAAAAGCATGTTTTGTCAATTGCAAGTTTGACAGAAGGTCTCAGCTCAATTGAAAAGGGCTTAAAAATTTTAGAACACATAGACTCCAATGAAGAACGCATTATAGCTACAAAGCAAGGAATAAAAAAATTATTAGCTTGCTACGAAGAAATTCTGCGTGAAAAAAAGAAGGCGCTGTGTCGTCAGACGAATTTGTTAGATTTTATGAAGCCGTCGACATCGAAATAACTTTTTTACGTAACTCATTTATTTTTTTAATACATATTTTTGTATTAATATGTATAAATAACTGCAATTTTATTAAATATTTTTCTTCTAAACTAGTGTTTTTGTTATTCCTTGGTCCCAGTTAAAAAAAAATTTTATGTATTTATATGCAAAGTTGTACCCCGACTTACGCGAATTCGACTTCAGCGATTTTCATCGGACCCACCTATCACGTAACTTTGGGGTATTACTGTACTATCTAATTATCTGCTCTCATGCTATTCAATTCAATATAATATGAAAATCATACATGACAAATTCCAGTACTATCTAATTACAGCAGACTCTCTCAATTTACCGGGATGGGATTAACCGGGTAAACTTCAAGACTCAAAATTTAAAAAAAAAATAAATAAATTCAACCAGAAATCTTATATAAAATTCAAGTAATAAATATAAAGGTATAAGCAGATGTTTTGCAAGTCTTAAATAAGTAACAAGAACCAGCATTATAAGTTGTCATTGGGAGATTAGTGTACCTATTATCTTGCGACCCCCCGCTGCCCGATCAAAAAAAAAAAAAAGAAAAGAAAAAGAAAAAGAAAAAAAAAGAGAGACTAAATGTTTAGTTTGTTTTAGTGTGTTGCCTATTGTTGTATTCCGTCGCACTGCAAAAGGACAAATTTTGTTTTGTTATTTACATCAGGGATGTCAGAATTTTTTTATAGTAAATTTTTTTTTTTTTTTTTTTGTTTAGAAATTGCGAAATTGATGGACAAATGCAAGAGCTATGCTTTCAATTAAACAAAATTGAGTAAAATGTGAGCTCGCGTGGGGTGATAATAGTGAGTTTTGCCCCCTGTGAAGTTATTTTCAGAAAATTTAATTTTGACTGTTATTGTGGTGCTGACTAAGAGAATTAGTGACAGCGGTACTAGAAAATCTATCAAGAAAAGAAAGCGATCGAGTTTGATCAGAAAATTAAAATAATAAGGATGTATGAAAATGGTCAAACATTAACAAGTATTATGTGGAATTCAGATTTGTCAGTGGCAATGGTGAACACAATAAAGGAGAAAGACAGAATACAAGAAGCGGTGAAGCAATCAGGACCAATGAAGTCAACTATAATAAACAAGACTACGAAATACATATCAGTTTTACAGTACAACATGCGTTTTTTCTTCCTTTTATATTTTCTTTTCTTATGTGCCACTCTGGCTACTTCACCACTGTCCCTAGTAAAGTGTTTAAATGAACTAATTAAAAATGTACAACTATTTTTCTTCATTCTTCTGAGGATATTATGTGGTTTTTGTAATTTTGGCATATCAGGGATGTAGTAGCAATATTTAGTCATTTGCGAGTTACGTAAAACTCGACTTACGTAATAAGTCCTGAAACGTATCATTTACGTATGTCAGGGACTTAATGTATTTTTGGATTAACAAAAAATCGATTATCCAAGAATTTTTTTTTACCATCTATCCCGGAAAATCGAGAGTCTACTGTACTTGTTTTCTGCACAAACTATAATAGTTGCATGTGTGTGTGTACATGCCAATTATTTAATCAAATTTTCTCTATAATTTTTCAAAGAAACATGACATAAGAATTAAATATTGAATGACAAAAATAAAAATAAAAAAAAACTACAAACATAAAAATTCTATTAATTTCTTTTAACAAAAAGAAAATAAAATACTCACATCTACAAATAGCCTTTAATTTTAATAAACATTTTCCTGGAACATTGTTCCAGGAAAAGCAAAATCAAATTAAAAACTCAAAAGTGACGGATAAAAAACAAACCTTTACATGATCAAATCTAAAAGTCATTCTTTCTTTTCCAAGCTTTGAAGTGGCAGGATAATCTGGATTAACAACAGGAGGAACCACAACTGGGTCTGCATATCCAAAAAGGGTATACTGACAAAATACAAAATTGGACAGAGATGGTGGCAAGCCTGATGCTGATTTTATTGCAACCTATAAAACAAGAGAAATAGAATAAATATCCAATTATCATATGATGCAATTATTTAATTTTAAAAAAAATATAATAAAAAAAGACCATGAAAACCATGACAAAAAAAGAAGAAGAAAAAAAAAAAAAAAAGAATAATTATTGCTATATAAATGGGAATAAAGAAAAGGTAATGTAATTCAATGCTGCAACATTTATATATATTCTAGATCTAAAAATGTTAAAACATTATTTTTCACAAAATCTTTATTAACGAATTAATTTTTAATTAGTTAAAATAATACTTTTTAAATAAAAATAAACAAAATAAATTAAATTACATGATACTTCCATCAGTATTACTTTATGTTACTTTTAAAATGTTAATAATATCATTTTAAAAGTGAACTTTGTAAAAAATGTTTTTTTAAAAGTGAACTTTTTTAATACTTTTAAAATGCTAATAATGATTTTATTGAAACCTATAAAACAAGAGAAATAGAATAAATATCCAATTATCATATGATGCAATTATTTAATTTAAAAAAAATAATAAAAAAAGACCACACAACCATGACAAAAAAAAGAAAGAAAGAATAATTATTGCTATATAAATGGGAATAAAGAAAAGGTAATGTAATTCAATGCACTGTAACTGAATTTATTTTTACCACACACATTTTGACTCTTCTATAACTGAACATTATGTGCCAATACCAATTTGCAACATTTATATATTTTCTAGATCTAAAAATGTTAAAACATTATTTTTCAGCAAAATCTTTATTAATGAATTCATTTTTAATAAGTTAAAATAATACTTTTTAAATAAAAATAAACAAAATAAATTAAATTATATGATACTTTCATTAGTATTACTTTATGTTCACTTTTAAAATATTAATAATATCAACAAGAAACAAAAGTAAAATCTTTCATAGTAAAAATAGTAAACAGCAATAGTAAAATCAATGACTTAAGGACCTTATGTTAAGGCTGGTTTTTGCAAACTGGTCATAATTAAGGCTGGATGTCATGTCACTTTTAATAGCTATTAACAATAGCACATTTAAATTATCTACCACACTTTCAGTCTAAATTGTTTTTGGGCCATATAAATGCTGAGAAGGACTTTTCAGCAGAACAGTTGGAACAGTCAGTTAAACACTACCAATAATTTCCAGATTTATTGTTATTGGAAAATTATTCTAAAACCTAATTTTACCTTTTTTATTCCAATACTAGTTATCTAAAATTTCAATTATTCCAAAATATTTTTCAAAGTTTCTTTTGCCTTTAATTTCCCTCTACTTTCACTATCCAAATCTAAAAGAAAGAGAATAATTATGCCGCAAGAAACAAAAGTATCAAAATAGGCTCATGATTTCACTTATATAAAGCATTATGAATGAAGCAATGAAAAGTAAATTTCATTCATATCACTTCTATATAATACCAAAAATGATATGATATAAAACTTCACAAAAAAATAAAAACACAAATTCATCATCACATAAATTATTGAAAATAAAAATTTATCTAACAGCAAATCTGTACCTTTTTTATTTTTTTTTAGCAAATTTTTTATACACCATATTAGTGTAGTCGGGGTTAAACAAAAATGGCATGGACAATCTATCCAGCCTGCTTTGGCTTTTTTCATAGACACATCAAACTTCTTAGGGGTTTTTTTTTTTTTTTTTTTTCCATATATCTTGTCCTTTAAATTTTATTTGTATAACCTCTCATTTCCATAAATTTCTGTAATAAATTCTTTGGCCTTTTTTAACATCAATGCACAAAACTAAAGACAAAGCATAATCGTCAGCTGTAAGTTATTTTTGTAATGATTCAGGTTATCACTTTTGACAGATGAGGAATTTATTTCACCATTAGATACTTATCTGAATCATAATCAGAAATTGAAAATTAAGAGGGGACGTTGAGACTAACAGCCAATGAGTGTTTAATTCCAAAAAGGTGCCGAATGAAAACCAATTAATATCTGATGAAAATGCAGAATCTTGCAGCAAAAAAAAAAAGAAAAGAAAATAAATAAATAAATAGTAATGCATTTCAACCAGCAGAAAACTGGCAATTATTTCTAAAGCTGTAAGGACATGTACAGTATACTGTCTAATGTATTTTTCTCTTTATAATTCTTTTCCCTGCTTCCATTTTATGTGTAGGTATAAAATGTTTTCGGATATTCAATTAGAATTGAATACCTGAAATAACATAGATTCCAATGTTTCATAAACCAGGATTCAACCACATATAATAATTATATGTGGTTGAAATATATAATAATTATAAACATATACAGTAAACCCCCGCTATTCGCGATATCTGTATTTGCGGTTTCACGATCGCTGATTTAATATAAAATGAAAGCTTAAAAAAATGTGAATTTTAAAGCGCTGTGAACATTTTCTGCCATAAAAAAACATGGGCGTGGCTAAAATTATCTTTCCTGGTCAAAACAGCGCTCAGTGGTTGGGGGAGAGGGGTGACAAAATTGCGAGCGTGGATATTTCTCTCTAATCCTTGTTCAGTATGTGTTATACACTTGTCATGGAAAGTTTCGTCATTTGCTTTTAATTTATATGCTTATAAATTGAATAAATTTATAAATTGATATGCTTACAAAAGTGATAAATCTACCGTTTCACAGTGTAAAACAGACTTTTTCGAGTGTGTTAACAGAAGAAAGTGACTTTATTGTGGACAAGTTCTTTCTAACCCGTACAAAAATATGGCTACGAATAATTGATAATTGATAATTTATTTATCAATTGATAAGAAAGAAAGTGACTTTATTGTGGACAAGTTCTTTCTAACCCATACAAAAATATGGCTACGAATAACAAGGGAAATGTGAAAAGATCAAAGGTGATGACATTAGCAAATAAAACTGAGTTATTAGACAAAATTTCTAATGGTGAAAGTGTCTCCTCAGTGGCAAAACATTATAAAATCAACGAGTCAATGGTACAATCAGTCAAAAAATCGGAGAAAAAAACCACCATAGTATCCGTGAAAACGCGCTAATTGCTTCAAAAATTTTCTCTGTAACTCGTGATGTTAAATTAGAAAAAATGGAAAAAGCTTTAAATCTGTGGACAGAAGACCGAACTCAAAATAAAATTCCGTTAAGTTCACTCATCATTCGTGAAAAGGCAAAACTCCTTTATCAGCACTTTAACGAAACTGGTGATAGCACTGGCGGAAAAAGTTTCTTAGCTAGCAAAGGTGCTGGTTTGAAAGATTTGTTTGAAATTTCTAATAAATATTACATTTATTATTAAATTGTTTCTTATTTTCATTTCGATGCCTTATGCTTGCATTTCTAATGGTCATATTATGAAGGTACATATAATACATACATACATAGACAAAATTTTAGACTAGTTTTTCTTATATATTTCATACTTTGGAACGGAACCCCTTTATTACTATGGGAGCCATAACTCAGTATTCGCGGCATTTCTCAGGAATGTAACCCCCACGAATAGTGGGGGTTTACTGTATAATAATTTTAATGATAAAAAAAAGTAGATACCTTGAAATGTTCTTAATTTTGTAATCAAGAGAATGAATTTATATGCATAAAAAAAACAAACTCATATTTATGAAGATATTTAATAACTTAGCATATTTTTTCAATAAAAAATAGGGGATGCAAGGGATTATGGAATTTGGTTACTTCCTAGCTTTTAACCAAAAAAATAGTCAGAGCAGCCAAGAAATAGAGTACCTCACATACTATACAGAATCAAACTCTCTCTCTCTCACAAGGAACTTTTTCAGAATAATAGCAATTAACTAAAGAGATAGTCAAAAACCTCTAGCTGAGATTCCTTGAATTCAGAGGATGACTCACACTAGTCCACTTGATATCAAAGATTGGAGAGGTGCAAATGTCTCTCCCATTCACAGGGTCAAGTGGGCAAAGTATGTAAGTTTAACTTCTATGCCAGAGAAAATAATGGAGTCAATAGTTAAAAGAAGTAATACAAGGTCATCCTGGTAGGAGTAAAGCTATATGGCAGTCATAGCATGTGTTTGTTAAGGAATATTATGCCCCACCAATCTGATTAGCTACTACAATGTTATAACAAAGGAACTGAATACAAAGAATAATACTGACATCATATGCTTAGATTTCAGTAAAGCCATTTATGCTCTCTCACATGAACAATTGTTTTATAAATTAGAGAAATATAGCATGAGGGGTAAGTTAATAGTCAAATTAAGGAACAGTTATGTGATAGGAGACAAATTAGCTTAAAATAGCCACTTCATGGACTACTGTTTTTGAGTGAGGTACAACAGGATATACTGTAGGTTGCTTATTATTTTCAATATTTATTAATGATAATATAGGTATTTCAAGTTTGTTGTATAAGTTAATATCAGTATTAGTAAAAGCAAATGATGTGCAAAAGCAAGTTTATATAGTACCAGTAAAAAAAAACAGAAAACCACTTCCTACATCACCTCTTCAACCCCTCTAATAACTCATCTGGTGCTCTCTAAAATTTATTCAAACTACCCACTTCCACAACACCAGATGGAAGTTTGTTCCAACAATCAACTACTTGCTGACTGAAAACAAAATTTCCACACATCTATACTGAAACCACCCTTCCTCAGTTTGAATCTATCCTCAGCAAGAGGAAGGATTCCATCAGCACTAGGCTTACTCAAAATGCCATGCAAAGCCTTAAACACATCAATCAGATCACATCCAGGGTGCCTAGTTTCAAGGTGCTGCGGTTTGCAGAACTAAAACTGAAGTCTTTCCTGATAAGAATATCCATTTGTTCCCCCTCACTAATCTTGTTGTCCTTCCCTGCATCCATCGCAACATCCATATCCTTCCTAAACTGAGGCTTCCAGACCTATATACAATACTCAAGATGTTTGTTCTCCACTATCCTCAAGGTGTTACCACAAAGTTGGTATGTTGTGCTAGGATTATTGCTATCCACATACAGTACAGTGTATTTGTCAATATTAAACTTCACTTTCACTTCTGAGCTCATCTGCCTAATTTTCCCAGTTCTTGTTGCAGAGGCATACACTAATCACTGTCAAAGGTAACCACACTGCTCACCTTTGTATCACTACAAACTTAAACCTCTTTTTTTTTCTAAGCTGCAGAGCATGCCGACACACAACTTTAAGCTGAAAGATACATAGCTCTAAAATGGACTACATAAAAGTTGGATGTAAATTTTATTAGTTTGAATAGAAATTCTAGATGTAATAATTTCATTCCCTTAAATTTATTAAGATGGTATTTTTCAATGTTTTACAAGAATTTGCAAATGTAAGATATCAGTGATGTGACATTAATAGTAGTGCACATGTCTAAGAAAAGTTTTTTTTTGGTGAAGTTTGTTCTTTGTTGAATGCGGCACTCATCTTATATTATACCCAAAGTTATATTAACTGTGTTGTCTTTCTCTCTCTCTCTCTCTTGTGTTTTGGAGTACAGATAGTTCCCGACTTTATGTAAATTCATCCTTAACGCGAACTCATGAAGCAAAAACTTGTAAAGTGGGGATTTATTTTCCATATATGTAATGTTAAAAACAGGGGTTACGTTCTCAATGATGAAATTTGACCATAGTAATGTTAAATAAAGGTCAACAAAACAATGGTTTATGCTTAAACAATGATTTATTTATCCAAAGATTAAAATATAGTCTTTAAAATCAAGCAAATTATAATAATAAAGAAATTATTTATGTTATACAAATGTTAAAGAATATTTATTCTTCATCATCATCAAATAAATGCACACTTGTTGATGGTTTGTCACTCATTTTTGGCTTGGCACTGTTTGTTGGTCTGAGGAAAGCACAAGGAGTCGTCTTCTTCAGAAATGCTTAAAGAGTCATTTGTTACCAAGACAGTTTTCTCCTTTCTTTATAAATTTCATGATAGCATGCATAAGCATTTTTTAAATCTATAGCAACCGTTCTAGTGCACTTCAAAATTTGAATCCTGTGACTCGAAAATCTCAATTGCTTGTTCCATGTGCTGAAAAACTTCATCAAGCCCCTTCAGAATGAAGGAACAAACAGCAATTTCAGCTGTTAAGCCTTTCTTCTTCCTCCTCAGCGTCTTCACATTTTACCATTTGAAGAAAGTCTTCATTTTTAAGCTCATCACTGTGTGCTCGAAGCAGATCAGTGATGTCAATTGCAGAAATCTCAAGCTGCAATTGGTTAGTAATATTAACGACAACTTCTGTTTCATTTTGTACGATCTCTGCTGGTCCTTGAAATCCTTCAAAATTATCAATAAACTGATGACAGAGTTTATTCAAAATTCCCTTCATGTTCTTCTCTATAATTTCATCCCAGGCTCATTTTATTATTTTGATCGCATCTAAAATATGGAATTCTTTCCAAAATTCTTTAAGAGTTGGACTGCCCTCCTTATCTCGGACTGAATAAACAAACACACGCACTGTAGTATTGCATTGTATAGCTAAGCGTATGGTTTGAAATGCCGTCCTTGTGAATGTTTAGCATTTATTTATTGCAATTAATGTTCACATTTTCAATTTTGTTGATACTTGATAATTGAAAAAATAACTCGTGAAACGAAAACTCATAAAGCAGGAACTACCTGTATTATATTCAGTTGTTGTTGTGTTTTTTGTTTCAGTTACCACTTATTTTAATAAATTCTCATTTTTTGCATGTTCGTAGATCTTTATTATACATTAGATTACCTGAAACTTAAAAAAAACCAAAACAAGGTTTATTACTATATAACCCATGTAATTAATAATAAAGATTCTACAATTATTTCTTTGTATAATTCAGTTACATGTGAAAAGAAAATTTTGAAACTTGAATACCAGATAATGGTGTTTGACCACCCATCTGATATTTTTCAATTTTTTTTTATATTTGCAGTTTAATAGCAAAGTAATACATTAGTTACAATTTGACATAATGTTGTTCTGCAAAACTCAAAAATATATATATATATATATTTCTCAGCTGACTTCAGGATAGAATCTTAAATTATATAAACTTCTTATTATTAGTTTTTGCAATCACTTTAGGAATTTTATTATTATTCCTATGTTATATGCTATATAATATCGGTGTGTAGATACACCATAGACAACTCTTAAGAAACTACAACTACAAAGTAGTTGTTGTAGGCATCATTTGCTCTTTCTCATATTGTGCTCTGCCTTCAAGACGAGTTGCCATGATATTGCACTACCTCGAATAAGTAACGCTTCACTAATAGAGAAGACTATTGTTACTTATTCTCAGCGAGTACCACCACCCAGACATGTTTCAAGGCTATTGGCCTATCATTAGTGGGTGGGCAGGTACCCTGGTATTGCAGACATGACGACCCAGTTGTGAAGATAATCACACAATATGAGAGATGCCAAAAGGTGTATATGACAATATTTAAAATAACTAAATGCACAAGGCATAATACATTAAGAGTTTAATATCTATATAATATCGGTGTGTAGATACAGCATAGACAACTCTTAAGAAACTACAAAGTAGTTGTTGTAGGCATCATTTGCTCTTTCTCATATTGTGCTCATATTTAGTTATTTTAAATATTGTCATATACACCTTTTGGCATCTCTCATATTGTGTGATTATCTTCACAACTGGGTCGTCATGTCTGCAATACCAAGGTACCTGCCCACCCACTGATGATAGGCCAATAGCCTTGAAACATGTCTGGATGGTGGTACTCGCTGAGAATAAGTAACAATAGTCTTCTCTATTAGTGAAGCGTTACTTATTCGAGGTAGTGCAATAACATGGCAACTCGTCGTGAAGGCAGAGCACAATATGAGAAAGAGCAAATGATGCCTACAATAACTACTTTGTAGTTTCTTAAGAGTTGTCTATGGTGTATCTACATACTGATATTATATAGATATTAAACTCTTAATGTATTATGCCTTGTGCATTTAGTTATTTTAAATATGTTATATGCATATAAATTCCATCTACTTATTACTGTTGTCAGTAAAATAAATGTCTTAATAAAAAAAGAATGGTGTGCGATCACAAGCGAAACCTTGTGGCCACCAGAAAAAAACTCCTGACCAATGGTCTAGATCGTCCTGCATTACTTTATTAACCAGTGACCCCCCACCCCTTTGTAAAATGAAGATACATTTGCACATCTCCAGTCTATAGATACCTTCCCTGAATGCAAGGATGCTCTCGAAACTATTGTTAAAGATCTGCTGGCCTCTTTTGCCACTTCTCTTAATATAACTGGACCGATACCATCCATCCTCAAGTGTTTATTTAGGTTTAGCTTCAACAAATTCTCTTCCACTTTCTTCTCAATTATTGCAAAATAATTTAGCTCCATGGAATTTTTTATACTTATGGTATCCCTATCACTAAAAAAATTCTTCATGTGTGAAGGAACATGCAAAATATCTGTTCAATTTGTGAGCAATCTGAGCAGGATCATCAACATTTATACCATTCATATCTCGCAGACCAATGTAATTCATCTCTTTCTTTCTAGTATTCATATAATGGAATATCCAAAAAGTATTTTCTACTTTTCTGTACATTCTTTGCAAGTGCTTTCTTGTAATTTGGCTTAGCTTTCCTAACTTCCTTTGTGACTTGACTGCAGATTACTTTGTACCTATTGTACATTTCTGTATATGCTGATAATTTATAAATATTTCATTCTTTTTTCTTGTATCACACTACACTCATCAGTTCATCTGACATTCAATTAAGTCAAAACATTGAACAGAATCTATTAGTTGGTATAAAAAGCCTAGCACATTCTATAATTACTTCGGCGAATTCTTAGAGCTTAGAATTTGCTGTTGGTAATATCATCAGTTCTTCCCATTGAATATTTCAAAAATTGTCTGCAAAAGTGGTTTTTGCTTTTGCTTTTGGTGGAAGCAAAAGCAAAAGGCTTTTGCTTCCACCTTTATGGAAGCAAAAGCCTTTAGCATTCAGCCTAAAATTTATTTAAGCTATCAACTCAATGGAAAGGTTCGGTGAAACACAAGTAGTTGCTCTTGATATCTCAAAGGCTTTTGATCGTGTTTGGCATAAAGGTCTTCTAAACAAGCTTCCATCTTATGGTTTGCCAACTGTTTTTAGTAATTGGTTATCCAGTTTTCTCTCTGATCGCTCACTGAGGGTGATGGTTGATGGCTCTCTGTCTTCTAACTTCTCCACTAATGCCGGTGTCCCCCAAGGTTCAGTTCTTTCCCCCACTCTTTTCCTCTTGTATATCAATGACCTTCTTCCATTGACTGGAAATCCTATCCATAGTTTTGCCGATGATAGCACATTGCATTCAACTTTCCATTTTGAGAAACCTTGTCCTGATCAATCAGCTTCAACTTCTCGAAAATCTGCTACCAATTCCTTAAATGCCGATCTTCAGGTAATTCTCCAGTGGGGCAAAGACAACCTAGTTGATTTCAACCCTTCTAAAACTCAGTCTTGTCTTATATCTCGCAAAAAGGATTCTTCTGCTCCTATGCTTATCTTTAGTGACACTCCAATTTCTAGGCAAAAGGATATATCTCTTTTGGGGATTACCCTGACTTCTAATCTCTCTTGGCACAAGCACATTACAAATATTGCTTCCTCTGCATCTAAAAAACTTGGTTTTCTCTTTCGCTCTCGGCGTTACTTTTCTTCCAAACAGCTGCTCACTCTGAATAAATCGCAAATCCGCCCTGCCATGGAATATTGTTCCCACATCTGGGGTGGTGCCCCCAAAACCTCTCTCAGGCTTCTTGATTCCATTCAGAAGAGGGCAGTTAGGTTAATTAATGATTCATCTCTAACAGAGTCTCTCCACTCGCTGTCTCATAGACGCACTGTTTCTGCTGCATGCCTCTTCTACAGATACTTCTATGGGCACTGTTCTTCTGAATTAGCTTCTATAATTCCCCTTCTCTCTTTCAAAACAGTCCGAACACGTGCCGCCACCAGCCAACATCCATTTACTGTCCAACTTCAAACCCACAGAACCAACTTTTCATCTTCCTCATTTATTCATTCAACTGCCGTTTTCTGGAACAACCTTCCTTCATACGTATTTCCTGAAAATTACAATCTACAGAAGTTCAAGTCCAATGTCAACAAATATCTTCTTTCGTCTTCTCAATCTCCAACCCAAGCACGGTACTAAGTACTATAGGTTCTAATACCTCTAGTGTTTGGGGTTCACATAAAAAAAAAAAAAAAAAACTTCCATAACAAAAGATGGAAGTCTTCCAGCAATCCCGCTGGCTAAAGGAAAATTTCCCCGCATCTATTCTACAACTGTCTTTCTTCAATTTGAATCTATGCCCCATCAGGTTCTTAATCTGAGCAAGAGGAAGAATTCCATCAGCACTCAGCTTACTCAACCCATTGAAGGCTTTATACATTTAAATCAGATCACCTCACATGTGCCTAGTCTCCAGGTGCTGCAATTTGCAGAACTTAAGCCTTTCTTGGTAAGAGCACCCCTTTGTTCCCCTCACCAATCCTGTTGCCTTTTTTGTACTCATTCTAGAAACTCTACAATGTTCCTAAAGTGATGCATCCAGACCTGTACACAGTATTCAGGGTCTGGTCTGACCACTGCTTGTACAACAGGATAATCACCTCCCTGTTTCATCTAGTAAAATTCCTATAATCATTGAAAAGACTCCATGACCTGCTCTTGCATCCCATCTGCACTGTCCAGTGAACGTCATATCTAAACTGCACAATAATCCTCAGGTCTTTTTCACTCTTCAATTCCCTCAGTGTAGTACCACACAGTGGATATGTTCCTCTTGGGTTACTGCTACCCATAGGCAGAACTTTGCATTTGTCAATGTTAAACTTAAGTGCCACTTCTCAGCTCATTTGCCCAACTTATCTAGATCCAGCTGCAGTAGCATACTGTCTTTACTGTCATTAATAACCCTGCCAACTTTTGTATAATCTGAATACTTGGATTTTAGGCCTGATATACCTTCATCAAATTTATATTATCAAAATTATTTTTTGCATCCAGTTCCTTTGTGACTTCATCATAGTATGAGATCAAATTGGTCAGACAAGACCTCAAGACAAGAAGTAAGCAAACAGGGGTTTGCTTACTTCTTGTCTTGTAATATTACTGGATAGATTCCACACACCCTAGGTGCCTTCCTTATGTTTAACTTCAACAATTTTTCCTCCACTTTGCTCTCAGTTATTACAAAATCACTTAGCTCCCCTGTTAGAGTTTGATAAACGTCTGGCATTCCCCTCCTTGAATAAATCCTCATGTGTGAATGTAGATGTCATATCCTCATTCAGTTTATCAGTTACCTGAGCATGATCATCAATAGTCACACCATCTAAGTTAAGTGGACAAAATTGATTCATCCCTTTCCTTCTAGAGTTTACATAAGTAAAGAACTCTTTGCATCCTTTACAAAAGATTTTTCGTAATCTGCCTTTGCCTGCCAAACCTCCTTTGCGACTTGATTACAGACTAGGTTATATCTGCCATAGGCTTCTGTGTCGCCTGATAATTTATATGCATCCCATGCATTTTTCTTCTCTGCCACGGGCCTCATTAATTCATCTGACATCCACTTAGGCCTAAATCTTGAACAGTATTTCTTAGTTGGTATGAAAAGCCTAGTAGCCTCCAAGATAAGTCCCTAAAGGCTTCCCATTTAGAATTCACCATTGGTAACATCATCAGTTGATCCCATTGTATAGAAAAAACTGTCTGAGATCACTGCAATCACCTTTACAAAAGCAAAAGCTCTTCCCTTTACCCTTGATGACAGTTACACCTTTAAGTAAATCCCACATCGATACACTGTGATCCCTGTCACCCAGTGGTTCCTTTATCTGAAAATCTTAGTTCCTAGGTCTTAGTGCATTAATAATCATTACTGATAATCAGATCAAGAGAATTACGACCTCTGGTTGCCTCTCGAACATGTTGCTGTAGAAAACAGCCATCCAATAAATCCAAAAAAGTTTTCCTAGTGTGGAATTACCAACCCACAAGTTCCAGTCAATATCTGGAAAGTTAAAATCCCACATTATAAGGCATTCTGATTCGCTGGTCCACTATATTTCTCTGCACAACTGCTCATTATACTCATCAGATTCATTAGGCTGATAATACATACCTACTCTCATTTTCCCTTTCCCAGTGCTTATGTCACACCACACTGACTGAACATTGCATTGTCCACCAATGTCGATTGGATGTACTTCCTTAGATTTTATGTGTTTCTTAGCTAAAAGCATAACCCCTCCTCCCTTCCTGTCCTGTCTATCCTTTCTGTACACATTGTACTCCCCAAATTCCAATTCTTCACTGCTTATATCAGTGTGAAACCATGTCTCTGTTATCACAACAGTATCCGCCTTTTATATCTTGATCAGCATTTCCAACTCATCAAATTTATTAACTATACTTTAGAACTGGTATACATGCACCTGTTCCTACACTTAGTTACCTTAACTCAGCCCATGTATCTACTTGTTCCACTATGACTCCCAGCAGTCCTGGAAATCCCCAGCACCTTGCTTTTCAGGCTGCTGCACATTCTAATACAAGAATCACTTTTGCCTCTGCCTGCAGCCACTTTTAACCTTTTAGCCTGTGTACCCCCCAAGCTAGCAGTTTTCTGACCCACCTAACAATGCCTCGATACATCAGCAAATCAGCATTACCATTAGCATTAGCAAAGGCACATGACGTAAAAGAAAGCAAGAAAAAAAATCCACAAAAAAAAAAAAAAAAACCTTATTTCACCCATCCATTCGCTCCAAATGTTTATCTGTTCTGCCTTGAATCTATTTAAACCATCAACTTCTACAACAATAACACACGCTTCTTGATTAAACCAGGGTTTGAGCCTGTGAGACACCAAATATGGAGGATGCGGAAAGGTCAGGGAATGACCACCGCATATCCCAGGAGAAATATGGCCTTAGTTGCTAATGCTCCAAAAAAAACAAAAAATCAAACCTGTGCATGTTGCTTCGCAGCTTTATCTGGGTTATGTTTTCCATTTAAATACAATTTAATTAATAATGAATTTAATAAAGATTAATACATTTTATTGATTAATTGATACTGTACTAAGCTAAAAGATTCCTAATACAGTGCTACATATTATGCTTTCCAGTTTTACGTTATAACACTTCCTAGTTCATTTCACAAATATACGTGGTCTCAATTCTAATCTCAACTATGTCCATTTCCACTTGCAGTCTACCAATGTACTTTTTCTGACAGAATCTCAGTTATTGGTTGATTCAACTACTACTCATCTCAGATGCCCAAATTATTCACTGTATGATTTCTTTCCCCTCAAAGGTGGTACTTGTGCATATGTCCGTTCTGATATTCCCTGTCAGAGACTTGGCAATTTGGAATCTCCTCTCTTTGATCTTCTCTGGCTTAAAATCTCTCTCTCTCCCTCATTGTGTCAAATTCAACTGTTTTCTCTATCATTCTCCCAACTGCACTAATCACTTGGAGCTCTTTGACTTCCTCTCTTTGCAACTTAACTTTCTCCAGTCCAACTTTCTTAACAGTGAGGTAATTTTCGTTGGTGATTTTAATGTTCACAACTCCAGCTGGCTTCCGTTTTCTAGTCACACCAACCCAGCTGGTCAAGATGCTGAGGCTTTTGCAATTACTAATGACCTTGCACAGATTGTTCATTTACCTACAAGTATACCGGACAATCCTAATCATACAGCCAACACGCTTGATCTTTTTCTCACAAACAACCCTTCTAAGTGCATGGTCGAAGTGAGAGATCCTTTAGGCATTTCAGATCACAACTTAGTGATTGTTTCTTCTCCAATGGAGCCTTTATCTCATGGCTATTCCCAACCTTGTGTTGTTTGGCGTTACAAGAATGCAAAATGGGATGACATGCGAGATTTCTTTTCTTCTTTTCCTTGGTCAGATTACTGTTTCAAAAGTTCTGATGTCAACGTTTGCTCAGATCGTGTCAGTGAAATTATTCTTGCAGGAATGGAATCCTTTATCCCAAACTCCACTTTAAAATCTCGTCCTTTATCTAAACCTTGGTTTTCCAATTAATGTACTAGGGCTATTCAAGAGAAGAATGTTGCATATCATAATTGGCTTGTTTCTAATTCTTCAGTTTCATTTTCGCCTACATCAAATCTTGACAATTCTAAAGCAGTTATTAATCAGTCCAAACTAGAGTTTGAATAGGCTAAGAGTAGAAAATTTGCTTCTTGCCCTAATGGTAGCCGAGCATTCCGGTCTCTTGCCAAAGCTACTGGCCGCAACTTTTGCCCACCTCTGCTCCCACCTCTGGGCAAACCAGATGGTTCTGTTGTCACTGCAGCCAAGGATAAAGCTGACCCGCTAGCATCCCATTTATCTTCCAACTCATGTATTAATGATCTTGGTAAAACACCTCCCACCATTCCCAACACGCTCCATAATGACCCCTGTTGTCTTTTGTCAAAAGGATGTCAGAAGGATTTTGACGAATCTTGATGCTAAGAAAGCACCAGGTCCCGATGGTATTTCTCAACTTGTTCTCAAAGCTGGTGCTCCTGAACTTACTCCTATTCTTTGCCACCTTTTTTCATTTCCTTATTCCAAAGGTGTTTTTCCTTCTACTTGGAAATTTGCTCGTATACAGCCAGTTCCTAAAAAGGGTGACAAATTCCTCCTATCCAATTATCGTCCCATTGCAATTACTTCTACTCTTTCTAAAGTAATGGAGAAATCAATTAACCGCCAACACTTAAACTACCTAGAAACCTTCCGTCTGATCAACGATCGCCAGTATGGATTCTGTCAGTGTCGATCCACTGGTGATATTCTGGCTTATGTTACCCATTTATGGACTAATTCAATGGAAAGGTTCGGTGAAACGCAAGTAGTTGCTCTTGACATCTCAAAGGCTTTCGATCGTGTTTGCATAAAGGTCTTCTAAACAAGCTTCGATCTTATGGTTTGCCAACTGTTTTTAGTAATTGGTTATCCAGTTTTCTCTCTGATCGCTCACTGAGGGTGATGGTAGATGGCTCTCTGTCTTCTAACTTCTCCACTAATGCTGGTGTCCCCCAAGGTTCAGTTCTTTCTCCCACTCTTTTCATCTTGTATATTAATGACCTTCTTCGATTGACTGGAAATCCTATCCATAGTTTTGTCGATGATAGCACATTGCATTCCACTTTCCATTTTGAGAAAACTTGCCCTGCTCAATCAGCTTCAACTTCTCGAAAATCTGCTACCAATTCCTTAAATGCCGATCTTCTGGTAATTCTCCAGTGGGGCAAAGACAACTTAGTTGATTTCAACCCTTCTAAAACTCAGTCTTGTCTTATATCTTGCAAAAACGATTCTTCTGCTCCTATGATTATCTTTAGTGACACTCCGATTTCTAGGCAAAATGATATATCTCTTTTGGGGATTACCCTGACTTCTAATCTCTCTCTCTTGGCACAAGCACATCACAAATATTGCTTCCTCTGAATCTAAAAAACTTGGTTTTCTCTTTCACTCACAGCATTACTTTTCTTCCAAACAGCTGTTCACTCTGTTCAAATCGCAAATCCGTCCTACCATGGAATATTGTTCCCACATCTGGGGCAGTGTCCTCAAAACCTCTGTCAGGCTTATAGATTCCATTCAGAAGAGGACAATTATGTTAATTAATGACTCCTCTCTAACAGAGTCTCTCCACTCACTGTCTCATAGATGTACTATTTCTGCTGTATGCCTTTTCTACAGATACTTCCATCGGCACTCTTCTTCTGAATTGGCTTCTATTATTCCCGCACTTTCTTTGAAAACAGTCCAAACACGTGCTGCCACCAGCCAATATCCATTTACTGTCCAACTTCAAACTCACAGAACCAACTGTTCATCTTCCTCGTTTATTCATTCATCTGCTGTTTTCTGGAACAACCTTCCTTCGTACGTATTTCCTGAAAATTACAGTCTGTAGAAGTTCAAGTCCAATGTCAACAAATATCTTTCTTCTTCTCAACCTCCAACCCAAGCACGGCACTAAGTACTATAGGTTCTAATACCTCTTGTGTTTGGAGGTTTATAAAAAAAAAAAAAAAAAACACCTTACGCTATCTGTTCGAGATATATAGGTTATGCTATTTCATTTCGACTACAACAGGCAACAAGCTCAACAATCAACCCCAAGGGCTTACATCTGGTGAGTACGGGCATATCACACCGAGGGTCCTGAGCTGGATATCATCATTCTTCCCTTTCTTAGTGATTCCTTTCTACTTCTGTCTGTCTGTCTCTCTCTGTCTCTCTCTCAGGGTTATTTAGAAATTTTTTTTTTGGCTGGTGCAGCATATGCCTCAGGCTTTCTTGTACCATATGGCTAATAATAATAATAATAATGACCTGTAGATAATCCATGAGGAAATTATCAGGAAATACATGAACCTAAGACAGGAGATCAAAGAGATGTGGCATATGCAACAAGTAACGACCATCCTGATCATCGTGTCAACTACCGGTATGGTGCCAAAGACCCTACATCAGTGGTTTTCAACCTTTTTTAATAACGGCACTCCTAAGTAATTCATTTTATTTTGCGGTACCCCTACTCAATTTTCTCAATATATATATATATATAATATTAAAAAATATATATGTTATATGATATTTATTGCAATAATATAATTATAAAAATTACATTTCATAATACAAATTATATATATATATATATATGTATATACAGTATATAATTTTATTCTTTATATAGAGGTACTAAGTAAACATCAATTATAGATCACCATAAAATTAAAACGATACTGTACACCTTTTTTTATAATGAAATAAACATAAATTAAAAAATAATAATAAGTTTAAGTAACTTAAACCCAAATTACATTGCACCGCTGGAATGTTGTTGTGGCACCCCGGTTGAAAACCACTGCCCTACATAATAGCCTAGCAGCAATAGGTCTCCCAGCCAACACCTACAAGGTACTTCAGAAAGTTGCAATTCTGAACACCTGTAAGATAGTCAGAGAGTTCCTCAACCAACAACGCCCTTCCGTAACCAGGTGGGCAGGAGCGGCAGTGCGTAGCACACGCTTTTTGATTAGACCGGGGTTCAAGCCCGTGACCACCAAATATGGAGGATATGCGGAAAGGTCAGGGAATGACCACCGCCTATCCACGGAGCAATATGGCCTTAGATGCTAATGCTCCTAAAAAAAAAAAAAAAACCAAATAACCAACCTCGAACAACAGTAACACCAGATATAACAACCACCACCCTGTGTACTTGGTAGCAATACCCGTCATAAAGTGGAACCCCCAATCAGGAAAAATAATACAAAGAGCAATAATAATAATAATAATAATACTGGCACCAACACTGGTACGAGCGGCAAGTCATAATTTATAAAAATCACTAGTTAAATTTAAAAAATAAGCTAACGCAACTAAGCCCATTTAATATATTTTAGAACACAATGTAGCATGTTAATTAATGAAGAATACGGTAAAAATATCAAATTTAACTAGTATGCCTAGGTGATTTAACTAGATCACCTTACATGTACCTAGTCTCCAGGCACTGCAATTTGCAGAACTTAAGCCTTTCTTTCTTAAGCCCTTTTCAGCAGCCAAAATATCGCTGTCTGTTCTCCTCTGCGACCACAGCACCTACTTCTCTAATTCTTCTCCTATTTCTCTTGACAGGAAATAAGTAAATCCCACATCAATACACTGTGATCACTGCCATCTAGTGGATCCTTTATGTGCAGATTCTTAACGCACGAAGAAGAGTCATTGCTGATAATCAGATCAAGGGTACTGCCTTCTCTTGTTGACTCTCTACCATGGTGGTGTAGAAAGAAGATATCCAATAAATCCAGAAACGCCTTGTTACTGCATGAATGACTAATCCAAAAATTTCAGTCAATATCTGTTAATTTAAAATCATTGGTTATAAGGCATTCTGATTTACTGGCCCACTCTATTTGTCTATATAGCTGTTGTTAGTTATATTCATTACAATCATTAGACCTATAATATACCTAATTGACTAAGGATGAGTACAAGTTTGATGATGACCAGGGCATGTTACCTCAAGAAGATAAAAATAAAATACGCAGACTGGCTGAAAAATGGCAGTGAGATTTAATACTGATAAATGAAAAGTATTACAATTGGATCTGAGTGATCTTAAATTAACATAACATCTAATAATTAACATAGCATCAAATATGTGCATGCAAGTGTTGAGAGAGAACAAAGAGAAGAGATATTTGCACGTGAATATATGTACAGATTCAGAAATGTACTATACCTTAATTTTCATTTTTCTGCCGACTACAAAATCTTCTCCTTCTTCAGATATATCTGCAGAAGAATCACGAAAACTAACATGATCACTGCCAGCATCATTTATTTTCTCAGGAAGGACTCCTGCTATTCTCCCTATCTCAACATGAAGTCTTCCTGCGACCTACAGTAAAGAAAAATACCCAAGTAATCCTTCATGGCATTTTCATTCCTATTACACTCAAAAGAAAGGAGCATGCAAAATATATGTTAATGAGCCAAAATGTTATGACCACCCATGTCTCTACAAGTGGATGCATCCCACAACACTTAGGAGTGATGTCACTGTGCAGCACAGCATATTTATTTATTTATTTCGTATGATGTGAGCAATACACGAAGGAACCAGTTTTTTCCTGCTTCCTTCATGTATCGTGGCCGTGAAATCCAACCGTAACCAGAGGTGCGGCACCATCGTGATATCCAAGCCCAAGGCGGGATTTGAACCCGCAACCTTTGGGTTGCCAGGCAGGCACTTAACCCACTTGGCTAGCCCGGTCGGCAGCACAGCATATATAATGATGGCATAGGTAGTGTCTGTCAGTTCATCTATATGAAGCCCATGCAATGGGGAAAGGGAAGGATCTGATGGAGTTTTAACTGGGAATAATTTGTGGTACTAGGCAGGGGCCAGTATTTTAACAACTGCAGTCACTGTTGGCTGCCAGAGGAGTCCTGTAGAAAGGTGTGGTGGGAATGGTCTCAAGAGGGATGCACACCTACCAAACATTCCAGGATGGGGTGACCACCACTGGTGACAGTCAAGGTGAATAGTGGTTAGTACAAGCAACCCCTGTATGACACGGTACTTCTACAACATGGTTTCGCTCTAACACGATTGATAAATTGTGGCAATCCTTGCACAACACAGTACTTTTATTTTCACGTTATTAAGTTTCCTCTTCCATTAAATATTCAATCATATAAAAAACATAAATAAATTTTCAGAAACTCATTACTCCATATTTCATTTGTGCATATTGTGTTTGTTGCAACTTGTGCATGCCGTGTTCTTTGTTATTGATTGTGTATCTTTTTTACTATTTTAAATTTTACCCCCCCCCCCCTAATGTCAGTGAACAGAAATGTCAACTAGTTAATATGTACATATTACAGTACGTATTAATTAAGCTATGTACGTAAGCATAAATTTATTTTTATTTTGCTAACAGGAAAATATTCTTCCTATTTTCACCTATCATTTAACTTTGTTAATTGGTAAGGTAATAAAGTTAAATTTGTGTTTTCTATCTAAGCGGGGGTCCGTTGTATTTTGTTGGGCAATCCCTAGCTTAGGATCGCCCAACTTGAGACCATAAAAAATTGTGACTTCGAAGCATGCAGAAGGTACACGAAATCTAGATGCTGCAGAAGAGATTGTGCTTAGCAGCAATGAAGAGGAAGAAAATTAAATGAGCATACATTATTCGACCTATAAGTATCACTGTTTGTAAAGTAAGATGTTTGTTCAGTCATCACTATTTGTTACTAATATTATAAAAAAAAGGTGTATTTTGTTAGCTTTTGGAACATAACCCTCCTTTTTGTACTGGTTGTTAGTCCCATATAACATGGTTTCGCATTACACGAGATTTTGTAGGAACCAAACTACCGTGTTATACGAGGGTTACCTGTATATACTGTCTGGGATAGCAGATGGCTAATGATCCCTTAATTAATGGTAGACTACAAACAGGGTACACAGAGAAATGTTTCTGAGTGCACCATCCAACAATGCTCTTGTGCAAAGGCCCATGCGGACCGACCATCATTGACATCTCTGCCTGCAGTGGGCACAGGAACACCATTCTTGGACATTAGATGACTGGAAAACAGTTGTATAGTCTGATGAATCAAGGTTCCAGCTCCATCATGCTGATGGACAGGTGTATATTCAACAGCAAGCAGGTGAACAGCTGCAATCAGACTGCACGATTCTATGAAGACATGCTGGTGGCAGCAGTATTGTCCATGAACCCATCCTGGTTTGGGGGATGTTTTCATGGATATCACTGAACACACATCCTCACCCTCAGATGCCTACCTCAGCATTGTTTTGGACCACATAGTGACTGTGTATCCAAATGGCACTGGACTCTTTCGATAAGACAATGCCCTGTGTCACAAGGCCTGCACTGTGCAGGAACTGCTCAAGGATCATGCCAAAGTATTCACATGCTCCCTTGGCCACCAAATTTCCCCAACATCAATCCTATTACACATTTGTGGGATACGGTAAAACACAGCATTCAACAGTCCACACCAGTGGATTCGCTCCATTGCTGAACTTCTGTGGGATTTTCTTCTGTCGTCTGGTCCAGGCTACCTGAGGACACCTTCCATGTCTCAATGCTATGCCAGGTGCAAAGCAGTTATCACAATGAAAGGTGGCCCAACATGCTATTAGGTATAATAATATTAATATTAGGTCATAATATGTTCATAATATGTTTTGGCTCATGTATAGATGCACAAAATTAAGAGATATAGTTTTAAATTACTTATTTTTTGTATTTGTTAATGAAATATTTATTCTTTTGAGCAGAACAATTTTCCAAAAAAAAAAAGCAGTACATGCTAACCTCTCCTTGCTGACTAATAATAGGAACATGATAATCCAAGGCCACATCATGGAACATAACCTCTAAAAATACATTGGCAACGCCTATAAGATTATGGTTTTCTTGGGATTCATAAAATGGATCCACACCTTTTGGAGAGCTATCTTCCTAAATAAAGTAAATGTTAATAATATATAACTACTTTTTTTTAAAACAATTTCAGTAATATCAATTATATATTCAACTATATTCAGTTCCAACTTAGTCATTTAAATGGACACGTATCTTACATTAAAGAGAATTTCGATTTAAATTATATAAAATTCTGCATACAGAATAATGGATAATATGCCACTGTAAACACAGAGTTTGTGTGTTTACAGTGGCATATTATCATACCATATAATATCATAAAGGGGCAGGGCACTAGAATAACTCACTCAGAAAACCCTTGTGCTTCCCACTGAGACCAACTCAGTGGGAAGCACAGTTAACAGAACAAAACAGTTTTAAAAAATTGTAAAATAGCTTAAAAATCAATTAAATCGTCCAAAATCACAGAGTGTGATTTTGGATGATTCGACCTTTCCCAGTCGAATTTATTGTAACAAAAGAGACATATCTGTATTGTTTAATGTTATACTAATACCTCTTTTTAGTTTGATGGCACTGAGGAGTGGCCGCTCTGAGTTATATTGCTCTAATCCTTATTATGCAGTAGCACGTTTGGATCCTACTATATTTCCAGTGGCCAGGTGCCTCTGTGAAAGACAACTTGTTTACAAGCTGTCTTTAGCCCTTAAATGTACATTTTTGGGGTTAGTTTCGATTTGTAAGATCTAGTGGTAGGTTGTGATGTTTTAAAGTTGCATTTTGGTCTTGTGAAAACACGTGATATGGAGTGAAAACACCGTGTGTGCATTAATTCACCAAACAGTTTTTGCTATGCTTGTGGACAACTTAAAGTGAAGTCACAACGTTGATCAAACATAGACAAAGTGAAACAAACTTATTATTTTTATTTTGGTTGTCATGTGAGCGACCAGAATAAAAGGGGCACCGCATATGTGCTGTATAACATGCTATGTAAATCTGACTGAATGGATGACGCAGAACAATTCTAAAATGCCTTTTGCTGTTTCGACGATCGGGCGAGAACCAACGTCACCTCGAAGGTTGTTATTTCTGCCTCACAAATACTAAGGGGTTTTCAAGGAAAAATAGAGTTAAAATAAAATTCCCCAACCTTCCATCTGCAATAAGACCAGTGCTACATACACCAGAACTCCCTATTCCTCTACCTAGTTGTGAAGAAATCACTATTCCGGAAGAAGAGCAAGAGTCACTAGAGCCCATACTTGCCCCCTCGACGTCTGCCGATCCTAGTTACAATCCTGAAAATGACAAAACCCCAAGCTTAATTGAGCAAAGTGAACTTAATGATTTGGTTAGGGATTTAAATATTTCAAAGCAATAACACAGGCTGAGCTATTAGGATCTACTTTAGGTGCATTTTGGCCTTAGTAGCCCTTGCACCAACAAAGAACAACAACAGGATCTACTCTGCACCAGTGGAATTTGCTGGTAAAAACCACGAGGATTTCTGTGTTTAGAAACCAAAATGAAAAGTTTGTGGGTTATTATCAAATGGAAGGTTTTCTTTGTGTCTGCAAAGATGCAAATGGTTTGACGGATGAACTAGGGTTTGAATGCAATCCTGAAGGATGGAGATTATTCATCGATCCTTCTAAACTCAGTTTAAAAGCAGTTTTGCTAAACAATGGTAATATCAAACCATCAGTCCCAGTGGCTCATTCGGTGGTTACGAAAGAAACTTATGATAGCATGTAATTGCTATTAAATGCCTTAAACTATAAGAAATATTGTTGGAAAATCCGTGGTGATTTAAAAGTAATCGCTTTGTTGCTTGGACTACAGGGTGGTTTTACTAAGTATTGCTGTTTCCTGTGTTTATGGGATAGTCAAGCAGTAGATCATTATATTGTGAAGGAACGGCCCATCAGAGAAGAATACATTCCCAGGAAAGTCAACATCAAATGCATGCCTTTAGCGAAACCTGAAATGGTGCTTCTCCGGCCTAAGCTGGGTCTCATGAAAAAATTTGTAAAAGCTCTGGACAAAAATAGTGAAGGTTTCGAGTACTTATAAAGCCAGTCTCCAAAAATTAGTGATGGAAAGTTGAAGGAGGATATATTCGTAAGCCTACAAATTAGACGGCCTTTAAAGGTTGAAATCTTTGAAACTAAACTTAACGACGCTGAATTAGCTGCGTGGAAATTCTTCAGAGCTGTTGCTAGTGGGTTTTTAGGGAATAAAAGAGTAGAGAACTATAGAGTTGATAGAAACATTGTTGCATAACTATCAAAACTTAGGATGCTGAATGTCGCTGAACATTCCCATACACTTCCAACATTTGCACACTGGACTTCTTTTCGGATAACTTGGGATCTGTCAGTGACAAGTAGGCAGAACGATTTCACCAAGGTATCCTATGGATACCTTGTCAGTTACACTATGGAGCAGAGGTATTAAAGACGATGGGATCCAGCAATGATGGGTGACTATTGCTAGTTTCTGATAAGGGAGAACCGTTCTGCTCATAAGTGGAAAAACTGTAACTGTAAGTAGTACGATTTCCTCTCTTTGCCTCTACTTTTGTCGGTTAATTGCTTACTTAAATCCAAATAGATGTTTATAAAGTTTAAATATGTTATTTTTTTATCCATTTCGAGCATTTACTGGTTGTCATTTCTATTTTAAGAAATTAATTTACAAGAAAAGTCAAGTACATTTAGATAAGTAAAAATTCACAATTTTTGGAAAAAATAGCACAAAGTGATAACATGAAAATGTGACATGCTATGAAATTTCTACTGCCATTTTCGTTTTCAGCACGTGCAATTTAGCCAAAATCAGTTGATTTCGTTTATGTTAAAAAAAAAGTTTAAAATTGTTGACTAGTGTTATCAAAGGAAATTTTTTATTTTTTAATGCGCAAATTTTAACACTTTTTTAACACGTTACTTTCAATGAAATAACATTTTTATTAATTATGTTCCGATTACACATTTGTGGGAATATAATTTTAAAAAATCAAGGCCCAAAATTTCATATTAAAGAATACAAGAATAAGAAAAATAAAGAAAATATGGTAAAGCAAACATTGGTAGCTGCAATGCTAAATGCACATTTACTACCATATGGTGCTTGAATAAAGTGTACTGAAATGAATTAAGTGCAGAAAGGCCAAGCCAAGTAAGATGAAAATACAAAGAAAAACAATACATAACTACAGCAACAAAAGTTAGAAACATACACACATAATTGGGGGGGGGGGCATAAGAAAACACTTTTGGGAGCAGAGACTAAACAAAAAAGCTGCAAAAGTGGCCACAATGCTCCTGACAGGGTTCTAATGCAATTATGCTCTGAATATCATAAAATTTCACTTCAAAAACAGGTCTAGTAAAGCAGTGTCTATATTTAGGAATGTAGAAAAAGTTTCAGTAACCTTCAACCAAAAATATTTGCACACAGATACGTTTTACATTACATGGCCAGGAGTAGTATGGCTGCTGTTGAGTTAAGAAACCTCTGTGAAAAATGGCTAACCAGCTAGTTTTAAATATAAATAAAATTCTGTATATTGAAATATTACTATAATGAAGCCATATTTGCCTCACTGTAACCACATCAAGATCTGGTTAGAAACCTATTTTAAATGGGGCAGTTCATGAAATGCTTCATCTTAAAATAATACCAGTCCTTTAAGAATTAAAATATTTCACATCATTAATAAATAAATTTATGTGTACTGTACACAGGCAAATATAGGCTTACATTTCAGTAAATAATTATAAGGTTAGAAACAAAGGATATGAATAAATCTAAACAAAACAATGCTCACAGATTTTAGCATACAAGTTTCAGATCTTGCAATTCTTGCTACATAATATATTTTATCTTGTTTCCACTTAATACTTATTATATTGTATTGTACATGGTGATTATTTTAAATACAAACCTATGAAAATGAGAACAACTTTTAATAAAAGACTGTTAGAAACATGAAATTTACTATATTCTTTATTCTGTGCAAGGTGTTAATATCTGTTGACAAACTGTAAAACTACGAAATGCATATGAACAGGGTACACAGTAAATGAACATGGTGTTCAGCATAGAGGGGTGTGTGTGTGTGTGTGTGTGTGTGTGTGTGTGTGTGTGTGTGAAATTACCACTAAACTGAGTCATTTAAAACTACTCAACATGATTTTTGTACGCAATTTTGAAGTCACAAGGTACAATCAAAATCTACAATATAGAAGCTTATGAAAATGTTTTGGGGAAACTGAGAATGTGAATGGTGTGAGTCCTGTTCACACACTTACTGTTAAAACTGAGTAATGTTTAACTTAGGTTAGGGAGAACCTAGCAGAAAGTCTTCAGAAGTCACTATGGAGGCTTGTGCAACAAATGGGAATGTCATATGGCAGTTATCATACAGTGGTGAGGAAATTAAAACTGTTTCCAAACAAAGCGCACTGGAGAATGGTAATAAATTAAGTGCAGCTATCTGTGTACAGTTTAACTGCTTAAAGGACCACACATCACTCTTAGATGTTTCATGGTACTTACTGTCCACTTTTTCAGTGACTGAACTGCTGTATTTACCACACCATCATCTTTACACACAAGAAGTACTGTACTTCAACTTGCATAGAATGTAAACTGTCTTAAATTTCTTATAGATGCAAAACAGCTTTAAAAAATTAAGGACAGATTATACAATACACAAGATGAAGTACATACCAGTTCTTTATTTCACACTATTTTCCATTTCAATTTACCTACGCACCTATTCTACTAAAAGAAAAATGTGCATGTTATGCAGCAACTTTTGTCACCAGGGTATGGAAAATGAATCCATTATTTATAGCCAAATTTACAAATGTCCTGTGTAACCTGTGTAAAATTGTGTTTCATCAGAATCAGGGTAAGTATAATATAATTCCAAGTCCCCCATAACTGCAACAGCAGCACTGACAGGACAACCAACAAAGCACCGACCAACTTAAGCTTCATAGGCCTATTTAGTTTGAAATTTATGTTATGTTTATGAAGGGTTTCCACCAAAATCTCAATGTTAGCCTATAACAAAAATGATCAAACACAATTATTATTTCTATTTTGGATCCTACTTGGGAGATCAAGACAGAAGCTAAGCAACATATCACGATATATAAACCTCACTGAATGGATGAAAGCATATATGCATACTGTTCACTTTCCCTTGTATAGAATGAGCCAAAAAAACTATAATGAAAACTGCTATTTCTGTCTTACAAAAATTTCAGGATTTTTCAGGGAACAGTAGAAATAAGACCAACCAACCAAATGCTGCTTCTGCAATGAAGCCAGTCCTGGATGGAAAATGCCTTGTATAAAGTGCTCCTGTACAAAAACATTTTCCACTGTACAAAGACCAGTTAGTTGTTATGCTCCAACAACTAACTAGAAAAGAGCTTTCCATTTGTAAAGAGAGGGAATCTAATGGAAGATCTAAGTTATATTTCCACACAGTAGAAAATAAACATGCCAAGTGAGCTAATGATCCAATATACGATTTAAATCTATTGATGCAACAGAAAGAACTTTTGGAATCAAGACTGCAAGAATGAAATTTTCAGTTGATGGTGCAAAAATTTAGAAGAGATATAAAAAAGTGAGCACATTTCATGACATGCAGGATTACCTTTGTGCCAAGATATAAATGGATTGATGGAAGAGAATTGGTATTTGAACAAAAAAGACAAAGAATGGTGGCTATTCATTGATTCATCTAAATTCAGTTTTATTACATGATGAAAAGTTAAAGCTTTCAATGTATATTTCAATTATTGAATGCAATCAAATATAAGGAACACTGTTTGTATGTGGTTATTTTAGAATTACTGTTCTTTTTCTTGGTTTGTTGTAGTTCTGTTGTTGTTGGCCACAATGTTGTCAAGGACTGGCCAGCATAAGAATTGTTCATTACTGGGAAAAGTAATGTGAATATGTGCTGTTAGTGGATCCTCAGTTGGTAATTCTTCCTCCTTTATACAGTTGAGTATAATGAAAATTATGTCATGGCCTTTAAACTATTCAAAGGAAAGTTTCAAAATTGACAAAATTAAAAAACCTGCAAAACTGAAAAAGAGGAATCTCCATTGGATCACATAATAGCAGTTTTGAACAAAAACCAAATTTCATTCAATTAGCTGTATGGCAGTCTTTTAAATCCTCAGTTGACAGGTTTTTACATAATAAAATATTAAAAAAGTATAAATAACTGGTGGAAGAACTCTAACATAACTATGAAATTTAGATTGCTAGATATCTCTTAAAATACACTTTTTATATTTCTATCTATAAAAGAACAAGGTGAAAGTCTCCATTAAAATATCAGTATAATGGAGGACTGGTATAAAGGTGGAATTCAAACATGATGGATGACTACTGTTGTTTTTTTTACAAGCAGATCAAACTGTGTACACAGTAAGAGAAAAAAATATATTTATTTTATTGAATTTTTAGACACTTTCATAGTTGCCATCTTTTGACTTTCAAAAATCTGGAGATCAGGCAGTTTTAAGCAGAAGGAAAAGAGGAAATTTTTGGGCTAAAACAAGCAAAAAAACAGAAGCTTTCTGGGCCAAAATAAATAAAAAAAAAAAGGAGGTCTTTTGTAAAAATCAGGAGTTCTTTGAAATATAAGAGGAAAACAGGAGACATAGAAAAAAACAGGTTTTTAAAGTCCACACTACATTAGAAATTAAATTGCACTGAAAAATACACATATTAAAACAGAGACAGAGGGTTGTTTAAGAGTACAGTATGCTTTCAAACATTAGCTTACGTAACATTTTTCTCTCTGTGGATTTCGAATTGGATATTCTATTAGATATCAACTGATTTTGATTGCTTCAAGAAAGATACTATTGTAGACTTTACCTTCTTCAGGAACTGGAGAGTCAAAGTTCTGTTCATTTGCCCGTTTCTGTCTACTTTTGTTTTTCTAACCTGACTGAATATTTTCTTACACTCAGAATTACTATGAGGAATTGTTAAAATATTATGCATGACTAGCGATTATCTGTATATTTCAAGCTTTCTTGTGCACTTGTTCATTTCCCAACCAAGGACCACTGTACATCAGTTCTTCTTTCATAATAGCATCTGGTAGATTTCACAGTGAAATTGGCAGCACTAATACTGCTAAACATCTATTTCCTCATCTTTAATGATTTTAAGTATTGGAAAATATTTTTCTATTACAAAAAGTTATAATATGATATAGCATGGATTCACTTTGATTACTGCAATTTGTACCAAATGAAAAGATATTTTTCAGAGAGCCTTCACCACTTCCTCTTTCCACATCTGTGCATTTTCACAAATAAAGACTTGTTTACTGTAAGGCATTTTGGGGGAAAATTTTATCAGCGTGGCCTACACTTGTAAGTAGAAGAAATCTATTTTGCAGAGACTGGATACATTTGAACAAAGGTGGTTCAAGGGTTTTTGCCAGTAATATTGAGGACACCTTAAGAGTTCAGGGAAACTGCTAGTTAGAAAGGACAGATTATGTAATACAGCTACACATTTATCTGATGGTATGAGTCAAAGTAATGCTTGCCCATCTCAAGTATTCTTTTTTGTTGCCACAACAGTCAATATGTTCTGAGGGTAGCATGGTTTCAAATGAAAGAAAAACTAATACTAGGGAGATAAGCTTAAATGACATCAAGGGATGTTTTGGCATAATAAACTATAAAAGAACACAGTATTAATTGTGTATGCCATTTGATACCAGTAATGACAGGAGTGATGTCAATAAAACAAATGAATTCAAATTCCTGGTTAAGACAACTGATGACATAATAGGGCTAATGGAAACGTGGCATCGCCCAGAAATAGAGGATGATGAGTTTCACTGTGGTATTTATAATATATTTAGGAAAGACAGGGAAGAAAGAAAGGGATAGTGGGATCATGCGTCTTATCAAAAGCAACTTGATTGCAACTTCTGAATCTTCAAAGCTTTTGCAGCTTCAAAAATTATGTAAGGTAGTATAGAATCTGTGTGGTGTGAGTTAGTTAATTAAAGGTATAATGAGAGTGGGGTAATCTACAGATCAGAAGATTTTTATGAAGCCTTGACAGGCAAATGGGGTGGGCAAGCAAGTGTGAATTCTTAATTATGGGTCATTTCAGTTTTTCCCCTAACTGATTAGAGCAAGTGGGAGGGGAAACAGTGGGGAACAAATTTTTTAACTCATCACATGATTGTTATTTGTTTCATGTTGTGGAAAGTACTAGGGCAAGGATATTCTAGACTTGACCCACAGGCCAGATGATATCATAGGGGTGGTAGTACAGGAACTATTAGTAGTAAAATAATAACAGGGGTTTACCTCAATATAGTGCGTAGAACACTTCCGTATGATACCTTCCAGAAATTAAAACGGAAAAAAACGAAAAAAATCAACAACAACTTACCGGTATATTAGAGTAAAATATAAATAATTAAATAAACAATTTAACACAATTCAAATCAATTTAAAACAATTAAAAATCAAATTAACGCAATTAAAAGAATCTAACGAAATTATTCAAAACGATTTTCCTTCCTGAAGCTGACAATGCTTTTCGACCGTATGTCGTGATCACAGGAATGAAAATTACCGAATCGGGTTAAACCTGATACTTAAATAGAGATTATTTGTCTTCGCGCATGCGCGTAAAGGTCCACGCATCGGAGATCAAATATGGCCACCAAACATTAACCGAATTCTCGTGTAATTTAATTTCAACTGTTTCTGCAATTAATAGTCGCGTATAATTACGTTGAACGTTAAGTATTTTGGCCTCGTTAAATAAAAAAGTATGTTTTTCGTTAATGGCATGAAAGGCTAATTCTGACGCTGCTGAACGAGAAGCACGAACTGAGGCTTCGTGTTGATTTACACGAATATTAAGAGAAAATCGGGTCGAACCCTGATAAGACGAGTCGCAATAACCGCAAAAAATGTTGTATACCAGATCATTAATTTGTGTTGCGAACACTGAAAGAACCGAGCGATTGTTCAGTATAGTGTGTAACTTCCGTATTGGCCTAGCCTACAATTTTAAATTCGGTATCTTTAAAGAATCTGTTAAGCTGTTTGTACCACTGTTCAACATATGGGACAGAAATAAAGTATTTTTTGATATTACTATTGTTGATTGGTGTAGTATTTTGTATCCTATCCTTAGCTTGTACCCTAATTCGGTTTATTGTGGTAACGGAATAACCTCTGTTTAAGAATCTGCTAGTTAATATTTGTATTTCTGAGTCCAAAGCAGAATCCGTCGTTGAATATTTATAGGCATTAAGAAATTGATTAAAGATAATCGATCTTTTGTAGGTGAACGGGTGATAGCTATTATAATGTAGAAGCATACCGGTGTTTGTAGGTTTTCGATAGATGCTAAATTGTATTTTGTTCGAGTCCCGGGTAAGTGTGAAATTTAGAAAGTTTAATGACTTTGTATCCGTATCTTCCCTTTCCAATGTAAATTTGAGTCTAGAATGAATATTATTAAACGAATGTAAAATGTCTTGGATAGTATTACTATCGGTAATAACTAGAACATTGTCTAAATACCTCCCATAGTATGTGATCCGGGTTCGAAAAGGTGTCAAATGTATCTGCTCAATCATTGAGAGATAGATCTCTGACATTAAGCCACTCAGGCTCAAACCCACTGGTAATCCAAAAATTTCTTTGTACACCTTGTCTCGAAAGGTGATGTAGTTAGCCTCAACTAACAGTTTAATTAAGTGAAAAATTTCCTTAATAGGTAGCTTCGTATAATTAATCGGTGTTGAGTTTTTATTTAACATATCCCAAATAATATCTAATGTGTATTCAACGTTTACATTCGTATATAATGAGGTAACATCTAGTGAGAATAAATTGTCATTGTCGCCGAGTCTACAGTCTTTAAGCTTATTAAATAATGTATCGTAGTTCTTAATCCCAAATTGTATTACCTGTCTAAAGGGTTTTATAATGTTATATACATGTGTGGCTAAGGATGAAAATGCCGAGTTCCTGTAGGAAACAATAGGTCGAATAGGAAACCCAGTCTTGTGTAATTTTACCTGATTGAAAAGTGCAGGAATACTGTATGTTCTGGCCTTCAATTCCTTTAACTGAACCATAGTAATGTAGTTGTTTTTTCGATACGTGGTTAACATTTTATTGTATTGATTGACCAAATTGGTAAACAGTGCCGGGTCTACTTCACGATAAGTGGAGGTATCTGACACAACTGAATCTAACTTATTAATATAATCATGTTTATCTAGTACTACCACTGTATCTCCTTTATCTGCCTTCTGTATAATAATGTCCTTATTTCCCCGAAGTTCTCCTAAAGCTGAACTGTCATGCGTATTCAATTTAGGAAGTCGCGTTTCTTTTATGTTATTCACTACTTGGTTAACTTGTTGAATAAATACATCTTTTTGTGGAACATTACGAAGTCCAAATTCAATATCAATTACGCATTGTTTTTTAGGCAGTTTTCGAGGTGGTAAATTATAATTTAGTCCTTTGGATAAAAGCGAAATCTGGTCCTGCGATAGTGTACACGAGGAAAGATTTGTAACCTGTTGATATGTCGGTTCGTTGGATACTGGGTGAGGGGGTGTTCGTGAACTAGCTGACATATTCTGTGGTGGCACGTTGTGTGTGTGTCTGTGGGGGGGATGTCACCCAACTCGTATGGACTTGGTCGCAAGCCCGCGACAATGTGTTAGAATTCGCATGAACATGTCTTGACCTATCCGATAATATTTGCAACTTATTAACGTGTCTGTTTTTTATTTCTGAGGCCTGTGCTTCCCTTCGCAAATCTATGGAGGTCTTCAATACAGACCAATCGTTTGGATGTAGATAATTTTTTAATTTATCGCGAAGCTTCCTAACCTGAGAAAGGTATTTTTGTTTATTCGAATATTGAGATTTTAAGGCAAGCTTAACAATATTACGCGATGTCTCCAGTGTTAGTTGTTTTATGCCTGCAATTTTTTGATTTAAATTCACCCTAGCAAACTTCGGAACGATGTTGTTTTGAAGGCAATATTTTAGAAAAGAAATATGGTAACTTTGGGCCGAGTATCTTAGTGTAGATTTAATGTAATTTTGTACCAAGCCATTCAAAAAATCTCCCATAGTTGTGTGTATCGATTGTTTACTGCTGGAGAGACAGGAAGTGAATGAAATAGTCAATAAGAGTTTAAAAATTAATTAGATAGTATGAATAACATTATTTTACTAATATTATTATCAACGTAGAACATATTGAGTAGTACAGCTCTGATTCATACTATCTGAGGAACTATTAGTAGGAAGTGAACACAGACTTCTAAATTTAGTAATAGTACCGACATTGGCAAGTGATGCAATGAAGCATGCTTACATAGCATCAGCTAAAATAAATAAATAAACAGAAAAATGGCTCCCATATCACCTATCCACACCCTCTAATAATTTGTAATTCCTTTCTAAATTTATTAAACCTACCTACTTCTAAGCAATGCCCTTTTGTGCAATTCGCACCTAAATGATCCAAGCTGCCGCATTTCAGACATCTCTTCTCTATCCCTCTATAATTCAAAAGTAGTCGATTTCCCAATACATAGATAATATTTGGGACCAGCTTTCTCATTTCCATTTGTACTGTGACTTTTCCTGTGTATAACTGGAGAGCCCTCCCATGCATGCATTTCTATTTTTGTGATTTTGCCATAAACGTCTAATGAATTCTTCAGATATGTATTCGGCATTTCAACTGGATACCATTCTATGGTGATATACTTCCTGATACTACCCACCAAATCAGGGTGTATCACTTGGTTTTCAAATGGGAAGACCCTCAGCAACGTGCCTCTTGTCGCACAGTCTTTACAAACCACCTGGTATTTCCTCAAAGGCAGGAGAGTAAACTCCTGCAATCTGGATAAATTTACACATTTCGCTAAGACAACAATCGTGCCAGCAGGCACTTAATCCCACCCTGAAAACTTTAGCAGGGTCAGCAAAAAAAAAAAAACTTAATACTAGAACTTACGATATCCGGAAAGACCTTGAAATGGCACAACTTCGTCAGGCGACTTTCTGAAAGAGGAAGGTTTAACTGGTCCTTCTTCGTGGGTGGGTAGGTACCCGAGTGATGCAATGATGGCAAAACAGTTATGAAGTATAACTCCACAATATGAGAGATGCCTGATGGTGTATCATGTATTTAGACTCTAAAGCGTTTAGGGCATAAGCCTCAAGCTATGGGAGAGTCTAGACTATGTATACATAGAGTGCAAGCGCATCAGAAATACATAGCTATATCTGAATAAATCAGAACATTAGTAAAGCGGCATCGTTTTAAGTTATATCTCATATTGTGAATATGAGATATAACTTAAAGGATACGTAGGTACCCGAGTGATTGCATAACTCGGGTACCTACTCACCCACCGAAGAAGGGCCAAATAGCCCTGAAACGGTGCCATCTGGGTTGTGGTATCCATCTGATAATAAGTAACATTAGTCTTCTCCTTAGGTGAAGCATTACTTATTCGAAGTAGTGCAACATCATCAAAACTCGTTGTGAAGGTATTCACAATATGAGATATAACTTAAAACGATGCCATTTTACTAATATTCTGATTTATTCAGATATAGCTATGTATTTCTGATGTGCTTGCATTATATTTATACATAGTCTAGACTCTCCCATAGCTTGAGGCTTATGCCCTAAATGCTTTAGAGTCCAAATACATGATACACCATCAGGCATCTCTCATATTGTGGAGTTATGCTTCATAACTGTTTTGCCATCATTGCATCACTCGGGTACCTACCCACCCACCGAAGAAAGGCCGGATAAATGTTCTTCTTTTGGATAGTCACCTGACGAGGTTGTGCTGCTTCAAGGTCCTTCTAGATATCGTAAGTTCTAACATTAAGTTTTCTTTGCTGATCCTGCGAAAATTTCCAGGGTGGGATTAGTGCCTCCCCCCCCAAATGAGTTTTTATATACGTGAGAGGACCTTGGAATTCACTCTGGATGCAGAGTATGAACCAAGACAAGTAATTGAGGGTTTAGTGAAAAGCGTAAATTTATCCAGATTACAGGGGTTCACTCTCCTGCCCTTGAGGAAATACTAGTTAGTTTGTAAAGACTGCGTCACAAGAGACACATTGCTGAGGGGCTTCCCTTTTGAAAACCAAGTGATACACCCCCATTTGGTGGGTAGTATCAGGAAATATATCACCATAGAGCGTTTCCCAATTGAAATGCCGAACACATATCTAAAAACTCCATTAGAAGCATATGGAAAAGTCTCGAGAATAGAAATGCACGTGTGGAAGGGCTTTCCAGAGCTGTATACGGGAAAAGTAACAGTGCAAATGGAAATGAGAAAGCCAGTTCCAAACATCATCTATGTAATGGGGAATCGACTACTTCTGAATTACAGAGGGGTAGAGAAGAAGTGCTTAAAATGTGGCAGCTTGGATCATTTAGGTGTGAATTGCACAAAAGGGCGTTGTTTTAATTGCAAAGAAGTGGGGCATATCAGTAGTGACTGCCCCAAAGCATGCAATAAATGTGGGGAGACAAGCCACAAAGCGGGAAGCTGCTCAGTTAGGTCAATTGCAGATGCCATCAGAGGAGGGGAAGGAAAAGTAGGAGAAGAAAATTCGGAAAAGGGAACATGGTCATTTTAAGGCCACAAGGGAGTCATAAAAAAGATATTGTCAGCTGATCCAGTGAATGTAATTACAGGAACAGGGGAAGAAAAAGGGGTTATAGACATAAGTCAAGACACCCCCACTTTAATGGAAACGGTGGAGATAGCAAGAGGTATGAAGAAGGGGGACAACAAAGACGAAGAAAGTCTAGTCTAGAGGGAGAAGGAAAAAGAAAGAGGCAAATTGTAGAAAAAGGAAAAGACACAATACAAAATCTGAATGAGCTAAGTTCAGATGACTCCGAAACAGAAGGGACATTAGGCAAGGGTAGTGACAAATTACTGGGGGTGGAGCATTTAAAAAAACATGTGCCAGTAGGATCGGAAACATTAATTGTTAAATGAGAAGAATGGGAGCAGTGGCTAGGGAAGCCAAGAATAGTGTTAGAGCATGCTCAAGGAGGCAAAGTAAACAACATCCAATTCATGTGGAGAGACATATTCTTTGGAAACTTAGTAGGACAGACATTATTGGGAATAGTGCAGCAGCTAAACAATTCCCGAATTTCATGGTTATTGGGACATGAGCAAGAGTTAGGCAGGACCCTGTATGCTCTAAGCATATCTCTGACACAATAGATCAGATTTCTAAGGGAACACAAATTGTATCTACATGGTAATCATTGGTACTTGGAACATAAGGGGCTTTGCTCAAGGGCATGCTCAGCATCATGTATGGAGAAGCATGTTTTTACTAGGGGGTAAGGATTCATCCTTTTATTCATCCAAGAAAGTCAATTTTTTAACAGTGTCCAAGTGCGAAAATTCCAGAACAGATACAAATGTCTAAGCTTCTGGAGTTTTGGCTCAAGGAATGCCGGGGGGGGGGGTGTAGGCATCATAGTCTTACCACCAGTTATAGGAAAATCCTGCAATCTTCAAAGGGACATAGAAGGGAGAATAGTCTGCATTGACTGGAGAATAGGGTCGCACACAATAAGACTGATGAATGTATATGCACCAAACACTGCTCCAGAGCGGAGGCAGATATTTAGTAGTTTACATCTTTTTATGGTGGGGCCCGATTGATTATACTAGGAGGAGACTGGAATTGCGTTAGACCCAGTTAAAGATAAGACAGGTACGGGAGATCCAACAAGAGGCATAGGGGGGCTCCTTGGAGCTCAACAGCTTGTGCTTAAAACATGACCTGATAGATATATGGAGAAAGAAATATCCCATAAGTCACGGAGCAACCTGGTCTAGGGGAACGGTAGGGACCCGCATTGACCGGTTCTATGTCCCAAGCAAGATAGCAGACTAAATAAATCGGGTAAGACATATCAACATTTTGGGACCATGCAATAACAGATCACAAATTAGTTATAATGGACTTTCCATTAAGCTTAATTGTAGAACAAGGGAAGGGCTCCTGGAGGTTAAAACCAGTGCTCTTGCAAGGTGACCCGCAGGGCATTAAAAGATTAATGCAGCATTTGAGAGACTCCAATCACTGGACAGAAGGAAGCTGGGCAAATTATAAAAATGCAATAAAAACAGTTTTTCAAAAATTAACAAGGGTAAGGAACATGGAAAGTAAGAAAGAGTTAAGGAACCTCTATGAAGTTCGGAAGCTCCTAAAGTCTTGTCAGGATGAAGTGGGAGAAAGAGAAATACAAAAAGAAATTCTGGCGTTATTAGAGAGGCAGGCAGAAAATGAGGCGGTCCAGATGCACATATGTTACAGGAAAGCTGATAAGTCGTCTGCTTTCTTTTTCAAGCAATTCAACAGATCACATAGAGACAGCAGTTTAATCCATCAAATACAGGTAGGCCCACACCAATATCAGAACACTAGTGACAACGTTAAGTGTTTTGCACATGGTTACACGGAAATGTATACAGCATTTAAAGGACCAGCTTTATTAGAGAGCTGGGAATTACCAAGGTTCTTGGCAGTTCATAGACATGAACAGGATCAACCTATCTCCCTGAGTGAACTATCATTAGCATTGAAAGATATGAAAGGAGGTAAAGCGTCAGGTCCAGATGGGCTAACAGTGGAATTTTATAAAAGGTACTGGGAGGAAATTGGGCCAGTCTTGGCCATCATTTTCTCCAAATTCTTCTCGGAAGGGGCAGTCCCAGAAGAATTTATAGAAGCCCAAACCATATTTCTCAAAAAACAGGGTAAAATGGGGAAAGAAGTGGGTGAATGGAGGCCAATATCACTACTTAATACAGATTATAAGTTGTATGCCAAAGTATTAAATGCCCGACTCAAAAGGTATTTAGGGCACATCATAGGTCCAAACCAAATATATGCAATTCCAACAAGATCTATGATGGCAAATCTGTTATTTCTAAAAGATTTGCAAGGATACTGTAAGCAGAAACAATACAGTGTAGTGGTGGCTGTACTAGATTTGGCAAAGGCCTTTGATAAGCTTTCCCATGAGTACCTTAAAAATCTGCTACATACAGTCCAAATGGGTTCTTTGCTAAGAACATCCATTATGAGTAAGGGGCACAAACCACTCTTTTGATTAATGGCTACAGCCCGGAGAAAATAAAACAGGAACGGGGAGTTAGACAGGGGTGCCCACTAAGCCCTGCACTATTCTTATCGACATTAGAACCCATATTTAAGGCAATTAGCTATTTCTAAAAACATCAGCGGGGTTCACTTTCCTGGCCCACACTCTGATTGCAAATATGTAGCACACGCAGATGACGTGATTATAACTTTGGCGGATAGCGGTTCTCTACAAAGAGCACTGGAAACCTTCAGTTATTTCAGCTTATCCAGTTGCCTATGTCTAAAGAAAAGCAAGACCAAATGTCAACAGTGGGGAACTGAGGCTTCAGTACAATTGCCAGCAGGCCTCACAGTCTCGACAGCACCTATAACCATCCTAGGGGTTCCTTTTGTGAAATATCCGGTAGTATCGTCCCAGCAATTACTAGACTCTTGGGAGGACGCTCTGTCAGGGTTGAATCTGGGGATGCTATCTTTCTCCGGAAGGGTGTGTATTATGTGGACGATTCTGATACCGATGCTGATGAACTGTGTCAATTACATCATTTAATTACTGTGTGCAGAAAAAGCTAACTCAAAGACTATTTAAGTTCTTCTGGAACAGCAGACAGCAAGAAGTGACGTAGCAGAGACTATACTGCAGGAAGTGTGAAGGGGGTCATGCAGTACCACGGTTAAAGTGGTTAAGGTGGGCATATGTGTTAAAGCACATTTGGACTGCCCTACGGGGAGCCCATGCAGCGGCTGCCTTAGTAAAGTACAATATGGGAAGGTTTACTTGACTAGGAGAGGAGCACACTGGTCCAACAGTAGAAATAATAACACCCTTTTACAAATTGGTAATCAAGCACTTAAGATTTCGGAAATATACTGGAAGTTATCCGACATGAATACACCGCCAGTACCAGTGCCACGCAGTTGGCTGAGACTGGACGTGACTCAGATGTTGGGCAACTTACACCATCATATAGGTTATGAGTCACGGAAAGACCTGGCATGGAGAATAATACACGGACACCTGCCAGTGGAGAATAACAAAGCCAAATTTTGAGGGCACATGAATGTTGAGTGTTTTTACCGTAAGGCGTGTGAAATAGTGGAACATGCATTCTTCCCTTGTCCGATTATTCAGCGCATCTGGCTTAGTGTACACAAAACAATGGGAATACCACGCTTGACAAGGGAACAAGTACTATTCTTACGGTTCCCGGCCCCGATTTCCAGAGCGATGCGCATCCTGATATACCTCTTAAATGAATGTAAATATCAGGCTTGGAAAATCAGGAAAAGAAAAGAAAAAGGCTCTGCAGAGGAGGTGTCAAAATGCACCCTTCGAATGATGCATGGTGCAATAAGAAGATTTTTGCTACTAGAATTACTACAACTTGGTAAGCAAAGATTCTTACAATTATGGTGTTTTCCCCACACCTTTATGTCGGCTAATAGATGACAACATATATGTGCAGCTTAGATGGTAATGATCAGTCTAGGCTAGGGAAGTGTATGTACCAAACAGATTAGTTTAGTTATTAGAGGAAAGGGACCAAGTCAGATGCAGGCATTTGGTCTCTCTCTCCCAGATAAATGGCAGCTGAGCTTTGAAGGCTGCATGAAGTAACAGGAGTGTGGAAGAGGGGGATGACCCTAGAACCCATGTAGGGCAAGCCAACTCCAGGCGGCCACCGACCAGGTGGTCACATGGACTGGGCCTTCCTTGGAGTGTGTCAGTGGGAGAGTGAGTAGCCCAATTGGGTTGAGGTGTAAAGATATGAGCGAATAAGGGTGTCGGTCCCTGTCTGCTCATTACAGGGAGGTTTTTTTTGTTTTTTTTTCAGCCATACAGGCCACTAGGTAGTCCCAAAGCAGGATCCATATAGGGTCCTTGAAGGTAAATTCCATATAAATATCTGGAAACTGGAAACATGTCTGTTCTAACAAGCAAGCCTAACTACCCACTGATGAAGGCCAAATAGCCAGAAATGGCACCGGGGGGTCAATTTAACCATTCTTGTAGGACTCCGATTGGGTAATAACAGTCCCCGTCAGGGGGATGCATTGCCCATTTGGGGCATGGAGTTTTGAGTTCAGGTGAATCACAACTAAAAATCCCTTTCATTCTTCTACGACATCTTTTCCTCTCCCTCTCTTACTGTCACTTTCCTACTTCTTTTTTCTTTGCTCAGTCTAATAGGGATATTGAGGATAGCAGACATCTTTATCCAATACTATTTTCAAAAACGGTACCATCTGGGTGGTGGTATCCATCTGAGAATAAGTAACATTAGTCTTCTCCTTAGGTGAAGCGTTACTTATTCGAATCAGTGCAATTTCATGGCAACTCGTGAAGGTATTCACAATATGAGATATAACTTAAAATGATGCTGTTTTACTAATATTCTGATTTATTCAGATATAGCTATGTATTTCTGATGCACTTGCACTATAGTTATACATTGTCAAGACTGCTAATGTTAATGGCATCCTTTCTCTTGTCAAGTTGAGGAAGGTTGGTTGCAGGATAGATGTGCAGATATTTTCCTTCGGCCAGCTGGTGGTTGATTGTTGAACAGGTTTCCATCTGTTGTTGTGGAAGTGGATGGGTTGAATAAATTCAAGAAGAACAAGACAAATTCTTGGAGGATATCATGTAACACATCCCCTGCTATAAGCAGGGGAAGGGTTACATGGTATGCATTACAGTTATAAAGAACTATGAATTTTTCAATTGGATATCTTATTAGTTCTAACACTATATAAATGATGATTCAGTAAATTCCTATTATTTTCTCATGGTAATATCGAAGGTTTAGTGTCGAAAACATTAACTACAAAATCATTTTGTAGTTAACATGTTTCACAGTATTTTAGTATTTTACATGTTTGTTCTAACATGTAAAATGCTAGAGAGATACAGTTCTATGAAATGATATGCATTGTAATTTGTATAAAGGAAAACCAAAGTTATCCCAAAAAGAAAATGCAATTTTGTAGTTAACGTTGTTTGACACTAAGCCCTTGATATAGCCAGTCCTTGATGCCATAGCTTTATAAAAACCCTCAAAGACCTGGACAACTTTGTGATATCATGCAATAATCAAGCATACCAGTGTTTTTAGCATGATAAAATTATTTTTATGTGTTTCCCTCCCCATCCCTCATCACTACCTCTCCAGGCTAGGAGTTCTCTCAAAACATCTAACACTGCTTCAATAGTTTCCAAAATATTCTTGCATCACTTTTATTCAAGTGTACTACTTTATCTATAAAAGCAGTCCTTTCTGTCAACAAGGGCATTTTGTGCTGAAAAAAATTCTATCCCTGTGAGTCTTTTACATGCATGCTGGAACTGACTAAAAAGGCTCATAACAAAAACTTCCTACTATCATGCCTTGGAAAAAATAAAGACATGTTGCCATTATGTCCTAAACTAGCTTTTTTTTCCCGGCATTACCTAATAAATACAGACTAAGACCTTAAACTGCCTATTCTTCGTGCAATATCACCTTTCATTCCCTTAAAATGTGTTTATGAATATCACTAACATTTCTATTATATTCCACCACCTATCCTTCAGATTAGCCCAAGTTAAGTTGTCTTAACACTACTGAGAGTTTGGTTTAATCTGAAGTGAGCAGTATTTACCCTCTTGGAATAATACCTTTTTTTAATTTTAGCTTCATGACAGGATAATAAAATGGATCCCAGAAACATTGTATATAATTTGGTGAAGTGAAATATAATTTGGTCAATTTGATCTCATTGAGCAAAGTGTTTTACCAACTTATTGCAGTGACTTACAATCCATGCTTAATGCCACTCTTTCAAGACATTAAAAATAGGTTACTTCATCAAGGAATTACAGCAGGTTTCATTCAGATTGTTCACTCTTTTTACATAAAATGATTTAATTAATTGTTCTACCACTGCCAAAATATTACTAACCTGATCAGAAGGCCCCTTTTCTTTTCTTTCTTCATACATTTCTCTCATATCAATTAGTTTATTTTCCAATTTTTCCATAGACCAAACCTGGCTGCCTTTATTTTTCCTTATCACAAGAATTGCTGGTTCACTAACAAAAGCACCTTTCTAAAATAAAATAAAAAATTAAAAAACTTTTTTAATATAATTTACATTTCTGTATTTAAGTTTAATTTTTACTGCATTTATTACATTATTTTTGCTAACAAAAATTTTTAGGTAAAACACAGAAAAGAACCAGTTGTCCAGACATACACATGAACAGCCCATAAAATACATGAAATGCTTTATATTCATAAATAGACACACACTGGCCAAAAAATTATGAACTTTTATTCAGTATCAAATTGGGCAACCTCAGTAATAGTAATAGCATATAGTGCAAGGAAGCCACAGGCTTTTGTTAAAAAAGGTAGATAAAAAAAACACCTTATTTGCTTCACACCTCACATAGATAACTATACAGTTAACCTTTGAATTCAGCCTCAACTACATGTGAATGTAAGTTGTTCCGGCAATCAATGACTCGCTGGCTAAAAGAAAATTTCCTACAATCTAGTCCAAACCTCTTCTCCTGTAATTTGAATGTATGCACCTGAGTTCTGAAATTCTTTACAACAGTGAAAATTCTACCTTCTTTCATTTTACTGACCCTTCTCAGAGCCTTATAACCTTCAATCAGGTCACCTCTGAGGTGGCTGGTTACCAAGATCTGTAGCCCATATAATTCAAGTCTTTCCTTATATGGTCACCCTTTTGTTTATATCACTATGTGAGTTGCCCATCTTTGGACTCTTTCAAGAAGCTCAATGTTTTTTTTTTTTTTTTCCGATGAGGACACTATTCCAAATACTGTCTTACAATTGCCTTATACAGTGGGAACATGACCTCCATATCTCTACAAGACAATGTTCAATAAATCCTCAATAGGACACTATGGGCTTTCCTGGCTGCCGGTTCACACCTTAGAAAACTTCATATCTGCTCATATTATAACTACCAGATCCCCTTCTTCCGCTACTGTTTGTAATTCAACCACATATAATTTATTTTAGTGATACTGTTCCCCAAGTGTAAGTAAGACCTTGCATTTTGCTGCATTAAAACATAGTTGCCACATTTCTGACCATTCTTACAGCCTGCTGAAGTCATCCTGAAGGACACTGCTTGGTACTGATCACTAACTACTCTATGAATCTTTATGTTGTCTGAAAATTTTAACATCAAGCCTTTTATTCCATTGTTAATGTTGTGTATAAAAATCAGAAACAACAGTGGTCCAAGAACTGATCCTTGGGAGACCCCACTTCTGACTTTATATCAATCTGAAGAATATCCATTAATCACAACCCTCTGCCTTCTGCCCTGAGGCCACCCAGCAATTCATTTTAGAATTTTTCCGGTAATCCCATCATGTTTATGGGATTACTGCATATGGGTAGCAGTAACCCCATAAAAATGTACCAACTGCGCGGTACTACACTCAGGGTATTGGAGAATGAAAAAGACCTGGGGGTAATTGTGCAGTCAGAGATGAAGTTTTCTGACCAGTGCAGGCTGCTAAAGCCTGAACACATGAACACATGAACAGCCCATAAAATACATGAAATGCTTTATATTCATAAATAGACACACACACACTGGCCAAAAAATTATGAACCTTTATTCAGTATCAAATTGGGCAACCTCAGTAATAGTAATAGCATATAGTGCAAGGAAGCCACAGGCTTTTGTTAAAAAAAGGTAGATAAAAAATAGGTGAAATGATTCGCTGATAAGAGTATATTTAGTAAGACTGTTATATCCGAAATACCTAATTTTTTTCTGTTTTTAAGTGCGGGATCATTACGTAACGTCTTGAGTGGCCTTCACAGCTTTTTGAGGGTGTATGTTTGTGTATAGTGATTTTATATTGAAAGAATATAATTTGTCATCGGGTTCTAATTTTATATTTTTGATTGACAAAAATAGGTGATCCATGTTTTTTATGCAATATTTGGAATAATTCATTAGGGGTTTTAGTATGTCAATCATAAATTTTGCTAAAAATTGCTTGTAATCTTTTCTTCAGAGCGTAATCTTTTTAGTTCCTTTTCGATTTTTGATCTGATGGTGAGGATAAGATTTTTACCTAGTTTCTGGTATGTGTTTGTATCTTGTAGGAGGTTTGTCAATTTGTTGTCATAATCGGATTTGTTTATTAATACTACTGAGTCGCCTTTATCAGCCTTTTGAATGATGACATTTTTATTTGTGGCTAATTTTTTGATGCATTGAAATTCCTCTTTTGAAAGGTTAGAAGTAAGATCTGGTTTTTTGTTTATCACATTATTTATTTGTTTGATTAGTTTTTTTCTATTGCCGTGGCTGTATAAGCCTGTTGGTACTTTTATTACATAATCATTGTATGGGTCTTTTTTGGGGTATGCTGTAATTGAGGCCTTTATAGAGAAGGTTGTGTTCGTCTTTTGTTAAGTTATAGTTGGATAGGTTGGTTACAAATTTACTGTTCGCGTAATCTATTATGTGCATACCTACAGATTGTGGTCTTGATCTGATTATAGCTGTAATCAGATCAAGAGTATTACTCCCTCTGGTTGCCTCTCAAACATGCTTCTGTAGAAAACAATCAACCAATAAATCCACAAAAGTCTTGCTAGTGTGCAAGTGACCAACCCACAAGTTCCAGTCTATATCTAGAAAGTTAAATTCCCTATTATAAGACAATCTGATTTACTGGCCCACTCTATTTCTCTGTACAGTTGTTTGTTGTACTCATTGAGTCATTAGGCCTATAACACACTCCTACTCTCAACTTTGCTTTCCCAGTGCTGATGTCACACCAAACTGACTCAGCACTGCCCTGCACTGTCCACCCATGTCAACTGGATGCACTGCCTTAGATTTTATGTGTTTCTTAACTAACAGCATGACCTCTCCTCCCTTTCAGTACACATTGTACTCCCCAAATTCCAAATCTACATTCCTTATCTCTGTGTGACACCACGTCTCTGATATACCAACAATATCCATCTTTGATGTCTTCACTAACACCTCAAACTCTTGAAATTTATTTACTATAAATCCTAGCATTGGTGTACATGCAAGTATACAGCACCTATTCTTACTCTTAGTTACCCAACAGAACCCATATATATACTTGTCCCATGATGACTCCCAGCAGTCCTTAAAATCCCCAGCACCTCGTTTTCAAGGTGTTGCTCATTCCAATAGAATTTTTTAAAAATTATTTTTTAAAATTTTATTTATTTAATTACAGGTTGTTAAAATTAAAGTATTCCTATGTAGAGGGCCCTGGAGCGAGTTCTAAAGCTCGTACTGAAGAGAAATTTGGACAACAGGTACAATAAAGAATGCGCTCACCATTTATTGGGAAAAAAAAAATTTGTTACAAAATTTGTCACTATATGGCATTGTGGCAATACAAATCACTTGAACAGCACTACAATTGTTCAATGTGTCCTCCATTTTGGTCAACAACAGTTTCCATTTGAAGAACAGCATTTTCTACAGCAGATCGTAACATTTCAACTGGAATAGCCAGCACATGACGTCTAATGCTGTCCTTCAGATCTGCCAGAGTTTGACATCTTTCCTGATACACCTGGTTCTTCAAAAAACCCCACAACCAGAAGTCGCATGGGGTGAGGTCTGGTGATTGGGAGTGGCCAAGATGTCTGGAAACAATGGTATGATGATCTGTTCGTCTATAAAGTGTAGCCTTAGCAATCTTTGGACACAACGGTGGATGTGGGGTGGCGCACCATCTTGCATGAATATGGTATCCTGGAGGCACTCACATTGTTGCAGCTCTGGTATTGCAAAATTTGCCAACATTTCATAATATCGCTGTCCAGTGATGGAACAGGTGTTGGGTCCAGTTGGTGTTACCTGTTCAAAAAAATATGGCTCAATTATGAATGTGGCCGTAAATCCACACCACACTGTCACTTTTGGAGAATGCAACGGGACCTGTTGGATAACTTGAGGGTTTTCTGTTGCCCAAATGCGCCAGTTTTGCGTATTCACTTGTCCATTTAAGCAGAAGTGGGCTTCATCACTCCAAAGGATGTTCATGGCCATGTGACATCCACTGTCATTCATGCCAGAAACTGAAGTGTGTATGTTAAACGAATATCTGCATCACCATGCTTTAGCTGCTGTAGCATGTGCATCTTGTAGGGATAGTACCGCAACACCGGACGCATTACTAGCCTTACAGTAAAATACGGCATGTCCACTTCACGAGAAACAGCTGGCACACTTAGGCTAAAACATGGAGATTGACTTGATAAATCCACAACAGCCATAGCCACATCTTCAATACGAGAGGAGTCCACTCGTTTTCGACCTCTACCTGTTGCTTCAAATTTCGCAATCATTTTGCAGACAGCACAAACAGCCGTAGGTCCACGTGGGCCTTATACACTTCTAACGCTGGAATTCTCTGATAGCCGCAACTGCATTGTTGCTGTTCTGATAGTATAGCTTCACTAATAGTGCCTTTTCCTGCAATATTGTTGGCATTGCTGCTGTAGTGCAGGCGAACATCTACTGTATGATTTTGAAGAGACTGCTTTGCTTTTATACAGTACAGCAGAATTGAGTAGTGGTGCTGTGGCAATAACTTATTATTCAATAACGTAAGTTATTTGCATAATCGTAATTAAGATAGTTACGCGTCATACAGTGACAAATTTTGTAACTTTTTTTTTTTAATAAATGGCAAGCGCATTCTTTATTGTACCTGTTGTCCAAATTTCTCTTCAGTACGAGCCTTAGAACACTCTCGAGAGCCCTCTACATAGGGATACTTTAATTTTAACAACCCTATATTTTAATTAAATTAATTTTATTAATTAATATTTAAATTACAAATTAAGTTAATTATTTTCCATATGTTCAAAGACAGTCCCTAATTCATATTCAGTAGATGAATCCTTTACGATTGGTTCAGTATAATTCTCTTCAACATTAACATTGAATACTTGATGAAGAAAAAATCCCATATGATAACAGCAGCTTTCAAGTATTTTTGGTGTACTGTTCTTTGAGTGGAATGTATCAAATGTAAAAAAAATTCAAAACGAACAACAGTCTTCTTCCCCCAAAATTTGAGTAATTTTTAAGGTCCATAGTTCTGGAATTACTTTTAACGATGAAAATTTTGGTTTCGTTCATTTTGTTATCCACTTCGAGTACCTTAGACCTCAAGCAGGTTCTCTCTCTCTCTCTCTCTCTCTCTCTCTCTCTCTCTCTCTCTCTCTCTCTCTCTCTCTCTCTCTCTCTCTCTCATTACTAGACTGATTACTAAACTCTAATTACTAAACTCTAGCCCACATTTTCAAATTCTTTTCTCATATAGGCACCCCTTTCCGGATTTCACAAAGTAGGTGTCCATCTTTGGACCCTGTCAAAAAACTTGGTGTCTTTTTTTTTTAGGTGTGGTCTCCATAGTTAAGAGTATTTCAAATGCAGTGTTATAATTGCCTTATACAGTGGCATTATGACCCCTTATCTCTACAAACAGATGTCTGATAAATCATTAATAGAATACCATGAGTCATCCTTGCACCCTATCTAGTGGTCACAGAACTCCATGTCTACTCATATCGTAGCTCCCAAAGTCTCAGTTTTCCTCTACTGTTTTTAATTCAATCCTCATCAAGTGTATAAGTTATTCTGGGGCTGCTGTTCCCCAAGTGTAAAACCTTGGACAATTCTTGAAGCTTGTGCATCCTGAAGGAGCACTGCTTGGTGCTCATTATTAACTGCTCTCCCAATCCTCATATCATCTGCAAATTTGGACTTCACACTCTCTACCCTTCAGTGTCATTTACAAAAATTAGAAACAGCAGTGGTCTCAAAACCAATCCCTGGGGGATCCATTTTTAATGTTAGATCAGTCTGAAGCACAACTATTAATCACAACAATCTTCTCCTGCCCTGCAGCCAACCTGTGATCCATCTCAGAATTCTGCCTATAATTCCAACATGTTCCAGCCTATACAGTAACTTCTCATGAGAGACTGGGTCGATGGTTTTGCTCACTGAAATAAACAATGTAAAAATTATTTCCTGCATCCAGTTCATGAGTGAATGTGTCAAAATATCTAACCAGGATAGTTAAAAATGATCTCCACCACATAATCACATTCTAATTTTGTAATTAACTACCTTATGAGCATGATATGTGCACTGAAGAACATACAGCTATATGCAGGTACTCTAAGAGTTATAAAGTATGAGATAAGATCTTTGATAGGTTCAGACTTTCTTTTAAAGAATAATAAAGCATACCATGATAGGCCTCTCTTACTGAACTGATATTGTTATACTTTTCCTTTGATAGTATTGGTTCACACTCCTAGTGAACTAATATTGTCAGAGGAAAAATGTAACCCATGTGGACCCAGCCAGATCCCACAGACCTTAATCCAATAGAGCATGTATGGGATGGTCTAAGCAGGAATGCAACTGGTTTCTCACTGAGCTTTTGTAAGCCCTTACACAACAATTGATACTGATATCTAGGCACTAATTTTCAGTCTGTTCTCAGCAAAAGGAATCATTGTTACACCTATATTCTACTCAGGAGATTATGTGCCCTATTAGAGTGATATACCACAATGCATCATTTTTGGCTGTGGAAAAAGACGTGGGCACAAGATGAGTAAGCACCAAGTTTGTTCTATGCATTCTCACTCTGGATGAAAGATAGCAACAAGTCCCCATTTTATCTAAGTTGTTTTTGGCAAGCTACGTTGGATCCTGCATTTTAAACAAAAAATTATAATGTGATGAGCCCTGGATGTAAACATGTTGACCAGGGACCAAGGTTCAAAGCTGACAATGAAAAACAACATCATCATCATGGCCAAAAAAACAGTTGAAATCACATAAGGGATAACATTGCTAGAATTCATTTCATGAGTGGCCTCAATTTATGCAGCTTATTACCAACAAGTTTTCACACAGTTGAGGGACACAACCCAACGTAAATACTTAAATGGCAAAATAGCTGGCTCCACTAACATAATGCCATATCATATGTCATATGGCAATATTTGACTAACAAAAACATTTCCTTTATGCAGTATCCACCTTATTTGCCTGATATGGCTATACATACAAAATTAAAACAGAACTGAAAATGATTTGAGTTGATTCAAGAAATCCAATGAAACATGACAAACTCAATAAAAGCCTTCACAAAAGAAGGCTTCCAAAAAGTCTGGTTCACTGCAGGGGAAGGTATGGTTGCAGAAGGAGATTCAATTGAAGAATATTAACAATGTAAACATTTATCATTGAATAAAATTAATTTTTCATCAAACCTTGTCTGAATGAATGTATGCATGCATGCATGCATACTTACATACATACACACGTGCATTTAAGAAATAAAAGGTACAGGGACCTACCTTGCGATTAGGACTAAGGTTAGCTGCTGGAATTTGCAAAGTAACCTTAAATTCTGTCTGCTTGCCTATCTCCTCAGCTAGGAAGTTGGCTTCACGGACTAAGGCATTTGCTTTAATTATATCTTCTCTTAACTTAGCCAAACTTTTCTTGAACAGCTCATCTCTATTAAAGGTAAATACATGCAGTTAGTTTGGAAATAATATCTGTAACATGTTGACAGAAGGACATTACATGGTTGTTTATAATAAATCAATTATATGTGAATAATACTAAGTGACCATCGAATTGTTGTTATCAAGTGAATTTTAGTATTACTATTCATAACATAATGCAAGAAAGCAGAGCTTATACAGCAAAAGTAAAAAAAAAAAAATCCCACCTACCTCATTTGTCTATTCTTGCCAATAATTTGGGAAAATTATTGGCAGGAATTAAATTATTTTCAAATTTATATAAAATTCTTTATGGCAGATTACCAGTAGAAGTTTATTCCAAAAATCAATTACTTTTTTACTGAATGCAAAAATTCTGAACACCAATTTTGCAACAATCCTTTTTCAATTTAAATTTGTCACCTTTGTGCATTCCATTCGAGAAGGAGTAAAGATGCCATCAGCATTTAATTTACTTAACTCTTTCTGCTTCAATTAGATCACCACACAGATGCCAAGTTTCCAGAGATGGCAATTTATTGGATGATTGCTTAATGCAGCAGCATGTTCGAGAGGCAACCAGAGAGGGTAATACTAGTGATCTGGTTTTCAGCAGTTATTCGTGCATTAAGAATTTGCAGATAAAGGAACCACTAAGTGGCACTGATCACAGTGTGCTGATGTGAGATTTACTTAAAGATATAATTACCATCAAGAGTAAAGGGAAGGATTTTTGCTTCCATAAAGGCGACTACAGTGGTTTCAAACAGTTTTTAAATTCTGTAAGTGGGCACAAATGATGATGCTACCAACAGCAAATTCTAAGTGGGAAGCATTCAAGGAACTAATTGTGGAAGCTACTAAGCTTTTCATACCAATCAAGAAATATTGTTCAAGGTTTAGGCCTAAATGGATGAGACCCATGGCAGAGAAGGAAAATGCATGGAATATATATAAATTATCAGGTGATACATCAGCCTATGGCAGATATAAGATAGTCTGTAATCAAGTCACAAAGGAGAAAGGAAAGGAAAGGCAGATTACGAGACATCTTGGGCAAAGGATGCTATGAAAAACAGCAAGAACTTCTTTAGTTATATAAACTCTAAAAGGAAGGGGATGAATCTAATTGGTTCACTTGATATCGATGACTCGACTGTTCATAATAATGCTCAGACAGCTGATAATCTGAATGAGTATTTTGCATCTACATTCACACATGAGAAGTTATTAAGGGAGGAAAATGCCGGAGGTTTATCAAACTGACAGGGTGCTTAATGATTTTGAAATAACTGAGAGCAAAGTGAAGAAGAAATTTGTTGAAGTTAAACAATAGAAAAGCACCTGGTGTGGATGGGATTTATCCAATTATATTAAAGGAGGAGGCAAAGGAAGTATGAGAGCATCCTTGGACTCAGGGAAAGTCCCCACGGACTGGAGATGTGTAAATGTATCTCCAATTCACAAAGGGGGACCTAAGGGCTACAAGAGTGATTACAGACCAGTTAGTGTAACTTCTGTTCCAGGGAAAATAATGGAGTCACTGGTTAAAGATGCATTGCAGGATCATCTAGACAAGACTGCAGTAGTAATTCAGACACAACATGGGTTTGTTAAGGGAAAGTCTTGTCTGACCAATTTGATTGGATACTATGATGTGGTCACTAAGGAACTGGATGCTAAAAATAATTTTGATATCATATTGGATTTCAGAAAATCTATTGACACTGTTGCACATGGAAGACTACTGTACAAATTGGAGCAGTATGGTATTAAGAGTAAGTTGCTACAATGGATAAAATGGGTGGTTGAGTGGGAGAAGACAGAGAGTGGAAATCAACGGACGCTGCTCTTCGTGGACTAATGTTATTAGTGGCGTCCCCCAGGGTTTGGTGTTGGACTTACTGTTGTTTAGTATATTTATCAATGATATTGATGAAGGTATATTAGGCTTAATGTTGAAGTTTGCAGATGATACAAAGTGTGGCAGGTTTTTTTTTTTTGTGTGTTAGTTGTTGGTGCATCGGCTTCTGTGGCTATAATGCACCTCCCAAGGTTTTTGCACTACTCTGATCCAAGCCTGAGGCGGGATTCAAACCTGCAACCTTTGGGTTGCCAGGCAGGCACTTTACCCACCCGGCTAACCTGTTTGGCGCTAATGGCAGTGTGCTACTGCAACAGGATTGAGAAAAGTTGGGCAGATGGGCTGAGAAGTGGCAACTGAAGTTTAACATTGAGAAATGCAAAGTACTGAATAAGGGGTGGAGTGCCCCCAGAGATATATACCAACTGTGTGATACAATGCTTAGAGTGGTAGAAAATGAAAAAGACCTGGAAGTAATTGTGCAGTCAGATACGAAGTTTTCTAAGCAATGCAGACGGGCTGCCAGTGCACGTCATGGGGCATTGTAAATGATATACAGGAATTTTGCTAGTAGGGAAAAGGAGGTGATTATCCCTTTGTATAAGGCAATGGTTAGACCACACCTTGAGTACTGCAGACAGGTCTGGAGACCTCATTTTAGGAAGGATGTGGAGTTGCTTGAGCATGTACAGAGAAGGGCAACAAGATCAGTAAGGGGAAAAAAGTGGTCCTCTTACCAAGAAAGGCATAAGTTCTGCAAATTGCAGTGGCTGGAGACAGGGCACCTATGAGGTGATGTGATTGAGGTGTATAAGGCCCCTTGATTTTGTTGAGCATGCTGAATTCTGATGGGATTCTTCCACTTGCTCAGATTACAAACCTGAGGAGGCATAAATTCAAATTGAGGAAAGACAGTTGTAGAATAGATGTGCAGAAATTTCCCTTTATCCAGTGGTTAATTTTTTTTTGGCTGATGCTACATAAGCTCATATGCTTGCTTTCTTCCATCACATGCCTCTATTACTATTACTATTTGCACGACCCCAGGCTTTCTTGGTAAGAGAAAGCCTGGGGTCGTGCCAAATCCTTTATTGGACAAATAATCTTGTTGCTCTTCTTCCAATAGATACATGTCCTTCCTAAAATGAGGTTTCAAAATCTGTATGCAGTATTTCAGATATGGCCTATCCATTACCTTATAACAATGGAATAATCACCTGTACCTGCTGGCAAAGTTTCTATATACCACTGAGAGAGAGCTCCATGGGCTGGTCTGGAAACCTTTTTGCACTACTGAGAGAATTTCATGTCAGACTATACAATAGTTCCTTTCCTTATCAACTACCTTGGGTTTAGCGTTATCCAAATGGTATGCGATTCTAGTTTTACTGCCACCCTAATGCAGTACTTTGCATTTATCAAGGTTAAATCTGATGCCACTTTTAGCTCACCCATTTAGTTTATCTAGATTTTTTTGAAGTAGCATACTGTAATTACTGCCCACCACTGTATCACTGTAAAAACTATTACATTAAAAATAATTTAACTCCTACACAACAGAACTACTCAATAACTGTCAACTTTCTGAATGCCATTTTGGATCTTGTCATCAGGCTAAAGAATTAGATATTAATGGCCAAAATTACTCAAGGTTAGTTTTAAACATAGAGAAATGCAGAGAATCAGAAAAGTACAGAGATCAGAAAAGGAGAAAATGGCTATGTGTCCCTACAGGGCACATTTATCAAGGTTAAATGTGCCCTATAGAGACATAGCCACAGGAGAATTAATAAAAGAGAGAAACAGTATTTATCTTCCTTCAGAGTTAGCCCCTTCTATTTTCTCCATAAAAAACAGTATATATAATAACATAAATGAAATTGCTAATGATAAATTACAGTAGTTGATCCACACATCTGTGTATATAACTAAAAAATATACTGGATAGCTGCAGATGCAAGAAGTGGGCTATTGAAGATAGTGAGGACTAACAATACTTACTAACAATATACTGTGCTGGCTTTCTGAAAATGTTTGGATTTTACTGATTTTACAGATAAAGTTTTTCTATGAATTTAATTAATTTAAAAAATTAAACCACAGATTAAAAGATTTAAGCATTAAATATCAATAAATGTTATTATAAAAGTTATATGCATGAATTTAGTCTCACAGACCACCTCTACTATATCTGCTTTGAAGTAGAAGATTGGGGTCACATCCAGTCCATGCCATGTAGATTTTTAGTGTTTAACTGTTATTCAACCACCAAATTCCTTGCATTACTACAAAGCAACTTAGAAAAATTGTTATTGCAGCCTTCATTAGCAAAGCTATTTTTTGCTGATGTGGTCTTTAAAATGAGAGAAAAAAAATGTCCCTACTTAGTAATCAAGGAGTAAACAACAGAATTCCATCACACAAGTGCCATAATCCTCTAAACCAGATACCACACAAGCTGCACTCCACTAGTTCAGAGGAATAGTAGGATGGATTTTAACTACAGTTACTAACCAACAAACTCCACTTTGGTCAAGCTTCATTTGTGTACCGTAACTGATGAGTAATATAAAACACTCATTCAGTTATATAGAATACCTAATATAAAATCACTGCCAAACCTATCTGTAAATTATAATCTGATTTTAGATCACAATCCTTCCACTGACCGACTAATGCTTTACATAAATATGAATTAGCCTATACTATTTCCAGTATGCAATGCAGTTCTTCATACTAGATGCACATCAGACCATAAATCACAACAACAAGTAAATTCATTTTCTTTTCTATTGTCTCAGAGCTTCAGAGTATTAGTATATTATGCTCATTAGCATTAGTAAAGGCACATGATGCAAGAAAGCAAGCTTATATACCATCAACTGAAAAAAAACAACAAAAAAAACCCCCCTAATTTCACTCATTCACTCTCTCCAAATTTTGTCTAGTTCTGCCTTGGATCTATTTAAGCTATAAACTTCTTCAGCGGCAGATGGAAGTTTCTTCTGGCAATCACCTACCTGCTGGCTAAAGGCAAACTTCCGCACATCTAATCCACAACTGTCTTACCTCAATTTGAATTTATGTCCTCTCAGGCGATTATTCTGAGCAAGAGGAAAAATCTCATCAGCATTGAGCATGCTCAAACCATTCAAGGCTTTATACACCTCAGTCAGATCACCTCGCAAGTGCCTAGTCTCCAGACACTGTAATTTGCAAAACTCAAGCCTTTCTTCATAAGAGCAACCCTTTGTTTCATTCATTAATCTCGTTGCCCTTCTCTGTACTCATTCCAGCAGCTCTACATCCTTCTTAAAATGATGCTTCCAGACCTGTATACAGTACTCAAGGTATAGCCTGACCATTGCCTTATACAACAGGATAATCACCTCCTTATCCCTGCTAGAAAAATTCCTGTATATCATTGACAAGAGACCATGAGCTACTCTTGCAGACTGTCTGCACTGCTCAGAAAACTTCATATCAGCCTGCACAATTATTCCTAGGTAATTATCATTCTCTACCACTGCTGCCAGACAACTAACACACTTTGCACTTGTCAGTGTAGTCCCACACAGTTGATACATTACTCTGGGGTTACTGCTTCAATTTTTGCAGTATTTAGATTTGTCAATGTTAAACTTCAGTTGCCACCTATTAGCCTATCTGCTCAACTTTTTTAGATCTTGTTGCATCAGTGTACTGTCATTAGTGTCATTAACAACCCTGCCAACCTTTGTATCGTTTGCAAACTTGGACATTAAGCCTGATATACCATCAGCAATATCATTAATAAATACAGAAAACAACAAGAACCAACACTGAAGCCTGGGGGACCACTAATAGCATTAGCCCATGAAGAGCACTGTCCATTGATTACCACTCTCTGTCTTCTCCCACTCAACCATCCCTTTATCCATAGCAGCAATTTGCCTCCAATGCCACACTGCTCCAAGCTGTGCAGCAGATTTCCATGTGGAACAGTATCAAAAGCCTTTCTAAGATCCAAACATATGATATGAAAATTATTCTTTGCATTCAGTTCCTTTGTGACCACATTATAGTATCCAATCAAATTGGTCAGACAAGACTTCCCCTTAACAAACCCATGCTGTCCGAGCTATAACTGAAGTCTTGTCTAGATGATCCTGCAGTGCTTCTTTAACCAGTGTCTCCATTAATTTCCCTGGAACAGGTTAAACTAACAGGACTGTAATTACTTGTGTCACCCTTTGATCCTCCTTTTTGAATTGGGGTCACATTTGCACATCTCCAGTCCCTGGGTACCTCCCCTGATTCCAAAAGCTCTCATAATTATAGCTAAGGGTTTGCTTACTTCCTCTGCTACCTCCTTTAATATAACTGGATAGATCCCATCCACACCAGGTGCCTTTCTTATGTTTATCTTCAACAATTTCTCCTCCACTTTGCTCTCAGTTATTACAAAATCATCTAGCTCACAGCCAGAGTTTAATTCACCTCTGGCATTCCTCTTCCTGAATAACTCATGTGTGAATGTAGATGTAAAATACTCATTTAGTTTGTTAGCAGGATCATCAACAGTTTAACCATCAACATCAAGTGGACCAATCTGATCCATCCCCTTCCTCCTAGAGTTTACATAATTAAAGAAGTTTTTGCTGTTTTTCTTTGCATCCTTTGCCAAAGATTTCTCGTAATCTGACTTTGCCTGCCTAAACTCATTTGTGACTTGGTTACAGACCAACTTATATCTATCATAGGTTTCCGTGTCACCTGTTAATTTATATGTATTCCATGCATTTTTTTTCTCTGCCACATGTCTCATTAGTTCATCTGACAACCATTTAGGCCTGAAACTTGAACAATATTTCTTAGTTGGTATGAAAAGCCTAGTAGCTTCCAAGATTAATTCTTTAAATGCTTCCCATTTTGAATGTGCTGTTGGTAACATCATCAATTGGTCCCACCTCATAGAATTTAAATACTGCCTCAGACCACCGCAGTTGCCTTTACGAAAGCAAAAACCCTTCCCTTTACCCTTGATGGTAGTTACCTCTTTGAGTAAATCCCACTTCAGCACACTGTGATCACTGCCACCTAGTGGTTCCTTTATCTGCAGATTCTTGATGCATGAAGAATCACTACTGATAATCAGATCAAGATTATTACTCAATCTAGTTGCCTGTCGATAATGCTGCTGTAGAAAACAATCATCCAATAAAGCCAAAAAAAGCCTTGCTAGTGTGTGTGATTGACCAACTCCAATATGACCCCAAGGGCTCACATCTGGTGAGTATGGGCTTGGCATACCTAGGGTCCTGAGCTGGATATCATCATTCTTCTCTTTCTCAGTGATTCCCTTCTACTCTCTCTCTCTCTCTCTCTCTCTTTCTCTGTCTCTCTCTCTCCCCCCCTTGGGGTAATTCAGAATTTTTTTTTTTTTTTTTTTTTTTGCAGGTGCAGCATAAGCCACAGGCTTCCTTGCACCATACAGCTAATAATAATAATAATAATAACAATATCCGGGAAATTAAAATCCACCATTATAAGACACTCTGATTTACTGGCCCACTCTATTTCTCTGTACAGTTGTTTATTATACTCATCAGAATCATTAGGCCTATAAAACACTCCTACTCTCAATTTTGCTTTCTGTCAGTGCTTATGTCATACCAAACTGATTTCACACTGCACTGTACAGTCATGTCGACTGGCTCTACTTCCTTGGATTTTATGTGTTTCTTAACTAATAGCATAACCCCTCCTCCCATCCTATTCTGTCTATCCTTCCTGTACACATTTTACTCCCCAAATTCCAGTTCTGTATTCTTTTTATCTGTGTGACACCACGTCTCTGATATTCCAACAACATCTACCTTTGATGTTTTGACCAACACCTTAAATTCATCATATTTATTTATCAAACTCCTAGCATTGGTGTACACGCAAGTATACATGCACCTGTTCCTATTCTTAGCTACTCTAACACAGCCCATGTATTTATTTGTTCTGCAATGACTCCCAGAAGTCTCTGGAATCGCTTGCATCTTGTTTTCCAGGCTGCTGCTCATTCCAATAGAAGCAGTGCAAGAATCACTTCCACCTCTGCCAGCCGTTACTGTTAATCTATTAATCCATGTATCCCAGCAAGCTAGCAGTTTTCCGACCCACCTAACACTGGCTTGATAGCATCAGCAAATATTCTTGCACCCTTTCTATTTAAGTGTATCCCATCCCTGTAGAAACAGTCTCTCCTGTTAACCAGCATAGACCAGGATGAGAAAAATTCTACCCCTTCTCAAATTCGGTGCTGTTGAGCTTACTCCTCTTCTGTGTCACCTTTTTTCACTTTCTTATTCCAAAGGTGTTTCCCTACTGCTTGAAAATTTGCTGATATCCAGCCAGTTCCTAAAAAGGGTGACAAATCCGTCCCATCCAATTATCATCCCATTGCACTTACTTCTAGTCTTTCTAAAATAATGGACAAATCAATTAACTGCCAACTATCTAGAAATCTTCCATCTGATCAATAATCGCCAGTGTAGATTCTGTTAGTGTCAACCCACTTGTGATAGTCTAGCTTATGTTACCCATAGATTTGTCCATAGATGTTACCCATCTATGGACAAATTCAATAGAAAAGCCTTGAAAAGTCAAGTCAGATAGTTTCTCTTGACATTTCAAAGGCTTTTGAAGTGCTTGGCATAAAGGTCTGAAAAAAGTTTCTGTCTTATGGTTTGCCAACTTTTTTTGGTAATTGGGTTTCCACTTTTCTCCCTGACTGCTCACTGCTGGTAATGGTAGATGGCTCTCTGTCTTCTAACATCTGCACTAATGCTGGTGATACCCAAGGTTCGGTTCTTTCTCCCACTCTTTTCTTCTTGTATATTAACAACCTTCTTCCATTGACCAGAAATCCTAGCCATAGTTTTTCTGATGATAGCACACTGCATTCCACCTTCCAGTTTGCAGAAACAGCTTCAACATCTAGAATATTCACTACCAAAAACTTAAATGCTGATCTCCAGTGGGGCAAAGATAACTCAATTGATTTCAATGCTTCTAAAATTCAGTGCTCTCATATCTCACAAAAAGGATTCTTCTACTCCTATGCTTATCTTTGATGACACTCTGATTTATAAGCAAGATCATATATCTCTATTGGGGATTACTCTGACTTCTAATCTCTCTTGGCATATGCACATTACAAATATTGCTTCCTCTGCATCTAAAAAACTGGGTTTTCTCTCACTCTAGACATTATTTTTCTTCCAAACAGCTGTTCACTCTGTACAAATTGCAAATTCATCCTACCATGGAATATTGTCCCCACATATGCAGCAGTGCTCTCAAAACCTCTGTCAGGCTTCTAGAGTTTATTCAAAAGAGGGCAGTTATGTTAATTAATGGTAAAACAAAAATTACTCATCTCTAACAAAGTCTCTCCGCTCTCTGTCTTATAGACATTCTGTTTCTGCTTCATGCCTTTTCAATAGATACTTCCACGAGAATTGTTCTTCTGAATTGTCTTTTATAATTTCCACTCTCTCTTCCAAACCAGTCTGAACACATGCGGCAACCAGTCAACCTACTTTTGCTGTCCAACTTCAAACTCACAGAATCAACTTTAATTCTTCCTCATTTATTCATTCAACTTCCATAATTACAATCTACACAAATTCAAGTCTAATGTCAACAAGTATCTTCTTTCATCATCTCAACCTTAAACCCATGCACAGTACTAAGTAGTATAGGTTCCAATACTTCTTGTGCTGGGGTTCTCATTAAAAAAAAAAAAAAAAAAAAAAACAATATTTATCTATGAGAGAGAGAGAGACTGCCTGGATCAGGTAGGTGGATTGGTCATGGGGGATCCTAATCTCTGGCTTCTACAATCATCACACTTGATGCTACCTTGGGATTTTGGGAAACACATAGCCAATCATATAAAGCATTTATGACGATTTATATGATAGTATTTTCACAATATGCTATTTTATTTAATTACACTGTAAATTGTAGATTTTCTGAAGTGACATCAACCAGTGAGGAAGGCCCATGGTGTGCTACTGATTTATCATACATTTGCTTGTAGAGATAGAATGGTCCTTATCCCACTGTAAAAGTCAATTGTAAGACTACAATTCATTAAATTTTCACCTCTTGGAGCCATATACAATTGGAACATCATATTCAACTATGGAGGCTGCACCTTAAAAAAAAAAAAAACATTGAGCTTCTTGAAAGGGTCCAAAGATGTGAAACATGTCTGGGAGATTAGCAAAAGGGCATTTATATTAGAAAACATATCAAATATGTGGGCTACCAAGCTTTGAAACTCAACACTTTAGAGGAGACTTGGTTGAGCTCTATATGGCTCCAAGTGTTAAAAATTGAATGAATGGGATGTAATTTTCACTTTTATAAATGATTTTAGAACTAGGGGCCATAAATTCAATGTTAACTGTTGGTTGATTATGAGGGGAAGAAGTTTAGCCTGGATTGTAGGAAGTTTTCTTGTACACAGCAAGCTATCAGTAATAGTGCAAAGCACCAATTTATGTAGCTATAAAAATACAGTCAGTTCTGCTAAAACACACATTTTGGCAACGTGAATTTGCTCCAACACGACTGATATATTAGGGAACAATGCGGGTATAACGCAACTTTCGTGTTGGTTCATGCATGATTTCATCTGTGAGTAATAGAAGGTGAACGCAAAACCCGGCACCAAGCTGAAAGTGCTGACCTACGCAGCAATACATACTATTTGTTTTTTTTTTTTTTTAGGAGCATTAGCAATTAAGGCCACATTGCTCCGGGATATGCGGTGGTCATTCCCTGACCTTCCGCATCCTCCGTATTTGGTGGTGACGGGCTCCAACCCTGGTCTAATCAAGAAACGTGTGCTACGCACTGCTGCTCCTTCCCACCTGGCTACGGAGGCGCCCAGCAATACATACAAGTTCACAAATCTTAAAAAATGTTAAATAAGTGAGAGTTATATTTCCCATTTACTGTAGTTGTATTGGTCGGAGACAGACTGTTGTCATTCGCTGTATTCACAAGATATTTTCGGCCGACTCATGTTTTCAGGAGCTCACATTTTTCAGTTTCAACAGAAAAATTTGAAATTTCGTGAGGCGCGATAGCGTGAGTATTATAAACAGGTAGTAAACTCAATCTTATTGCATTTGCGATAATACTGATAGCTGGAATTCTATGGGTTTTTACTTTATTATGGTGAAATGTGTTTCCCCTTCCATGAAATCTTCAATCATATAAAAAACGTAAATAAATTTTCAGAATCTTCTCTTCATTCCTATTTTTTATGTGCAAAATTGTTTCCTACGTATCTCACTTGTGCAATCTGTGCATGCCTAGTTCTTTTTTATTGATTGCTTATCTTTTTTTTTTACTGTCTTAAATTTTACAATCCAAAAAAAAAAAAAAAAATGTCAGTGAACAGAAATATTAATTAGTACGTATATATTACAGTGCTATATTTACTGTAGTATTTATTTATTTATTAGAAATTTAAGATGTTTAAATCTGTGTTAGCAATTTCTTTGAGTTTCTAACTTTTTAGTGTTTTACTTATCACACTGAACTTTTTTTTTTTTTTTTTTTTTGAGTGCTCTTGCCCCAGTCCCTATTTTTCTCATAAGCCCTGTTGTTTTTAATGTGCAAAATGCCATAACACAGAGATTTTTCAGGAACACATGTACCACATTATAGCAGAACTGACTGTACAAGAAAAATTTACAAATATCATCATTATTTGGGCATCCCATATTGTGAATCCCATCACAATGAGTTGCATACCAAGCACTTTGAATTACACTTTGAATAAGCAATGCGTTCCAATGGAAAATATTGATGCTACTTATTCTCAGATGAGTGCACCAGTCAGATGGCATAGCTTCAGAGCTTACCAACTCCTCAATGACTAGGCAGGGTAATGAGAAAGGCAACCTGTTGTGCGATTTATAATGTGATATGCTAAAATAATGATGCCGTTTGCAAGCTTTGCTTGCTTTTATTTTTGTAGCTATGTAAATTGCTGCTTTACACTATTTATAACATAGTTATGTAGATTTTCCTAGCCTAAAGTTTACTGCACTTAAAACTTTATAGCTGTTTTATTTATTAATTATTAAATTTAAGTATAAGTAAATTTTTTATTGCATACATGAATTTTATTAAATAAAATCCACAACGCATGCCTTTCAAAAGCTTAAGCTTGGCCAACCTTACATACTTGATCTGACATACTACAGAGAAGGGGGCGAGGGAAAGCTGAAGAAGCTAGACTGGTTCATCTGAGTTTGAACCTTGTATGCTTTAACTTTTACCCTGAAGACAGCAGTGACATGGAAAAAACTTAAAACAGATTAGAATTCCCACCCCAACATAATTTCTGTCTAAACTATTAGGCTGGTATCATTCCATCGTGATAATTCAACTTTCTAATAATTAATTCTTTCTGATTCAATATAACAATGACATTAAATATGTAACATGTTCACCCATAAATCAAAGATGAGAAGTGTGGCAAAACAATATACACTTGACCTTGACCTTTTGTTATCATAAGTTATTGAAATTATTTAAAACATGGATGAATATGATTGTGTGATAATAAATCAGTTAAAGGGTAGTTTGCAGCTCACCTTTCAAAACATAAAGGAAATAAATTCATAGGTAACATGCTCCACCTTTAAAGATAAACAAGTCCTCAATGAGTTTTTGGCAAGGTAATTTGATTGTGCTTTGTCACCACAGATTCAGCTTTTCTAAATGTAGAAATTCAGAGCAGCATCGAAGTTAATGCTAATTTTTAATATTTGAAGGATGAAGAAATACATATCTACTATTCAGGGTAATTAAAAGTATGGAATGGGTACAACCGGCATTAAATGTTAATTTTTTACTTACTAAATAATTTAGAAAAACTATTCTGATTAAAAAAAAAAAGAATGAGTATGGGCATATATTATAAGCAAAATCATGATAATCTTCTAAAAATCTCCAACATCAAGCAATTTTTTTATGTTCTTATTAGTAACATTAACTGGAATATATGAATTAATTCTCTTCTGAGAAGGAGAGTTATAATAATATTATTTTTATTTCAAATGCTTATTGTGCTATTGTATTAAAGTGAACTTAAAATACAATATTTGTGATGTTAATGTATAATAGACTGTTTATTTGTAAATAAGAATTAATTTACCACCATGAATTAATTTTATTTAGTTTTTTTTATTCAGGTCTCAGTTACCAGACTACAGAGAGTGGTTAACTAGGTTCAATGATGAACTTCAGTCAGAAATTTTGTGTGTGTGTGTGTGTCATTATTTTTCCCATTGAAACTATTCTCGGTTTAGTGCTGATTCAGTCAGTGTGGTAGTTTTTTCCCAACTCATTAACTGCACTGTGGAAGGTATTGCCATATTTATACACATAACAAGCAGAATATTTATACACATAACAAGCAGAATAGAAATACACATAGGAGCATGGGTTTGAAATTTTGCACATTTAAATGTTTTTAAACTAAAATGGAAGAGACTAATAGTTTGTATTTTATTGTATTTTTTGGTTTTTCAAATTTGAGCAAAAATTTGGTTTTTCTGAAAATAAAAAAGATGTAAAAACGAAAAAAAAAACATATACATTCTTAATATAAAAGAATGTATATTGTTTTCATTTTCGAGTTTATATGTTTAAAGATTTTCAAAATGGTTATAAGTAAGAAATAATTTTTGAAAGATATATTTGTTGAAAAATTCTTGATGAGAGTTGAATAGCTGGTGGGTGGATCTGTTATATATCGTGTTAATAAGAAAGATAAGTATATTTGTTTACAAGTATATTGCTTATACCATTATAAAGTTAGTTATCTGAAAAGATTACCAACTTTATAATGCTATCCATAGATAGAGATGTGAGCATTGAGGGTTTTATCTTGGTTTAATAGAAACAAGTAGAACCCTCAAAGCTTGTATGTCTCGTTCTGTGGATAGCATTAACCCCTGGCTTGTAGCCACGAAAGGTACTGTGTACGGCATGTGCCTTTTGTATGCAATATAGAGTTCTTCTTCTTCTGCTTCTATTATAAAGTTAGTAACATTTTTAACAAATCCACGCATTTCAGGTACAGTAATACTTACGCAAACTTGGAGTTACGCGGTTCTTGATTTTTTCGTTTGGTGTATATCTAAAATTAGCTTACCAGTGATTTGGAAGTCAAATCGTAAAGCTTGGGTGACAGCTTCTGTTTTTGAGGACTGGTTTGGTCACCACTTCATACCCGAAGTCGAACGTTATTGCAAGTCTAAACAGCTTCCATTTAAAGTGATGCTTCTTATTGACAATGCACCCGGTCACCCTCCTGCCACCCTAATTAATTTCGACCCACGTGTGAAAGTTGTGTTTTTGCCTCCAAACACAACTAGCTTGCTTCAACCGATGGACCAGGGAGTCATCAAAACATTCAAGGCTTACTACACGAGGCGTTCGTTTGCACGTCTGAATGAAGCTATGAGGCAAACTAGTGAGATATTTGTTAAAGACTTTTGGAAACAATTCAATGTTTTAGATGCCATAAGAATCACTGAAGAATCTTGGGATGAAATTCACAAAAAAACATTGAATGGTGTCTGGAAGAAACTTTGTCCATTTTTTTTCAAAAACGAGACGAAAACAACACCAGAAACTGATCATGTCGCTCATGTGATAGAAGAAGTTGTTAATCTTGCCAGGCAATTAGATTTGGAAGTCAATGGTGATGATGTCAATGAGCTGTTGGATTCATATAGTCAGGAGCTGACAATGAATGAGCTCATAGAGATGCACGAGCAAAACGTCACTGAAGTATCCGACACTTAGAGAGGGCGCTGACCCTCTTTAGAAAATACAGCTGCGAGTTACAGGCTCCGAAAAAAACGATAAGTGTTTGCTTTTTATTTACATAATTGTTATTTTATATTGTACTTAATATGTAGTCTTATAGTTCTAATTACGCTGGTTATTTTTATTTTTATTTATATAAACAGTTTTTGTAGATACATGTAATACTTTATAAAACCGTTATTTCGTTTGAATCTTGCAGGCATTGTTTTTGTATATAGTGATAGGGAATTCAATTTTTTAATTGAGGTAGTTAGGTTGCTCTAACATATAATTATAGAAACAGTGATACGCTTCACTGTTTCTATTAGAAACAGTGAAGTTAAATTAAATTAAATTAAATGTCAATACTACGCTATTAGATAGCGTAGTATTGACATTTAATTTAATTTAATTTAATTTATTGATCTTATTAATTTAAAATATCATGCCCCAAACTAGAGCAGCAAAGCAATGGGCACAAAGTGGCAGGAGTGCTGTGACTCAGGGGAGAACTGAGGCGAACGATTCTCCAACGCATCACAGCCTAAAAAAATGTGCAACTAGTGAAATGTTTGCTGAACAATCTGGAACGGAACATGATATTGCCATGGGGGATGTCTTTGTGTGTGCACTATGTAAGGAGTGTAAGGAAATCAGGCGACAACTCAGCGTTGTTATGGGCCTATATGAGAGTTTGAAGGACAGGGTGGATGCCCTCGAAAGATCTAAATTGAGGGACCCATCAGGCTCTCAGCTGCCCACATCAATGCCAGAGCTTGCACTTGGTCATCCGCAACACAGCGGCAGCCCCCAAGGCAGATTGCGCTGGTCCCAAAGGAACTAGTAGTTGTTGGTGACTCTATTGTCAGGGAAACGGGGAACATCCTTTGTAAAAAGGATAGGTGGAACAGGACCAGGGTATGTCTGCCAGGGGCAAAGGTTGATGACGTTGTAGAGCAGATATCATCTTTTAGGGGCACAAAAGGTGATATAGTTGTACACGTTGGCACTAATGATATTAAGAGTAGGAGACCAGCAGAATTACTTAACAAGTACAGGTCACTGATGAAAAAAAGCTGTGAATTAGGGTTGAATTTGAAAGTGTCTGCAATTCTGCCCAGACACGACAGGAGGGAGTATATGATGAGAGCCTTGTCGATCAATTCGGCCCTGGAAAGATTGTGCAAGGCTCAAGGGATAGAATTTTTTTAAGCCTGGACTGTACTTGTTAACAGGAGAGACTGCTTCTACAGGGATGGGATACACTTAAATAGAAAGGGTGCAAGAATATTTCCTGATGCTATCGAGGCAGTGTTAAGTGGGTCGGAAAACTGATAGTTTGGGGAGATACAAGGACTAATAGTTTAACAGTAGCCATAGGCAGAGGTGAAGGTGATTCTTGCACAACTTCTATTAGAATAAGTAGCGACCTGGAGCGAGGGGTGTTGGGGGTTTCAGGGACGGATGGCAGTCATCGTGAAACAGGTGGGTATATGGGATGTGTTAGAGTAACTAAGAATAAGAATAGGTGCATGTATACTTGCATGTATACCAATGCTAGAAGTATAGTAAATAAATTTGATGAATTTGAAGTGTTGGTCAAGACATCAAAGGCGGATATTGTTGGGATATCAGAGACGTGGTGTCACACAGATATAAGGAATGCCGAACTGGAATTTGGGGAGTACAATGTGTACAGAAAGGATAGACAGGATAGGAAGGGAGGAGGTGTTATGCTGTTAATAAAGAAAAACATAAAATCAAAAGAAGTGCATCCAGTTGATATAGATGAACAGTGCACTGTTGAGTCAGTTTGGTGTGACATAAGCACTGCGAAAGCAAAAATAAGAGTAGGAGTGTGTTATAGGCCTAATGACTTGAATGAGTACAATGAACAATTGTACAGAGAAATAGAGTGGGCTAGTAAATCGGAATGTCTTATAATGGGGGATTTTAACTTCCCAGATATTGACTGGAACTTGCGGCTTGGGCACTCACACACTAGTCAGACTTTTGTGGATTTATTGGATGATTGTTTTCTGCAGCAGCATGTTCGAGAGGCAACCAGAGAAAGTAATACTCTTGATCTGGTTATCAGCAGTGATCATTCATGTATTAGGAATTTGCAGATAAAAGAACCACTAGGTGGCAGTGATCACAGTGTACTGACGTAGGATTTACTTAAAGATTTAATTACCATCAGGGGTAAAGGAAAGGGTTTTTGCTTCCGTAAAGGCAAGTACAGTGGTCTCTGACAGTTTTTAAATTCTGTACAGTGGGATCAACTGACGATGTTACCAACAGTAAATTCTAAGTGGGAAGCATTCAAGGAATTAATCGTGGAAGCTACTAAAAGTTTCATACCTATTAAGAAATATTGTTCAAGGTTTAGGCCCAAATGGTTGTCAAATGAACTAATGAGACTCGTAACAGAGAAGAAAAATGCATGGGATGCATATAAATTATCAAGCGACTCAGAAGCCTATGGCAGATATAAGTTAATCTGTAATCAGGTGACAAAGGAGATTCGGTAGGCGAAGGCAGATTACGAGAAATCCTTGGCAAAAGATGCTAAGAAAAACAGCAAGGATTTCTTTACTTATATAAACTCTAAAAGGAAGGGGATGAATCTGATTGGTCCACTTGACAAAGGAGATTCGGCAGGCGAAGGCAGATTACGAGAAATCCTTGGCAAAAGATGCTAAGAAAAACAGCAAGGATTTCTTTACTTATATAAACTCTAAAAGGAAGGGGATGAATCTGATTGGTCCACTTGACATCGATGGTTCGACTGTTGATGATTCTGCTCAGATAGCAAACAAACTGAATGAGTATTTTGCATCTACATTCACACGTGAGGAATTATTAAGGTTTGAAAATGGCAGAAGGTTATGAAATTGTAGCAAGATACTTAATGATTTTGTAATAACTGAGAGCAAAGTGGAAGAGAAATTGTTGAAGTTAAATGTAAGAAAAGCACCTGGGGTGGATGGGATCAATCCAGTTATATTAAAGGAGGCGGCAAAGCAACTAAGCAAATCCTTAGCCATAATTATGAGAGCATCCTTGGACTCAGGGGAGGTTCCCACGGACTGGAGATGTGCAAATCTATCCCCAATTCACAAAGGGGGATCGAAGGGTGACACGAGTAATTACAGACCAGTTAGTTTAACTTCTGTTCTGGGTAAAATAATGGAGTCGCTGGTTAAAGATGCATTGCAGGATCATCTAGACAAGACTGCAGCAATAATTCAGACACAGCATGGGTTTGTTAAGGGAAAGTCTTGTCTGACAAATTTGATAGGATATTATGATGTGGTTACAAAGGATCTGGATGCAAAAAATAATTTTGATATCATATATTTGGATTTCAGGAAAGCTTTTGACACTGTTGCACATGAAAGACTATTGTACAAATTGGAGCAGAATGGTATTAAGGGTAAGTTGCTACAATGGATAAAAGGATGGTTAAGTGGGAGAAGACAGAGGGTGGTAATCAATGGGTGCTGCTCTTCTTGGACTAATGTTATTAGTGGTGTCCCACAGGGTTCGGTGTTAGGTCCACTGTTGTTTTGTATATTTATCAATGATATTGATGAAGGTATATCAGGCTTAATGTCGAAGTTTGCAGATGATACAAAGGTTGGCAGTGTTGTTAATGACAGTAATGGCAGTGTGCTACTGCAACAGGTTCTAGATAATGTGGGCAGATGGGCTAAGAAGTGGCAACTGAAGTTTAACCTTGACAAATGCAAAGTACTGCATATGGGTAGAAGTAACCCCAAAGAAACGTACCAACTGTGTGGTACTATACTTAAGGTGGTAGAAAATGAAAAAGACCTGGGAGTAATTGTGCAGGCAGATATGAAGTTTTCTGAGCAATGCAGACAGGCTGCCAGGGCAGGTCATGGGGTTTTGTCAATGATATATAGGAATTTTGCTAGCAGAGAAAAGGAAGTGATTATCCCTCTGTATAAGGCAATGGTCAGGCCACGCCTTGAGTACTGCGTAAGGTCTGGAGGCCTCATTTTAGGAAGGATGCAGATTTACTTGAGCGTGTACAGAGAAGGGCAACAAGATTGGTGAGGGAAATGAAGGGATCCTCTTACCAAGAGAGGCTTCAGTTCTGCAAATTGCAGTGGCTGGAGACTAGGCACCTGTGTGGTGATCTGATTGAGGTATATAAGGCCTTGAATGGGTTGAGCACGCTGAATTCTGATGGGATCCTTCCACTTGTTCAGATTACGAACCTAAGGGGGCATAAATTCAAATTAAGAAAAGAGAGATGTAGAATAGATGTGCGGAAATTTGCCTTTAGCCAGCGGGTGGTTAATTGCTGGAACAAACTTCCATCTGTCATTGTGGAAGTTGATAGGCTGAATAAATTTAAGGAGGAACTGGACAGGCATTTGGAGAGAATGGTGTGATTTTTTTTTTTTTTTTTTTGTTGGCTGATGCTGCATAAGCTCATACATTTGCTTTCTTGCATCACATGCCACTACTACTACTACTACTTCAGACCCAGTTCCACCAGAAAAGCACATGACAATTGCAAGCTTGACAGAAGGTCTCAGCTCAATTGAAAAGGGCTTAAAAATTTTAGAAAACATAGACTCTAACGAAGAACGCGTTATAGCTACAAAGCAAGGAATAAAAAAATTATTAGCTTGCTACGAAGAAATTCTGCGTGAAAAAAAGAAGGCGCTGTGTCTTCAGACGAATTTGTTAGATTTTATGAAACAATCGACATCGAAATAACTTTTTTACGTAACTCATTTATTTTTTTAATACATATTTTGTATTAATATGTATAAAGAACTGTAATTTTATTAAATATTTTTCTTCTAAACTAGTGTTTTTGTTAGTCCTTGGTCCCAATTAAACAAAATTTATATGTATTTATATGCAAAGTTGTACACCGACTTACGCGAATTCGACTTAAGCGATTTTCGTCGGACCCACCTATCGCGTAACTTCGGGGTATTACTGTATAAGTAAGATATGTAAAAACAAATGTTCAGACCATTGGATTCTTTCTTTAAATTAGATTAATTTATCAAAAAGTTAATGGATTGTATGTCTCCCTTTATATTAAGTTTAATTCTTTTACTGTGATACTAAAATATTGTATATATCAAAATATATACTGTACAATATTTTCATTTCTGTTAATTGCTTTTCTCTTAATTTATCTTATAAATAAAATAAAATCTTTAAAAAATCTTTTAAAAGGCTTTTGTTTTTATTATTTTATTTTATTAATTTAAATTAATTTATTTTTGATATTATTATTATTATTATTCTTAGATATATAGTATGTGCAAAAAAAAAAAATAAATAAATAAAATAAATAATAATAATAATAAAGGTAAAATTTTGACACTTTTGAGGGCCTCGTAGTAACAAATCTCATTATTACAAAATGTGAAAATTTATGTTCCTTGAACTTCATATTAACGAGATTCTACTGGATATTTGTGTTTCAATTACATTTTTAATAAATAATGCATAAAATTTTTAATAAATAACAAACTTTTATCTGATTTATTAGTAAAAAATTAATATAAATCGCTTTTTTTGGAGTATTTCATTTGCATCGTGGAAAGTAGATTGCTCGCTAGTTTTACTCCATATTCATCATTTTTTAATTTGGAGTCAACCTGTTGTTGATCCTTTTCAGGTTCTTTATCTTCCTTTTCCTCCATAAGTTCTTTATTGTTCTTTGTAAAGTCACTTACAATGTCTTTTACTTCAATGATTATGCCTTCTATCACTACATTAGAGTCTACAGAAATATATTCATCACTGCTCAGTGAATAATTTCCTAGTGCCCATAGCAAGCCATTAAGTACAGATGCATCAGCTACATCTGCAAAGTCACCATAGCACTGACCATTATTCAAATCAAATTCTGCTTTATGAAAACAGTTCTTTAATTGTAGAGTAGCTCACTTGCATTCCACATTGCATTAATCCAGATTATAGCTTGTAGTATAGATGTACTACATTTTTCTTGTACATCTATAATTTTGCAATGTTTTGAACAACTTTTTTCTTCACCAAGTTTTGAAATCAGCTGTTTAAGAACCATTTGTCAATATTTCACCTTAAAGTTTGCATTTATTCCTTGATCTAGTGGTTAAGAAGCGGACGTGGATGAAAAACACCATTTCAAATTTGTTCAGTTTAAAGTGTGGGTCAGTTGTGGCATTGTCAAGAAATAAAATAACTTTTCTATTCTGGCAAATATTCTTTTATCCAATTAGTTCAGCCATTTGGCCATTATCTCCCTAGTCATCCAAGCCTTATTGTTTGATTTCCAATGTACACTGAGTTTGCTTAATCCAAACCTTTAAAACACCTTACTTTCATAGATTTGCCTATAATAAGAGGTATTTCACATTATGGTGTCAAAACCATAGTTAGACGCTCCTTTGCCACTTTACTTCCAGCACCTTTCCCCTCAAAGGCACATTGTTTTATCCATAACTGCACAAAAGGAAAGACCTGTTTCATCAATATTCAATATATTTTCTGGTGAGTATGCAACAAGTATTGACAGCAGCCTTTTTTCATATTCACAAACGGTTTCCAAATTAACATCAGTAGACTCCCCAGAAATTGCTTTGAAGGAAATATTTTTACTTCTACAGAACTTTACCTCCATTAGATGCTTTAAAGTGAATGGCACCAATTTCTTTAGCAATTTCTAGAGCTTTGGTTTGAATTATAGGTCCAGAGAGATGGGAATGTTTTGACTGTGTGCCCGACTAAACCACTCCAAAGTCAATTTATCCACCAAAGCACCATTTGCGATGAGAAAATGTATATTATTTCCATTTCCCGACCACTTTTAACAAAGTTTCTTAATTTTTAATAATTGCTGCTGATGCTGAAGTCTTTCCAATTTTGAAATGATCAGCTAACTTATGAACTCTACACTTTTCTTTTCTAGATTATTCTATCATCTCTACTTTTTCTTTCAGAGTTAACTGTTTTCGAGACACACTGTAGTACAGTACATATTGTAAATGTAAATTCTTACCTGGGCTTCCAGTCTGCGCAGAATTTCACGATCGTCCAGATTCTGTCCACTTGAAATTTATTACAGTACAGTAACAAGCAAACACTCGAGGAAACAAAACTGAGCTTTAAAGAATATATAATGGTAGTGCCAGACATAAGAGTTGGTTTTTTTTAATTTTAAAGATCTAGACATACCATATGTTTAGTGGTGATAAACTATGGAATGGTAATCAAAGTGTCTGATTAAGTTTGACTGACAGTTTTATTGTTGTTGTTGTTGTTTGGTTTATAGGAGCATTAGCAACTAAGGCCATATTGCCCCGGGATTATGCGATGGTCATTCCCTGACCTTTCCGCATCCTCCGTATTTGGTGGGCACGGGCTCGAACCCCGGTCTAATCAAGAAGACTACGCACTGCTGCTCCTGCCCACCTGGCTATGGAGGTGCCATCTTGACATTCACTTGCCTTCATGGCTAAATGAAGAGCTATGAAAAAGTGTATGTGTGTTACCAGGGATGAATACAACGAAATGTTACCAAAATGTTCATCCGAAATGTTACACTTGAAAAAATCTAAGTGTCCACTGCAGGGAAGTTGAAAAATCGAAAAAGGATAGCTATTAAAGTGCTTGCATCCATACTAGAGAGTGTCTGCTTTAGAGAGGTCGCTTAACTTGTAATTTCAAATACTTATGTCCGGGACCCAAGCCCGAGTCCTCACAACAACAAGGGGTGTCCACTTTAATGTCCATTAAAGGCGGTTTCACTATATATATACATAGCAATTATAAAATCTATGAGGCTTTTGATATTTTGTAATCGTTTATTTTATAATAAACTTTCTTTCAAATTGGTCAGTGTCTATAAGGACTTATATGCATCCAATTCCTGCCTTCAGAGGGTTCTTTAAACACCTATAAATAACATTGTTCATAAAATGTTATGCCTAGAAAACTGAGGCAACATTTATATCAGGGGACATAATAAAAGTAGAACAAGCATTAAGGGAAAACAAAGGATTTCAGCCATGAGCAGTATTACAGAAAGACAAATGATACTGAAACTGAACAACAGCGATGGTGTACTTATAAATAGCAGAGAAGGCATAATTCAAATAGCAGAAGACTACTATAGAGAATTATACAAGGAGCGAAGGAATGATGCCAGCAGTGGGGAAGATGGATTGCAAATTAGTAACACATACATCATACCCGATATCCTTCCTGATGAGGTAGAACATGCGTTGAAGAAAATGAAGAATCAGAAAGCTCCGGGGGAAGATGAAGTACTGTAGAGTTGTTAAAATTGGGAGGAAGAGACATGACACAAAAACTGGCAAGACTCTTCACAAAATGCATTAGAAAAGGTGTGGCGCCGAAGGAGTGGAATAATGCAATCATAGTTTTGCTGCACAAGAAAGGAGATAAATCAGAAATTAGAAATTATAGACCAATTAGCTTGTTATTCCACATCTACAAATTGTTCACAAGGGTCATTACTAACAGATTAGAAAGAATACTTGATGAGAACCGACCGAAAGAGCAAGCTGGCTTTATGACAGGATTTTCAACTATGGATCACCTTCACGTAATATCACAGCTAATGGAGAAAGCAAATGAATATAAAACACCATTATGCCTGGCATTTGACTCTATACAGCATAAGGCAATGTTTCGGACACTGGAAAGACAAGGCATAGATATCCCATATATTATGATTTTGAAGAAAATATACGAGAACGCTACCTCCTTTATTAGACTAGACAAAGACAGTAGTAAATTTAAAATTGAGAAAGGAGTTCGACAAGGAGACAATATCTCCAAAGCTGTTTACTGCTGCCCTTGAGGAAGCTTTCAGAAGATTAGACTGGTTGCAGAAAGGAGTCAAGGTGAATGGAGAGTACCTAAATCATTTACGATTTGCAGATGACATTGTGGTCCAAAGTCACGATCCCAAAGAAATAGAGCATAGGTTCCCAAACTTTCACAGCGCCCTTAGTGTCCCAGTAATTTTTTCACAGCACCCCTAAGCCAAAATAAATACCTAACACAGTGGCTTTCAACCTTTTACTATATACCTATATAATAATTTTATTCTTTATATAGAAGTACTAAATAAAGATCAATTATAGATCACCACAAAAGTAAAAAGATAAAGTACAATGGATAGCGTACACCTTTTTCATAATGAAATAAATGTAAAAATTTCAAAAAAAATAATAATAAAATAAAATAATAATAATAATAACTTTAAGTAACTTAAACCCAAATTACACGGCACCCCAAGAATGTCGTTGCGGCACTCTAGTGTGCCGCGGCATCCTGGTTGAAAACCACTGAATTAGAGGAAAACCTTAATCAGTTATGCAGGGTTAGTAAGGATTATGGACTAAAGATGAATATGGCTAAAACAAAAGTAATGATGAACAAGTATATCACAGAAAGGGTTATAATGATTGAAGGAGCAGTAATTGAAAAGGTGGAGTCATATACTTATCTGGGAGAAGTCATTAGCTGTAATAATGATAAATGGCTGGAAGTCAAGAGAAGAATAAATTATGGATGGATAGCATTCAGGAAATATAGTCACATACTGAGGAGCAATATCCTAATCTGTCTGAAACATAAAATAATGAACCAATGAACCATGACTTATGGAAGTGAAACTTGGGCACTCACCAAAAGAATGAAAGAGAAGCTGAGAACTACACAGCGAAGAATGGAACAAATTATATTGGGAATCAGACTGTTAGATATGAAGAGAAACACATGGATTAGGCAGCAAACTCAAGTAAAGGACATTCTTATCAAAACTAAAGAACTAAAATGGTCTTGGGCAGGACACATAGCTCGACGACATGATGACAGATGGACTAAGAAAATAACAGAATGGTACCCAAGGGGAGCTAGAAGAAAACCTGGAAGACAACAATGGAGATGGACAGATGAAATTCATGAGTTTATGGGTAGCAAATGGATGGCCATTGCACAAAACAGAAGGGTTTGTTTGTTTGTTATTTGGTTTTTTGGAGCATTAGCAACTAAGGCCATATTGCTCCGGGGATATGCGGTGGTCATTCCCTGATCTTTCCGCATCCTCCATATTTGGTGGTCATGGGCTCGAACCCCGGTCTAATCAAGAAGCGTGTGCTATGCACTGCTGCTCCTGCCCACCTGGCTACGGAGGCGCCACAAACACAGAAGGAACTGGAAAGTTGCTGGAGAGACCTTCATCCTGCAGTGGATTGAAATTGGCTGATGATGATGATTATATCAGGGGCACTACATTTGGAACAGTAACAACTTAGAGCCTATTACCACAAAATTAGCTTAGAGGATGACTCATTGTAGACAGAATAATCAGCACACTACAATAATACGAAACACAAACCACAAATTAATAATGCTGCAATTATAATGATTTTATGCAGTCTGATCTACAATTAAGATGCTCTGAATCATTAGTTATTGCATGGTATAAGTAGTTGTGCCCAAATGAATATACTAAATGGTATCATTTTGAAGTACCAAGAGAATTTTAAAAAACCTGTATATTCATTGATACACACAGAGTGATCAGTGAATTATGACCATCCTTATGAAAACTGAATGCAACCCGTTGACCACATGAGGTACGAGAGTGCGGAGTTAGTTGACCTACATAGCATAGATAAGGTGTCAGTGATTCAGTAGGTAGTAAAATTCCGAGCGTGATGGGTAAAAGGAAGGATTCATCGGACTTTGATAAAGGACGGATTGTGGGTGCTCGACGAGCTGGTGCCTCGATTTCCCAAACAGCTGAACAGGTGGGGTGATCAAGAGCTGCTGTATTAAAGTGTACTAGGCATGGCATCAAAATGGTCAAACAGCAACCCAATGGCAAAACTGCAAAGGTCAGCGAAAGGTTGATGTTAGAGGTGAGCGCTGGGTCCGACGACTCGTACAGGTGAATAGGCACAGCACTGTTGAAGAGTTGACTCCCCAATACAACATGGAACAATATCTGGCATGACCATGCATCGCATGCTCGCATGTATGGGTTATACCAGCAGATGACCACCATGGCATCCTCTCCTAACCAAGGTTCATTGGCATAAAAGACTCGCCTGGTGCAAAGAGCATGCAAGTTGGATGTTAGAAGACTGGAAGAAGATGTGCTGGTCGGATCGGATGAATCATTATTTACTCCACACCATGGATGGTCATGTATGGATTTGGCGTCAACAACATGAGGCTCTTGATCCATCATGCATGGTATCAAGAGTGTAGGCCGGTGTATGGTGTGGATCATGTTTCACTGGCAGGAACTTGAACCCCCCTGGTGCATGTGAAATTTCACTGGCAGGAACTTGGAGCCCCCCCCGGTGCATGTGGAACAACGTATCAGTGGTCTCCGCTATCATCAACTGCTTGCTGACTGTGTACACCCCGCTTGTTACACTTTTTCCCAAGTGGCGATGGTGTCTTCCAAGATGACAATGCGCCGAGCCATCGGGCACTTGTGCAGGAATGGTTTGAGGAACACAGTTCTGACTTCCAGCATATCGATTGCTCTCCGAACTTCTACCAATATCAATCCCATAGAGCAATTGTGGGATGCTATGGAAGGGCATATCGGGCGTCTGGTCTGGATACACCAATCACCTTCATACCTTTATTGCTGACCGCATTACACACAGCTTGGTTGGCCATACCTCCCGAATGCTTCCGACATCTTGTTGAATCAATGTGATGTCAGATAGCTGCTGTACTGAGGGCAAAAGGAGGACCTACGCAGTATTAGGTAGGTGGTCATAATTCAGTGATCACTCAGTGTATGCATTCCGCATATATATACTAAATATTAGATTACTAACAGAATCTTAAAAAGCCTGTATATTGTTCTGTATATACAGTAAACCCCACTATTCGCAGGGGTTACATTCCTGAGAAATGCCGCAAATACCAAAAACGCGAATACTGAGTTATGGCTCACATAGTAATAAAGGGGTTCCATTCCAAAGTATGAAATATATAAGAAAAACTAGTCTAAAATTTTGTCTATGTATGTATTATATGTACCTTTATAATATGACAATGTACATAGACAGTACATAGTGAGATGCAAGCATATGGCATCGAAATGAAAATAAGAAACAATTCAATATTAAATGTAATATTTATTAGAAATTTCAAACAAATCTTTCAAACCAGCGCCTTTGCCAGCTAAAAAACTTATCCTGCCAGTGCTATCACCAGTTTCGCTAAAGTGTTGATAAAGGAGTTTTGCCTTTTCACGAATGATGAGTGAACTTAATGGAATTTTATTTTGAGTTCAGCCTTCTATCCACAGATTTAAAGCTTTTTCCATTTTTTCTAATTTAACATCACGAGTTACAGAGCAAATTTTTGAAGCAATTAGCGCGTTTTCACAGACACTACGGCAGATTTTTTCTTCCGATTTCTTGATTGATTGTACCGTTGACTCATTGATTTTATAATGTTTTGCCACTGAGGAGACATTTTCACCATTAGAAATTTTATCTAATAACTCAATTTTATTCGCTAATGTCATCACCTTCTTTGATCTTTTCACATTTCCCTTGTTATTTGTAGACATATTTTTGTACGGGTTAGAAAGAACTTATCCACAATAAAGTCACTTTCTTCCATTAACACACTCGAAAAAGTCTTTTACACTGCAAAACAGTAGATTTATCACTTTTGTAAGCATATCAATTTATAAATTTATTCAATTTATAAGCATATAAATTAAAAGCAAATGACAAGCACATAACGCATACTGAACAAGGATTAGTGAGAAACGTCCACGCTCGCGATTTTGTCACCTCTCCCCCCACCCACTGAGGGCCTATGTTTTTTTATGGAGGAAAATGTTCATGGCACTTTAAAATTCACATTTTTTAGGTTTCATTTTACATTAAATCAGCGACCGCGAATATTCGAAACCGCAAATACAGATACCGCAAATAGCAGGGGTTTACTGTATACTAAATATTAGATTACTGACAGAATTTTCAAAAATCTCTATATTTATTTGGAGGTATTATTTCTTATACCAGGCAATAACTAATGATTCAAAACATCTTAAATATAGGTTAGATTAAATAATCATTATAATTTCAGCATAAGTGATTTGTGGATTGTATTTTGCATATTATGTCAGTGTGCTCATTATTCTGTCTATGACATATTATCTTTAAACTGTAGAAATGAAAAACAACATCTATTCAAGCCCATTCTGATAACCCTTCAGTCAGTTACCTTCTTCTTCTAAAGTTCAGTTAACAGTCAGCATGAAGACTGAAGGCTTAATAGCTCCTTGTTACAGCTGCTGACTTTGTGAATTAATGCTGAATTAATGAATGAAATGGCCTTCTACAGAAATGACATTACATCATTATAGATGGAAAAGGGGAGGGCGCGTCTTTTGGGTTTGAGTGTGATAACTCCAAAATTCTTAATATTATAAGTTTTGGAAGTTTTGGAAAGTTTTAGAATACAAGCATACATCTTCCATGTAATTTCACTTAATCTTACTTAATGCATTAAACCAAGCAGAACTGGAGGTGAGTTTTGTCTAAATATTAGAAGTGTTGGCTGTTTGAGATATATTATTTTTTTTTGGAATAAACTTAATGGATAAAAATATTTATTAAGTCTGATGTTCCATTATGTATAACACTTTATTATGTAAGGGGAACAGGATAAAGAATGAAATCATTAAATAGTTAAGTAATGTTCCAAACCCAATTTATTTCTGGAAGTTACTTTGTGAAACAGGATTATTATAATATGTAAAACATGTACCAATAATTTTATTATTTTTTAATAATTATAAAGCTTAACTATAATTTTATTAATTTTTAATAATTATAAAGCTTAACTATAATAAAGGTATTGTAGATTGTAGTAGAAGTGGATTTTAATTTATACTTAGAATAACCAATTCTAAGTATCAGATTAAAACAATGCACTCTATATAATCATTTGCTCAAAATTATGAAGAGTGCCATGCTTTAATCTGATACTTAGAATTAAAGTGAATTTTTTTATGTTCATACAAATTTTTCAAAAAACATACAAATTTTTCAAAATCTGAAGTCTTTATCCCATAATTATTCAATTAAACACATTCAACAGAAAAGGGTGTATTATTATATACTTTTGATAAATGCATACAATATTATCTTTATGAAATTGACTTTTTTGTACATTTTATGATTGTGACGCTAAAAATCTATTAGTGCTAATAATCTATTAGTGCTAATAATCTATTTTACCTATATAAAAATATTGCCATTCTATTTAAAAATATTTTACATTTAACCCAATCTAAATTAACCCATATACATTCTTTTCTTTTTAATTTGATTTGCATTTCGTTGAACAATTAGACAGTTATGAGTGGATAGCATCATATAAAATATGGGAAAAAATTTATCTTCAAAATTTATTAGAATATTTTAAATCAACATCAACTTAGATCTGCTCTTGTTTTAAAAAACAGTAAAGGGAAGTGTTAGTATGAAGAAAGAATAAAATTAGGAAAGTTAATTTTTTTCATGCAATAAATAAAAGATCAAGACATCAATTAAAATAAGGCAACAAAAAATAAGTAAAAAAATTAAAAAGGAATAATAAAAATAAATTAAGGATATAAATTATAAACAACATATAAGAAATGAATTAGTGATGCTGCTTATATTAGTGTTCACTCAATATGTAATATTACGGATGATAATGGAATTTGGATGTAAATATTAGCTAAATTCATTAGTGCTGTGATCAAATGTTTCAAGTTTTCAGGTTTTATCAATATTTTCTTAAGGTACTGATGAAATGGCAGAAACCAAGAGTGATAAATAACAGTAAAAAATAAAAAATTAAAACAATTTTAAAAATATATATCAAACATGTGTACATAGACTGAATATATATGCCAAAAAGTACTGTAAAAATAAATACAATATTCATAATAGAAATACACATTTAAAACAAAAAAATCTCCTAGCTTAAGTAGCTGCAAAAAAAATGATTTGCCCAATACAAAATTTAGGAGGCAATGATGAAGCTATGTATCAATATTTCTCATTGGAGAAAACAAAAAAAAAAAAAAAAAAAAATTAACAAAACTATAAGCACTATAACAAAACAGCATTTTATAATTCCAGTAGTGTACTTTTTTTTCATAATACAGTGGTTACTTTTCATAAACAAAACACTCTCTCTCTCTCTCTCTCTCTCTCTCTCTCTCTCTCTCTCTCTCTCTCTCTTTATAAACCTAAAATAGAATCATAATGAATATTTCTTACTAAAAATTACCCATCTCTCCAACTTCAGATACAAATGGAAGAAAGATGCAATTATTTGTTTTTCAAAAATTTGCAACACATAAAATAAACGACTTGGTGATAAGCCATTTTTAAAACTGTTTATAATGCAAATGAAAATAATAGTTATCCAATTTAGGAACATCTGATTTATGAACATTCAATCTTACAAACATTATTTTTTTGACACTGCAAATATCATTTATGAAAGTTTGCTTAATTTCAGAAGCTGAATAAACTTCACATTCTGAAAATAAAATGAGCCAGTTAGTTAATGAACGCAATGTATTACATTTTAGATGCATTAGCAAATAGTAATAATTCATATAGTAATAAATAGTAATAAATAAAAAATAGCAAATAGTAATAAATCAGTAATAATTTTATTACAAAAAAAGGCACAAAAAGCAATAACTTTTATGTATGACCTGAGAACATTTCATTACTGCACATCCATATTGCCCATTCGTTCCTCCTATTAGCACACATTAGCAAACACAATAACCAGTTTTTCAGCCACGGTATATGGATAGTTTATGTAATAGGTAAGAAAAACATAATAATAATAAATACTGAGTTTCTAGAAATTTGTGAAGGCACAAGAACCACATAAACTATATCCCTGATATATATCTTAGATAATGATATTTGATTTATATACAACTTTGCTTTTTTTCGTAGAATCCTATTTAATTAAATCTAATGAATCATTCAGGAACATAGCTACTACAGGCACTCCCCTGGCTTACGTAATACTCGACTTACGGAAATTTGACTTTAAGTTTTTACCATCTGGTGCAAACTTAAAAACACTGTGGAAACACATTTTGCATCCTGTAGGAATAAATGGAGGTATCGTGAAAATATCATAATGTGAACTAGTAACACGTTTTTTTTTTTTTTTTGATAATTCGTTTCAAGACCTCGGAAGTTGAAATTTTCACTATATAACTAAGCTATTTATCTCTCTGAAAGGTAATTTTTATAATGTAAATTGCACTACACTTTCATTGTTATCATATGTTCCGTTATAAGAATCAATTTTGAACGCATTTCTGATATTGTTCTAAAACATATTTCTGGAGGTCACTAACATAATACAATAAAAATAATTTCCACTTTGGTTTATTGGGCTTTTCTGTTAGCGCAATCTATTATAAACATGTAGTAAACTCAATCTTATTGCATTTTCGATAATAGTAATAACTGGAATTCTGTGGGTTTTTACGTTACAGTATTATGGTGAAATGAGTTCCCCTTCACTGAAATCTTCAATATAAAAAAAAAATATATAAATAAATTTTCAGAATCTTCTCTTCATTCTTATTTACTTAAAATAATTAAATGCACATGGCATAATACTTTAAGAGTTTAGTATCTATATAATATCGGTGTTTAGATACACCATAGACACTCTTAAAAAAACTACAAAGTAGTTGTTGTGGGCATCATTTGCTCTTTCTCATATTGTGGTACTCACTGAGAATAAGTAACAATAGTCTTCTCTATTAGTGAAGCGTTACTTATTTGAGGTAGTGCAGCATCATGGCAACTCGTCGTGAAGGCAGAGCACAATATGAGAAAGAGCAAATGATGCCCACAACAACTACTTTGTAGTTTTTTTAAGAGTGTCTATGGTGTATCTAAACACCGATATTATATTCCTATTTACTTATTACAATGGTGAAGGGAAAGGGATCAATGGAAAGTGCAAGTGCTGGCAGTGCTAGGAAATGAAACAAAATTGATTTAGAAATGAAGATGATTAATTAAGAAGTACGAAGCAGGACAAAGTTTGTTATCTACTGAGCAGACTTAGGCCTCAGTGCTTCAACAGTGAATACAACTTTAAGGAACAGTACACATATTAAAGAACATGTTAAAGAATCAACATAGTTAAGATCAACAGTGATCACAAAACACCGTTCAGGTGCTATATCGAAGATGGAAAAGCTATTAATAATATGGATAGAAAATCAGATTCAGAATCAAGTGCCCCTGAGTCCAATGGCCATTCAAGCAAAAGCAAGAAGTATTTATGAAGATATTAAGGATAAGTATGGTGAACCCCAAGTCAAGTTTGTGGCAATCAACGGGTGGTTTAATAGGTTCAAGCATCGTGCTGGTAACTATGTGGTGAAGTCGGCAGTGCCGATTCTGCAGCTGCAGAGAAATTTTGTGATGTATTGGAAAAATCCCCTTCTAAACCTCCACAGCCCTCAACTTCTGCCGCAGCGTGCTTATCAGCTGGAGAGTTAATTCTGGCAATGATGCTCGAAAGGTAAAACTTGCTGATGTTATATCTGTCTCCTCTCTCTTTTTGTGATTTTATAATTTTGAAATTTTTCTAATTTTGTACACTTCTGTAATTTTTCCTGTGCATGAGACAAAAAAAAAAATGAATAAATAATTCTATTTACATGTTCATTGAACATTTCTTTTTTGCTTCAATCAAATTCAGCATGCGTAGCGGCGAGTGCTGCATAAGCATTTAGGGAAATTCTGACTTATGTAAAATTCAACTTACGTAGAGTTCCGTGGAATGCAACCCTTATGTAAGTCGAGGAGTGGCTGTATTTGCAACAAAGGAATCTGGAATTTGCAATCCAGAAGCTACTATATGCAGTAAATTTAATTCTTCGGAGTAGGGCGAAAGTTTGACTTTTGACTCAGAGTTCAAAGGACATATTGCTTAAGAAAATAAAGCCAATATAATATTTCACTTGTATATAAAGGACAACATATCAAATGTTCAATTGTTGTTTCCTGGTGATTCGGCAATAATTTGACAAGTCCATAAGATGGGGTGGGGGTAGTTCTATATCTTAATTTAAACCATCAGCTTTTTTGTTGAAAAATGACATTACCATCGATTTACCTTTTTCCTAAAACTAACCTTTCACTTATATAAATTAAAGATAATTTATTAAAAATTTAATAAACAGAAAAAAATCAAAAAAATTAAAGAGAATTAAAAGAGAAAGTGTATAAAAGCAACTACCCTCTCACTCGCGTGCACGCATACACACAGCTCATTTCCATAACCCATCAATCATGATTTAAAAAGAGAACATAATATATTCTTTTATATTTGTTTCTTAGATTAAAGCTTCAGATTAACAAACTTTTGAAAAAAATCTTAAACGTAACAGTAACTTTGTATATATATATCATTAGTTTTAAATGCTGTGCTCATTAAAAATCATAACTATTTTTCTATTAAAGGGTTTTAATATTCTTTTATATTTGTTTCTTAGATTAAAGCTTCAGATTAACAAACTTTTGAAAAAAAATCTTAAACGTAACAGTAACTTTGTATATATATATATATCATTAGTTTTAAATGCTGTGCTCATTAAAAATCATAACTATTTTTCTATTAAAGGGTTTTAAAGTTTTAGTATCAGTGGAGACTAAAAGATGCAAAGAAGCAAGGAAGGCAGGTGTTGATCCTTCAAAAAAAAAAAACATACACACTCACTACTCACCATACGTTTATACTCAATATTACTCAATACGTTTATACTCTTCCCACTGCTATAAGGCACTGGTCTAGGTGTTCCATAAATTTCTCCAAACTATTAACATGTTTGACACTGAGGAAGGCAGTTTACTCCACTTGTTGGCAACAGGTTAAACAAATATAAATTTCCTGAGGTCCAGTCTATCACTTTTCCCCAATAGTTATTTAGTTTCACTCAAAAATTTGTATACAGTCTGTATGTTTTTCCCAATAAGTTGAATTTAGTTTCTTATTTTATCTAATATTTTGAATTGGTGAAACACCAGCTAAATTCCACATATGCTATTCCTCAGTTGTATTCTGCATCTTCTTTCTTTCAATTTGTTTATCAGTGTGAGCAGTTTAATTACTATGTGAGAGTAAAATTTGTCTATCATAAATTTAAATACTGAATATAAATCTTTATTGATTCATTGAAATCACCAAAGGTCAAACACATTCTGGTTTTGTCAGAAAAATTTCTTTCAGTTCCTCTGCTGGTATTCTTCCAATTCTTAACTAGTTTCATCTAGTTATATCTTAATCATTCCAATATATACTCTTAGCCTGACATAAATGTTCCCATCGAGTATATAAGTATGCTTGAATGTTTACCAGATTAAAATACTTCCAATAGGAAAAAAAAAAAAAAATTAATAACTCCTTGATTTAATTACTACTCTAAATCCTCAAGAGACTATTGAGAGACTATTAGAATGTGTACGAAAATAATTAAGAAATCCAATATCCAATATGTCATAACACCAAAAAAGTATACAGCCTCAACTAGAATAAAATAAAAATTTTAAAACACAATTTGGAGATCTTCAAGCAAGACAAAAGCAACATGATATTGAATAATATGCAATTTATCTCATAAGATGCTATACTAAATGCATATAGATCCCCGATTCATTAAACATAATTATTTTTGTAAAAAAATTACATCTGTGCACTTTTAGTACAAGCAAAAAACTTTGCTTGTACTTTCTGGTTTCTTCCTAAAGAAACACGTTTACCAGATTAATAAAACTTACGCTATGATCTAGTTGTTCATATTATAAACTATCCTGAAGGAATAGTGAAATTTGCATTAACATCATTATATACTAAAATTTGCATTAATATCGTTATCTATTTTAATTTACTTTAATTTTTCTTTGTGAAAAGAAAGCTCTACACTGATCATGTCAATCACCTATCAATGGTTACTTCCAGCAGACAGTAATCATTAATAGGTCATGAAGGGATATTGACTGATTGTGGCCCATCTCTTAGACTGTGCAATTATTTTCACCTTCTGTCAACCTCTCACACCTCCAAACCACAGGAATGCCATTGCCTGGATGCTTTCTGGTTGTTAGACTACTATCAGACAATGGCATATGTGAAAAATCCAGACTGTCTGCTTGAAATGAAATAAAACTGGAAGGAAAAATTGAAAACTGAAATATATATACAGCCACTCCCCGATTAACATAAGGGTTGCATTCCGCGGAGTTTCCCCCATGCTTGTGCAGCACTCGCAACTGTACTCACTGAATTGATTGAATCAAAAAAGAAATGTTCGACAAACATGTGAATAGAATTATTTATTGTATTTATTCAATTTTTTTATCTCATGCGCAGGAAAAATTACAAAAGCATGCAATTTAAAAAATTTCAAAATTATACAATTACAAAAAAAAGGGAGGAGACAGGCATAACATCAGTAAGTTTTACCTCTCGAGCATCATTGCCAGAATCGATGTCTTCAGCTGATAAGTACACTGCTGCAGAGGTTTGGGGCTGTGGAGATTTAGAAGGGGTCGGTCGCTCAACCTTACGAAACAACATATTAATGGATGACTGGATTGTAGCTTTTTTTCTTTTCATCGTAGATTTCTTTGTAGCAAGCAAGAATATCATTCACCCCTCTGCTAACTTTTAAGAATTGTTCGCTGTCAGGATCCATCTTCTAAAACCTCGCCATTGCTGATGCAATTTCACGAAATGCCATTGTCATCTCTCTGATGATGAAGCATCTTGGCTTCTCATTTAGTTCATCTTGAGCTTGGTCAGCATTTTCTTCTTTCACTAACGCTGCCTGCAAGTCAAGAAGTTCTTCGTTAGATATTTCCTTCTCTTTTTCCTCTATTAACTCCTCCACACCTTTGGCATCAACCTCCAACTGAAGTATCTCTGCAATCTTTACAATCTTATCTGTAACCTCTTCATACGATTTGTCTTTTTCAAATCCTTCAAAGCCTTTTACATGCCATGGGCATATTTTCTTCCATGCGCCATTGAAACAACTTTTAGTAATTTCCACCCAGGCCTTATTAATGTTCAAGATGGCATGGTAAATATTGTAAGATTCCCAAAAGTCTCTTAATGTAAAATTTTTCTCATTGTCTACTGTAGACAATGCCAGAGTAAATGTTGTGCATAAATAGTACGCTTTTAAATTCGAAATAACATTCTGATCCATAGGTTGGACGAGTGAAGTCATGTTTGGCGGTAGAAATATGACTCTCACGTTTGAATTGAAATCATCTAGATGTGTAGGATGCCCAGGAGCATTAGCTAATAGAAGCAAAATCTTGAAAGGAACGTCATTGTCTTTACAATATTTTTCAACCTCGGGAATGAAGCAGCATTTAAGCCAATCCTCAAAGAAAGATATTGTTATCCATGCTCTCTACTTCGATCGGAAATGCACGGGGGGTGGCTTTATTGATGCCCTTAAATGCACAAGGATTTCCAGAATGGTACACAAGCAGTGGTATTAATCTGTAATCTCCCGCTGCATTAGCCTCAAGCAAGAGTGTGAACCTTTTGAAGCCTTGAAACCTGGCATTGTCTTTTCCTCTTTGGCAATTATGTTCAATCCGGAATTTTTTTTTTTTACCAATACAGAGCAGTCTCGTCAACATTAAAAATTTGGCCAACCGGGCTAGCCAGGTGGGTAAAGTGCCTGCCTGGCAACCCAAAGGTCGTGGGTTCGAATCTCGTCTCAGGCTTGGTTCAGAGTAAAAATGCAAAAACTTTGGGAGGCGCATTATGGCCACAGAAGCCAATGCGCCAACAACTAAAAAAAAAAAAAAAATTTAATTAAAAATTTGCTGTGTTGAATAGGCATTCGTCAATAATTTTTTTCCAACACATCACAAAATTTCTCTGCAGCTGCAGAATTGGCACTGGCGAGTTCACCGCATACTTTAACGTTTTGGAAAACAGCACAATGCTTGAACCTATTAAACCACCCTTTGCTTGCCATGAACTTGGTGTTCACCAAAATTATCCTTAATATCTTCATAAATGCTTCTTGCTTTTGCTTGAATGGCCATTGGACTCAGGGGCACTTGATTCTGAATTTGATTTTCCATCCATATTATTAATAGCTGTTCCATCTTTGATATAGCACCTGAACACTGTTAATCTTAAGTGAGTTGATCCTTGATATGTTCTTTTATACACACACTGTCCTTTAAAATACTATTCACTGTTGAAGCAGTGAGACTTAATTCCTTTGCAATAGATGCAAAGGAATTAAGTGACAAAGTTTCCTTTGCAAACTTTGTCCTGCTTCGTACTTCTTAATCATTTTCATCTTCATTTCTAAATAAATTTTGTTTTGTTTCCTGGCACTGCCAGCACTTGCACTTTCTGCTGGTCCCTTTCCCTTCATCATTGCAATACATAAATAGGAATGAAGAAAAGTTTCTGAAAATTTGTTTTTTATATGATTGAAGATTTCATTGAAGAGAAACTCATTTCACCATGATACATATCGTAGAAACCCACAGAATTCCATTTATAGGGATTATTGCAAATGCAATACGATCAAGTTTACTACCCATTTACAATAGATTTCGCTAACAGAAAAGCCTAATAAACCAAAAAGTGCAAATTGTTTTTATTGTTTTCTGGTCATGACCTCCAGAAACGTGGTTTAAAAAAATATCACAAAGGTGTTCAAAACTGATACTTATAATAGAACATATGATAATGATGAAAGTGTAGTGCAATTTCCATTATAAATATGACCTGTTAGAGAGATAAATATCGTAATTATATAGTGAAATTTTTAACTTCCAAGGACTTGGGTTCACATTACGATATTTTCACAATACCTCCAATTATCCCTACAGATGCAAAATCCATTTAAATATTGTTTTCAGTTAGCACCAGTCGACAAAACTTACGTAAAGTCGATTTGCATAAGTCAAGTATTACGTAAATTGTGGAGTTCCTGTATATATATTTCAGTTTCCTTCCAATATATACCATATTTGCTGGATGATAAAATGTACCAGACCATAAGATAAACCCAGATTTTAGAAAGAGAACTGTGGAAAAAAATATTTTGACTGCATATATTTGAAATGGAAATTCAAAAGTAACAGTATATTTTCAAGATTGAAGGACTGCCAAAATATCTTTCAGCTACCTTGTTCATATGTTTTTTTGGCATAATTAAACACCTTTAATATGAAACCAACATTGTACAAAAAGCTCTTCTGCCTTGTACCCACTTTGTTAGTAACAAAAATTTATAAAAAATTTGTGATACTAACTAAAAACTATTATACTGCACGAAACGAAATGAAAAAAGGGTGTGCCAGAAATGAAGACTGTCTTATAATTGGGGATTTTAACTTCCCAGATATAGACTGAAAATTGTGCATTGGTCACCCACACACTAACAAGACTTTTGTGGATTTATTAGATGGCTGTTTCCTACAGCAGCATGTTCGCGAGGCAATCAGAGGGAATAATACTCTTGATCTGATTATCAGCAGTGATTATTGATACATTAAGAATCTGCAGATAAAGGAACACTAGGTGGCAGTGATCACAGTATACTGATGTGGGATTTACTCAAATATGTAACTACCATCAGGGGTAAAGGGAAGGGTTTTTGCTTTCATAAAGGTGACTACAGACAGTCTTTAAATTCTATACAATGGGATCAAATTTTGAAGTTACCAACAGCAAATTCTAAATGGGAAACATTCAAGGAATTAACCTTGGATGCTACTAGGCTTTTCATACCAACTAAGAAATACTGTTCAAGGTTTAGGCCTAAATGGATGTCACATGAACTAATGAGACTTGTGGCAGAGAAGAAAATTGCATGGAACGTATATAAATTATCGGGAGAGACATATGCCTGGGGTAAATATAAGATACAGGTAGTTCTCAACTTTACGAGTTAATTCGTTCCTAGCGTACGCTCATAAAGCTGGAATTTACTTCCCATAAACATAAGATTAAAAATAGGGGTTACATTCTCAACAATGAAATTAGTTAGCTAATTAGATTATGTTTAAACAACGATTAATTTATCCAAAGAAATGAAAACGTAGCCTGTAAAATCAAGCAAATTATAATAATAGAGAAATTATTTATGACTAACAAATGTTAAAGAATGTTTATTCTTCATCATCATCAACTAAATGCACACTCGTTGATCACTCATTACTGGCTCAGCACTCGTTGGTTTGTTGCACAAAGAGTCGTCTTCTTCAGAAATGGCCGACCGGGCTAGCCGAGTAGGTAAAGTACCTGCCCGGCAACCCAAAGGTCGCGGGTTTGATTCCCGCCTCGGGCTTGGATCAAAGTACTGCAAAAACCTTGGGAGGTGCAATATGGCCACAGAAGCCGATGCGCCAACAACTACCAAATCAATCAATCAATCTTCAGAAATGTTTCAAGAGAAGTTTATTTCCAGGATAATCTTCTCTTTTAATTATAAATTTCACGATTGCATGCATAAGCATTTTTTAAAGGCACACACAAATTGCAACTAACACGATTTGCGTGGAGTAACAAGTTTACGAAGCTTAAAAAAAAAGAATGAAGAGAAGATTCTGAAAATTTATTTATGTTTTTTATACGATTGAAGATTTTAGTAAAGGGGAAACACATTTCACCATAATAACGTAAAAAACCACACAATTCCAGCTATTGGTATTTTCGCGAATGCAAGAAGATCGAGTTCACTACCCACTTGCAGTAACAGAAAAGCCCAATAAACCTGATTTTTTAAGTGGAAATTGTTTTTATTGTTTTATGGTTGTGACCTCCAGAAACGTGCTTTAGAAAATATCATGAAGGCATTTCAAATTGATTCTTATAACGGAACATATGATAACGATGAAAGTGTATTGCATTTTAATGATTTGAATTGGTAACTAATACAATTTACAAACCACGCTCATGACCTTTTATGAAATGACATTTTAGAGAGATAAATAGCTTAGTAATACAGCAAAAATTTCAACTTCTGAGATCTTGAAACAAATTACCAAAAAACAATGTGTTTTTGGGTTTACATTATGATATTTTAACGATACAACAATGTCTCTGGAACTGATTAATATCGTAAAGCGGGGTACACTATATTGTATAGTTACATACGTGGTTTGGATTGCGGTATTTATGAATGTTTAACATTCATTTTTTGCAATTAATGTTGATATTTTTGATTTTGTTGATACTTGATACATGGGGGAAAAAAACTTGTAAACCCGGGAACTCGTAAAGCGAGAACTGACTGTAGTCTGTAATTAAGGCAAGCAAAGGCAGATTATGAGAAATCTTTGGCAAAGGATGCAAAGAAAAACAACAAAGACTTCTTTACTTATGTAAATTCTAGAAGGAAGGGGATGAATCAGATTGGTCCACTTGATATGGACGGTTTGATTGTTGATGAACCTGCTCAGGTAGCTGATACACTGAATGAGTATTTTACATCTACATTCACAAATGAGGAATTCTGTAGGGAAGTGGAGGCTAGAAGCTTATCAAATTCTAATAGGGAGTTAAATGATTTTGTAATAACTGAGAGCAAAGTGGAGGAGAAATTGCTGAAATTAAACATAAGGAAGGCACCTGGGATCAATCCAGTTATATTAAAGGAGACAGTAAAAGAAGTAAGCAAACCCTTAGCCACGATGATGAGGGCATCCTTGGACTCAGGGAAGGTCCCCACAGACTGGAGGTGTGCAAATGTATCCCCAATTCACAAAGGGGGATTGAACGTTGACATGAGTAATTACAGACCTATTAGTTTAACTTCTGTTCCAGGGAAAATAATGGAGTCACTGGTTAAAGAAGCACTGCAGGATCATTTAGATAAGATTGCAGTTATATTTCAGACACAGCATGGGTTTGTTAAGAGAAAATCTTGTCTGACTGATCTGATTGGATACTATGACGTTGTCACAAAGGAACTGGATGCAAAAAATAATATTGATATCATATACTTGGATTTTAGGAAAGCTTTTGATACTGTTGCCCACGGAAGACTAACGTACAAGTTGGAGCAGTATGGCATTAAGGGCAAGTTGAATGGAAGAAGACAGAGAATGGTAATCAATGGATACTGCTCTTCATGGACTAATGTTATTAGTGGAGTTCCCCAGTGGTCAGTGTTGGGCCCATTGTTGTTTTCTGTATTTATCAATGATATTGATGAAGATGTATCAGGCTTAATGTCCAAATTTGCAGATGATATGAAGGTTGGTAGAGTTGTTAATGACAGTAAGGACGGTATGCTACTGCAACAAGATATAGAAAAGTTGAGCAGATGGGCTGAGAGGTGGCAACTGAAGTTTAACATTGACAAATGCAAAATACTGCATATGGGTAGCAGTAACCCAAAAGTAACTTACCAACTGTGCAGTACTACACTCAGAAGGTGGAGAATGAAAAAGAACTGGGGGTAATTGTGCAGTCAGATATGAAGTTGAAGTTTTCTGAGCAGTGCAGACAGGCTGCAAGAGTAGTTCATGGGGTCTTGTCAATGATATATAGGAATTTTGCTAGCAGGGATAAGGAGATGATTATCTCCTTGTACAAGGCAATGGTCAGGCCATACCTTGAGTACTGCATACAGGTCTGGAGGCCCCATTTTAGGAAAGATGTTGAGCTACTAGAATGAGTACAAAAAAGAGCGATGAGATTAGTGAGTGGAACAAAGTGTTGCTGTTACCAAGATGGGCTTAATTTCTGCAAATTGCAGTGTCTGGAGCCTAAGCACTGCAAGGTGATCTGATTGAGGTGTATAAGGCCTTCAATGGTTTGAGCAAGTTCAATGCTGATGGAATTCTTCCTCTTGCTCAGATTCTGCACCTGAGAGGGCATAAATTCAAATTGAAGAAAGATAGTTGCAGAATAGATGTGTGGAAATTTGCCTTTAGCTTTTTTTTTTTTTTTTTATTTATAATGGTTACTGATTCTTGAAAGTCAGTCAAATGATTAATTTGACTGACTTTCAAGAATCAGTAACCCTTCTATAATTCTAGGAATAATTTGAACCCTCAAATAATTCTAGGAATAATTTGAACTGATTGCACTGCTTGTTATTGCACATGTGGGTCTTCACAGGAAGAAGCAAAAGAGGGGCAGAGATAATTTCATATAGTGAAGGTAAGGCAGAGTTAATGGTAATTCCTAGTAATCATTTCCAGAAAAAGGTTTCTAGAATGAAGGGAGTCTATGTTTTTTTTTTTCTTTCTTTTCTTTTTGTGGAAATAAAGGGCAAGTTCATTAGTGAGACTTATAAACCCTCACTTGAACATGCTAAGAAATAATCAGGATTGGCCAGCCTTTTCCTGCAGCAAGCTACATATCATGTTGAAAGTTATGCCATCCACAGCCAACTGATATCAATAATCCCCAACTACTGATCTGTTTCACCAAATGCTTTTCCTATCTTTGTAAAGGAATTAATGCATATGGCTAAGTGCTTGTAATAAAAAAGTTTAAATAATTTTTTAAACAATTATAAAATAAATCTAAGAAGGGTTAATCAATAAATATATGTCCTTAGAACTGATATCTTGAGGAGCTCACTAACACTTTTGTGTTAAATTAGTATTAGTATATCATGCAAGAAAGCAAGCTTATACAGCATCAGTCAAAAAAAAAAAAAAAACTCACTTCCCACATCAGCTGTCCAACCCTATAATAATCTGTCTAGTTCCTACTTAAATTTATTCAAACCATCCACTTCCACAGTACCAGATAGAAATTTGTTCCAACAATCAACTGCCCGCTGACTGAAAGCAAGTTTCCACACATCTATCTTGAAATCATCCTTCCTTCATTTAAATTTATTTGTTTGTTTGTTTTATTGGGTTTTTAAGGCACAAAGGCAACTAAAACCCAATTGCACCTGTCACAGTAATTATGCAAATGAAATTATTTTTTCTGGGCCTCTGTTAGAAACATTGATACGAAAAGACAAACTAAGTCAGTCAGTCATATTTGCTTTATCACTGAGACTGACTCAGTTCGAATGAATATATAGTGGATTAGAAGAAATCTAAAGCTGTTGGGTCGAGCAGATTAACTGTGATAACAGGGTGTTAGTGTGCTTTAATGTCATTAGGATGGAACAGTAAGAAGAGTGAGGAGGATCCTCACCTGTCAACAAGTAAAGATGGGTGAGAAGTGGGCCCAATGCATATCTTCATAAGGAAAATCTCTTCTTGTCTCTTCAAATGGAAGATAGAGTTCCAGAGTTGTGGTGTTTTCTTCATTTGAAAGAGTTTAGTTTAAGTTTTATCTTCCTATATCAATGCCTACTAGTCAACATGTGCTGTTGATTAATGGATTTGTAGTCCACAGGGACTAAGGCAGATGAAGTTAAAAATTTATGCCCATTCATGTGTGTGTTATCTGAGCAAGAGGATGCCATAAGGATTTAGCTTACTCAATCCATTCAAAGCCTTAAACACCTAAATCCTTGTAGCCATATAATTTTCCAGATGTACTTTTCACAACCAATGCTTTACCTGGCAAGAATACTCTTTTGTTTCCCTCACTAATCTCACTGCCCCTCTCTGCACCTGTTCCAACACACTAACATCCTTTCTAAAATGAGGCTTCCAGATTTGTATGCAGAACTTTCATGGTTAGACCACAATGGTGTGGTCTAACCATTGACTGTACACTGATATAATCGCCCCTCCTTAACTTTGCTGGAAAAATTCCTGTATATCATGATCCTGTATATTTTTTTTTTTTTTTTTTTTTAGGAGCATTGGCAACTAAAGCCATATTTCTCCGGGAATATGTGGTGGTCATTCCCTGACCTTATAATTTCCGCATCCTCTATATTTGGCGGTGACGGGCTCGAACCCCGGTCTAATCAAGAAGTGTGTGCTACGCACTGCTGCTCCTTCCCACCTGGCTAAGGAGGCACCATAATCCTGTATATGAACTGTCCTGGGAGCCAGTCTGCACTGCTCAGAAAAATCTCATATCTGACTGCACAATTACTCCCCAGGTCTTTTTTCCAGAAATTGAAGTTGAACATTTGTTAATGTCCAACTTCAATTTCCACTTCTCAGCGCATCTGCCTACTTTTTTAGATCTTATTGCAGTAGCATACCCTGATTATGTCATTAACCATCCTTCCAACCTCCATTCCATATCTTCTGCAAAATTGGTCATTAAGCCTGATATCTCTTCATCAATAACATTAATAAATATTGGAAACAACAATGGACCCAGCACTGAACCATGGGGGACTCCACTAATAATATTAGTCCAAGAAGAGCAGTGTCCACTGATAACCACTTTCTGTATTTTCCTGCTCAACCATCCCTTTATCCATAGCAGTAACTTGCTTCTAATGGTACAGTAATCTTTTATATAGATAGTATGAATCAGAGCTGTGATACTCAATATGTTCTACGTTGATAATAATATTAGTAAATAAGAGGAGTTTACCTCAATATCTTTAAAGATATTGAGGTAAACTCCTATCCTAAAGTACTATCCAAGACATTTTACATTCGTTTAATAACATTCATTCTAGACTCAAATTTACACTGGAAAGGGAAGATACGGATACTAAGTCATTAAACTTTCTAAATTTCACGCTTACCCGTGACTCGAACAAAATACAATTTAGCATCTATCGAAAACCCACAAACACCGGTATGCTTCTTCATTATAATAGCTACCACCCGTTCACCTACAAAAGATCGATTATCTTTAATCAATTTCTAAATGCCTATAAATATTCAACGACGGATTCTGCTTTGGACTCAGAAATACAAATATTAACTAGCAGATTCTTGAACAGGGGTTATCCCATTAACACAATAAATCGAATTAGGGTACAAGCTAAGGATAGGATAAAAAATACTACACCAATCAACAATAGTAATATCAAAAAATACTTTATTTCTGTCCCATATGTTGAACAGTGGCACAAACAACTTAACAGATTCTTTAAAGATACCGAATTTAAAATTATAGCTAGGCCTATACGGAAGTTACACACTATACTGAACAATCGCTCGGTTCTTTCCGCGTTCGCAACACAAATTAATGATCTAGTATACAACATTTCTTGCGGTGATTGCGACTCGTCTTACCAGGGTTCGACGCGGTTTTCTCTTAATATTCGTGTAAATCAACACGAAGCCTCAGTTCGTGCTTCTCGTTCAGCAGCGTCAGAATTAGCCTTTCATGCCATTAACGAAAAACATACTTTTTTATTTAACGAGGCCAAAATACTTAACGTTCAACGTAATTATACGCGACTATTAATTGCAGAAACCGTTGAAATTAAATTACACGAGAATTCTGTTAATGTTCGGCGGCCATATTTGATCTCCGATGCATGGACCTTTACGCGCATGCGCGAAGACATATAATCACTATTTAAGTTGCAGGTTTAGCCTGATTTGGTAATTTTCATTCCTGTGATCACGACAGTCGGTCGAAAAGCATTGTCAGCTTCAGGAAGGAAAATCGTTTTGAATATTTTCGTTAGATTCTTTTAATTGCGTTAATTTGAATTTTAATTGTTTTGAATTGATTTTGAATTGTGTTAAATTGATTATTTAATTATTTATATTTTACTTTAATTATATTTATAATTTACTTTAATGTACCGGTAAGTTGTCGATTTTTTCGTTTTTTCCGTTTTAATTTCTGGAGGGTATCATACGGAAGTGTTCCACGTACTATATTGAGGTAAACTCCTCTTATTAATTTACTAGTAATCTTTTATGTGGAACAGTGTCAAAAAAAAAAGGCTTTGAAGTTATATGGTCTCCAAATTTATTTCTCACAAAATAAGCAATGTATACATGCAGGACTGCTTTTAGTCTAACTGCCAATTAGTACTGTTTTTTAGAACTAATTTAACTCTAGGGTCCTGAGCTGGATATCATCATTCTTCTCTTTCTTCGTGATTCCCATCTACTTCTGACTCTCTCTCTCTCTCTCTCTCTCTCTCTCTCTCTCTCTCTCTCTCTCTCTCTCTCTCTCTCTCTCTCTCTCTCTCTCTCTCAGGGTAACTCTGAAATTTTTTTGACTGGTGCAGCATAAGCCTCAGGCTTCCTTGCACTATACGGCTAATAATAATAATAATAATGATGATGGCAGCACAATACAGTATGTCACATTGATTGCAATGCACTAAACAGTATACTATTTTTATAATACTAAAATGCCATCCTTCACTCATCAAGAACAATGTGTCGTTGTCCAATTTTTGCATCAAAAGTTCAAATGAAATCCATTGAAGGAAATGTCAGAAGTGTCTTGTAGATATTACAGATGTGAAAAAAGTTAATAGTTAGGTACATTAAGTTTCTTGAACGATGGGAGTTCTCCGAGAACGAAGCATGTGAACCAAGACATCGTACCAGTCATCATACCCAACATTCACCATGGTGAGGAAATGGTTTTGGGTGATAGAAGATCAACAGTGGATGAAATTGCAATAGCTACAGCCATTTCTGTTGGTAACATGCATACCACATTCCATGAAGATTTCAGAATGAGAAGGTGTCAGCTCAATGGGTTCCCAGAAACAAAAACAAAATCATATCAATTTGAGTAAAGCAATGCTCACTCGAGATGCTGCGGTGAATGGATCTTTCTTTTCCTTGATTTTCACAATGGATGAGACAAAGATTTCTCTCTTCAATCCAGAAACGAAATGTCAGACTGCCCAATGGAAGCACACTGATTTACCACTGCCCAAAAATGTTCCATATTGTTGGAAGTGCAAAGAAAATGATGGTTGCTGTTTTCTGGGACACTGATTGGATAATCTTTACTCATCGTGTAACCAAGGGCTAAATGGTGACAGGAAACTAAAATGAAGAAAAGGTTCCTCCCAAGCACTTCAGAAAAAAAATGTCCACACAGACTGAATCACATTAATTTCCATCAGGACAACTCTACTCCATCGTTCTGGAAATGTGCAAAATTTTTTTTAAAGAAAACAACATTGAGGTTATTCCACATCCTCCATACTCACCTGACCTTGCACAGAGCGACTTTTGGTTGTTCCCAACGATGAAGGATGCTCTTCATGGCAGAAAATATCCTAGCTGACAAGCAGCTCCTTCTGCCATTTACCAGTGGGCTGAATGTACCTCCAAAGAAAGCTCTGCTGTGGCTTTCACAGCTTGGAAGAACAGGAGTGAAAAATCTGTGCAGCTTCTTTGGGACTATGTTGAAAAGTGAGGCAAGTATCACCTCTGTATTTGTGTGCTTTATGAGAAATAAATTTTGTACCTGAAGTTGCAGGGGAATTTTGGGCAACATTTTCCAGGAAGAAAAGTGCATCTTATATTTTAACAAATATAGACATATTTTAGTTCCTTCCAGTTTTATTTCATTTCAACTGGACAGTTCAAGTAACTGGATTTTTTGTCCATTATCGTCCATTTTTCAAAGCAATTTATATTCTACTTCAAACAATGACCGAAATGTTTTTGTGTTTTTTTCTATTTAAATTATGTTCAGTCCATCATAATATTTAACTGATTATCCCTCTATACCTGCTCTCATTATAGGCATGCAAGTAATCAGCATAGTCACCTGAAGTCTTCTTTATTTTCTCATTATGCAGCATCTGTTTTAGTTGAATTATTTTTAATACTTTCATTAAAGAAGATCCTGCCCTGAGAACCTTCTTTAATGGTAGTACTCAAAATAACTCAACTAAAAATACATGAAAATAAACTAAAAATATATGAAAATTAAGAAACCAGCATGACATTTATTTTAAATTGAAAAAGCAGATTATGTAAAGAACTAATGAGAGAAATGATGTTTCATTAAAATAATAATCCCTTACTCATTCTTATGCAATCATATATGGAGATTAGAGAAAAGAAAAAGAACATACAGCGTTGCCTCATAACTAATGCAGAAAAGCTTTCAGTTAGTTAAAAAAAAATTACCTCTCTTTAGCCCATTTTTCCATTTTAGATTGAACACTTGGGCTAGGAATACCAGTAGGAGTCATTTTTCCTAGACCTAAAGGATCAAAGGCACCCATAGAATAAGGAGCATAAGGTGTACTTGGAGACATTTGATTTCTTAGCATCTGTAACTGGCGCTCATACATTTGTCGTTGCTTTTCAAGGGCACCTGAATTAAAACATTATGAAACTTTTTTTAAGTAACATTACTCAAATGAAAATTAAAATGACAATGAAAATAAAAAAAAAAAAAAAAAAAGTGAACAGTTGTAGCGATTGGCAATTTTACTTTTATATACTCATATTGTAAGAAATAGCAATATTTCCTGAGAAATACACAAACTGAAAAGCTCTCTTAATCAACTGTGATTCCCTGCCAAAATGGTAACTGGTAAATGTTAACTTGAACATGTACTTCATACATATCTCTATAGATGAAAGACTTTTTCTGAGAGGAAGAAACTGTACAAATGAAGCCAAGCAGCACGTGATCAGTGATAATAAAATTAGAAAAGATTGTTTATTAGAAAAACTTTCAATACTAAAGGCACATAAAACTCCTAGATTAGCATTAGCAGAGGCATATGATGCAAGAAAGCAAGTTATATAGCATCAGCCAAAAAAAAAAAACGCTTCCCAAATTCACTCCATATGTTTTTTAGTTCTTCCTTGAACTTATTTAGGTTGCTGACCTCTATGACGACAGATGGAAACTTGTTCCAACAATCAACCGCCTGCTAGCTAAAGGCAAATTTCTGCACATCTATTCTACAACTGTCTTTCCTCAATCTGAATTTATGTCCTCTGAGGTGAGTAATTTGAGCAAGAGGAAGAATCTCATCAGCAGTGAGCTTGATCAAACCATTCAAGGCCTTATAGTCCTCAACCAGATCACCTCAAAGGTGCCTCGTCACCAGATGCTGCAATTTGCAGAACCTAAGCCTTTCCTGGTAACAAACACCAACCCTTTGTTCCATTCACCAATCTCGTTGCCCTTCTCTGTACTTGTTTCAGCAGCTCTACATCCTTCCTAAAATGAGGCCTACAGATGTATGTATGCAATACTCAGTGTGGCCTGACCATTGCCTTATACAAGAGGGTAATCATTTCCATAGATTTGATAGCATACACCCAGTAATTTAGAGAGAGGAAGAGAGAGCAGAGAGTGTATGGAATTTTTAAACCTAGCCTCAGGGGAGAGAGGATCCTTTAGATTTGAGAACTATTAACATATTGCCAATCCATAAATGTTGATTTAAGAGCAAAGTTGGCATAACTTCATAAAGTAGGGGAAATGATGATTGAAAATGCGAGGGCATCTAGACAGAAATGGTACTCTGAAGAAAACAGCAGCATAGTTTTTGTAAAGGGAAAATCTTGTTTAAGTAAACTAGCTAGCCATTTTGAAAGAGTCACTCATGAGCTGGTTGCAGGAAATAATTTGGACTTTAGCAAAGGATTTGATTCTGTCCCACACAAGTTACTGTATAAACTGGAAGACATTGGTATCAGGGTTAAGATTAAAGTGAGATCCCTTAAGAATCAGAGATGAGACTGCTTGTTTCTGATTTTCTTAAATGACACTGATGAGATGAAAGAATGCAAGAAGTGATGTCAAAATTTACAGATGATATCAAGATCAAGAGAATGGTTAATAACCAGTGCCAAACAGGTCTCCTTCAGAATGGCTTGGATAAGCTTCAGAGATAATCACAAAAGTGGCAATAATTTTAATGCTGCAAGGTAATAACAATGACACTTAAGTAATAACAAACCAAAAATTTTAATAAATTGGGCGAATTGAGTAAAACACTACAGGAAGAGGAAAATAGAGATTTGGGGGTTATGATACAGCTAGACATTAGCATTAGTAGAGGCATATGATGCAAGAAAGCAAGCTTATTCAGCATAAGCCAAAAAAAAAAAAAAAAAACACAACCACTACTTCCATTTCACCCCTCCGTTCGTTCGAAATACCTGTCCAGCTGAGCCTTAAATTTGTATAGAAATTTCCTTAAATTTCCGCACATCTATCTGACATCCGTCCTTCCTCAATTTGAATTTATGCCCTCTCAGGTGATTATTCTGAGCAAGAGGAAGAATCCCATCGGCATTGAGCATGCTCAAGCCATTCAAAGCCTTATACACCTCTATCAGCTCACCTCGCCGATGCCTAGTCTCCAGACTGTAATTTGCAAAACTTAAGCCTTTCTTTGTAAGAGCAACCCTTTGTTCCATTCACTAATCTTGTTGCCCTTCTCTGTACTTGTTCCAGCAGCTCTACATCCTTCTTGAAATGAGACCTCCAGACCTGTATACAGTACTCAAGGTGTGGCCTGACCAATGCCTTATACAAGGGAATAATCACATCCCTATCCCTGCTAGAAAAATTCCTGTATATCATTGACAAGACACCATGAGCTACTCTTGCAGCTCGTCTGCACTGCTCAGAGAACTTCATATCTGCCTGCACAATTACCCCCAGGTCCTTTTAATTCTCTACCACTGTCAGCGTAGTACCACAGAGATGATACGTTGATCTGGGGTTACTGTTTTTCTTGATTCATTTCAAAACTTTCATTCATGTTTTACATGAATTTCTCTATGCATGTAGTCAGTCTACAAAGAAGATCCATGGTAGCCTATCAATGATTTATCAAACATTTACATGTAGAGATGAGATAGGTCATAATCAAACTGGATAAGGCAATGATGAGACCACACTTGAAATAATGTGTTTACATACAAGGCCACACCTAACAAAAAGTTATTAAGGTTCTTGAAGAGGTTGAAAGATGGGTGAGGTAGTTGGTGAAATTGACAAAAGGGTGCTGATACAAGAAAAAACTGAATATGTTGGCTACAGAACAGTTATACCTTAGAGCTTAGTAACTATGCTCCTTAACAGACAATTTATGTGGGTTTGCACACTTCACATGTTTTATGCAAATAGATTAGCATACTTTATGGCCAATATTCATTAATCGGAAAAAAGTTTTTTTTAAAATTACAAATTTAATGGTAAAAGCCATAGTTTTTCTATTATTTTCAAAAAAAGATAGGAACTATGCTAGGATGGCGAGACATAAAAAGGGCAAAAAAAAGAGTCTTCATCATAAATCTGGAGAGTTGGCAGGCATGCATTGGACAAACTGTGGGCCCTCTAAAGTATGGAGTTTATGAATGCCATCCAATGTCAACTATGAGTTCATGTTTTAACTAGCATATACAAGAAATCTTTATAAAGCTCTAGGAAATTCTAAAATTTAATGAAAACTTTTAATGTCATCTGTTAATTTATAGAAAACTACAAATATTCTTCTAGAAAAGTTTCTCAATTTTTTTCTTTAAATATTTTTGGCAGATATATTGTCAGGATGACAATATATCTGCCAAAAGATCAACTTATCATATAACTTGTGTTATGCACACTAGTTCTGGCTATAAACAATTTCCCATAGACACCAGTGCCTCTGTTATGTCAGTGCCCCTATGCAACAAAAATGCATATTATAGACTCATTGCCCACTTTATTAAGCTACTACAAGACCACACATGTATGGCTGAAAGACTATGACTGTGATACATCATACTATATATTCCTACATCCCAGAAGAATGGGCGCAACCCTAACAATCGTGGAGAGGACATTATAGACAACACAATGGCTAAAAAAATATGATTACGTGACCTTTTGAATCTGGAATGCTTCATATACCAGAAAACTGAGGCCAAAAAAGTCAGTTGATATCCAGATTGAGTTTAGTATAAACCAACAGACAAACAAATTCATTAACATGCCACTATGTGGGAAAGAACAGTTCAGATTCAGTTGGTGAATGAGGTAGCAGGCATCCATGCATATGGTCTACTGCCTACATCATAGCAGCAGCAGACAATCTCACATAAACCACTAGTGCGTACACAGTTGTGTACAGCATCAGAACTGTACTGAGGATGAGGCAAATGAGGCTCTTGCCTCAGATTAAAAGCTGAAAGGGGTGCCAAAAGAAAGATTAAATATTTGCCAACATTGCTATGAGTAACAGGGGCACAATTTTTTATTCTTGCTTGAGCTACTAAAATGGCTCGGCACGGCCCTGTATAGCATATTTGCATACTGAGTAGACCTACAATGGGCTACCGAGTATGCAAATTGAACATAAGCAGACTGGAAAACGTTATGATGATCTGGAAATACTTCATATCTCTATATTGTTTAGCTCACCTTTGATAATGCACTATAAATATAGTTTAATCCAAAAATATATTAGTTTTATGTTCTTAATAATATACAAATTATGAACATTTGTGTATTATTACAGACCATTCCTGGACATCAGAAAGGCAAGGTAGATTAGGTGCAAAATTAATATGCAGTTTTATGACTGACAGATTAATAGACAACGATATTTTTGTATTAGGGTTACTCTTATTGGTATTAAGGACTGCTAAATGAAAGAAATATGTAAAGAACCACAAGAAATATACTGCTTTAACAGTTTAATTGTTTCTAAGAGTGCTTAGCAATTGTATAATACAAGAGGTTGTCAGTCAGTCAACCAGGTTTAAGATGACACTTAATGATCAAGTGCTGCCCAGAACTAAAGATCAGTCTATTTAACAAATTATAAGAGTTTATATTAAACACTATACTATTCAGTAGTTGAAATACTAGAGAATACATTCAACTCATTCAAAAGAACCAAAAAAAGGATGAAAAATAAAATAATAATAAAAAAAATTAAAAAAATACAAAAAAAAAAAAAAAAAAACACAGACCTCAAATAGAGAATTTAACTAGAAGTGCAGAGTCATCTACAATCCAATTAAAAGAAATAATTACAAGAAAGAAAAGAAATAAGTCACAGTACTAAATAATGCTTGTTTTGGATTTATCTACAGAATTATATTTTAAATCAAGCCAGTCATGGCACAAACCAGAGTTGCTAAGACGGTGGCAATTTTATTTTTAAATTCTGGAAAAAAATTTGGGGTTTTTAAATTCTGCTTTGACCTTACCAATATTTCATCTTTTTTGAAATATTTATAGTACTTAACACGTGTAACTTTTCACTTTTTAATAAAAAATTAAATATTTAAAAAATGCCACTTTTCATTGTTAACTTTATTAGTTATTTTCAAAATATAAAAAAATTCATTCTACTGAAAAAAAAAAAAAAACATTTAGACAATACAGACATGAATCCATTAGTCTTGTCTGTCTTCCAGTTGCAAAGGCTGCTAAGTGCACAAAATTTTAAATGGCACACAAACATTGTTTCTGCTTATTAAGTCAACAAATACTTCTAAAAAACTTTTTTAATGCATAAATATTAGATACTTTTATTCATTTCCATTTTCAATTTTTTTCAAAATTTATTTCAAATTTGGCCCACTTATAATGCACAAAATTTGATAAGTGCAACTCTTGTTTCCCACAGATTAGCATCCATCTTCACTGATTATCATTTTTTGTTTTCCTGTCTTTATTTATGCAAAAACAATAACAAATCTTTCAACAATGAAGCATGGAAATCTGTAGATGTTTATTTAATGGGGTGGAAAGCAGTAATAGCAGACTTGAGAAAACATGTAATTTGAAACTTCATAGTTATGTTGGCATCTATCAAGTCCCATGCTGTGCTTCAAGAAAATAACTGAAAAATAGTAGCATATCATCTGATAGGTACGAGAATTTATTTATTCTGTGAAAACCATATAAAAAACAAATTCAGGAACTCTCACAGTAAAGTTTTACTATATTTAGGAGGCTAGAAAAATTTCCGGATTTTTAATCGTTAATTAAAAAGTAATGCAGGAGCCTTACCTCCACAGGCCTCCATAGCTGAGTGGTCAGGAGGAGGAGTAAATGCAGTCGAACATGCTCTTTGAGTAGACTGGGGTTCAAGCCCCTGACTGCTAAATATGTTCAATTTGCCAACCTGCACTGGACCAGCATGGAAGATTGGGTCTATTTCCCTCAACATGGGAAATGTACTTCCATCCTGCAGTGCATTAATAATGGCTGCTGCTTACCTTTTGTTAATGCAAGAGCATTATTTCTGAGAGGCACCTGTCAGATTCTGCACTACCACTGAAGGGTTAATTAAAAATTTGCTTGTACATATTTTGATTAAATCTCAGAATATCATCTAACAACATATAGAAATATACTATGTTTCTATGTATTATTAGGTTTTTATATGAATGTGGGAAATCACTAACCTAAAAAACAAATATTTTAAAAAGAATGACTTATTCAAAGAAACTACAAAAATTATACCTACATTTATATAAAAACCTGCATGTTAATTTACCAAAGCAAATTATGACGATTAAATTTATGGCCAATCAGGTAGTTAAGTATTATAAATTGAAACAACTGGTCAGCAATTGAAATGACTGAGAATCATAATCTCATTGCTCTTGTATTATTATCATTTTTTCCACTAAGATTACTAGGTTACTCTTGATAAATATGAATATTCATTTATTCATTAAAAATAAACTCTGACTTTTTAAAAAATTTTTTTAATCTCACTTTCCATCAAAACACATTTCCAGAAAATAAATTTACTTACTGTGCTTATCTTCTTCGTGCTGCCTCTCTAGGGATTTCATGGCTGAATGGATAGGATCATTACTTAATTCTTTCATCATTAGCTCTTCCCTTGCAAATTCATAATCAATTGGTCTTCCAGGAGTTTCTGTTACTTCAGGATCTGATAATGTTAAAACAACCTTCATAATTAACATGAATCACCAAGCATTAACACTGATTTATTTAAATTCAGAGTGGTTCCAAAAAAAAAAAAAAAAAAAGTTTAAAAGGGAATAGTGTCAGCTATCCTCTAAATTTCTTGATTTATAGAGGTTCAGTATAAGAGAAAATTTGATAAATCCACTCTCTTCCTTTAATATTACAGATTACTTTATTCTGTTTCTATAATTATTTAAGAAATGGAACATAAACTACTTACTTGTAGCTTTCGGACAGTTAACACGTAAGAAATGGTTATTGCCCCATAAAACTCTGTCTCCGTGACGAAGCTGAGTTTTGGATGTTATGACTGATCCATTGACACAAGTCCTGAGGGAGGAAATAACAAGAGTATACATAGAAGAAATTTTTGGATAGAATGTAACAGCAAAATTACAGCAATAAATTTAATCAGTACTATAATGGTTTTAAAATCACATCTCCCATTTCAAAGAAATTCATGTTTCATGAATTTATTCAAGTCTCATGATTTAAAAAAACAGCAGAAATGTTTAAAATTGCTTTTATTTTATTTATTTTGTATGATGTGAGCAATACACGAAGGAGTCAGTTTTTTCCTGCTTCCTTCGTGTATCGTGGCCGTGAAATCCAACCGTAACTGGAGGTGCGGCACCATCGTGATATTCAAGCCCGAGGCGGGAATCGAACCCGCGACCTTTTGGTTGCCAGGCAGGCACTTAACCCACCTGGCTAGCCTGGTTGGCATATTGCTTTTATGATAGTCCAGCATTAGGTAATGCTTAAAAATTCAATAAAGGTCTCATGTGGTAGATAATCAGATAAATGAACCTACCACATAATATTAAGTACAGACACAAAATACGACATACCAAACCTGCTACCTTAAAAAAAAAATACAAGTAAATTACCTGGCTCCATCAAGTGGAGTAATGTAAAGATCAGAGTTTTCCATTGTTATGATACAGTGCTCTGGCATAATACCTAATCCATTTAACTGAATATCTTGTTGAACTGGAGCATCTGGTCTACCAACTAATGTATGTTCCTGAAAAAAGAAAAAAAAAAAAACAGCTTATACTTAATCATTCTCTAATGTAACAAGGTCTAATGCTTCTTTAAACAAACTTTTTATAAAAATTGATTAATAGTAATTTTTTATTAATATTTTGATGGCATATTAAAACTAGTATTTCTCTTTTAAAATTTACTTTGAAATAAGAGTTAATTTTTTTCTGAATGATGCACTTCTGACAGACATTTGTGAAAATTTCATTGACACACACTTAAAAAGGTCTAGGTTTTTTTTTTACTTTTTTTTTTAATTTTTAGGGGCTCACTTAAATTAAACCAAAGAGGTTACATTATTTTTATATCTCACTAACAAGCAAACTGATTTTGGTGTGTGTGTGTGTGTGTGTGTGTGTGTGTGTGTGTGTGTGTGTGTGTGTGTGTGTGTGTGTGTGTGTGTGTGTGTGTGAGAGAGAGAGAGAGAGAGAGAGAGAGAGAGAGAGAGAGATTTTTCAATTTAGCAAATTTTTTTTTGAATTCCCTTGGAAATTACATTTAAAATAGTTTCCGCAGAACAGAGAAAAATTTCCATGTAACAAATGGATTACGATCGTGGCATGCCTAAAATTAATTAGGCTTTTGTTGTTTTATTTAAATTATAAATCACATTATTCACGATTACCTGTTTATATAGAAAGCACAAAAGCGCAGGTGGCACCAGCTGTATGCTAGCTAAATTAGGGTGCTATTAAAATAAATTATTAAAGAAGGTTTTCGGGAATGTAGCTCAAAAAGAAGTTATATTTTAGATAAAATAAGTGTGGGTGAGTGATAGGCTAAGATTTGGGACCTAAAGGTGGTTTTATTTTTCGGACTGTGAACTTTTTTAAAATGGCTATCATTATTAGTTTGGACATAGGAAAACATTGGAAATTTCAAGGTCATTAAATTTTTAAGGAACTATAATCAGTCACTGGGAATTCTTAGTAGAATAGTTTTGCTACCTGATAGCTTTGATGTAGGAGTTTTAAGGATACCAAATTGTATTTAAAAATACTCACGTGTTGCTGAGTTATACATTATTGGTATTTTCAAGGTCACAGTAATTCTATCGAGTCAGTCATTTGGATGTTTCCAGGAGATAAAAGAACTACAGCAGTGCCACTTGCTTATTCAGTGGTGACTAGAAATTCGGCATAAATTGCATAACATTATTAAATTGGGACATCACGAGGAAGCTTCATCACTGAATAAGAGCTACTCCATTTATATGGCTATGGCAGGTTTAGTAGATCGGCAGCTTAAATCTCAAGCCCGGATAAATGGTGAGGGTTGACGTCAGGAAGGGCATCTGGTTGTAAAAACTATGCCAAAACCAATAGATGTGTTCCGGTTAAGAAGTTAATCCAACTAGAGGAGAAGAAGAGGATGTAAAGTGTGAATCAGGAACATTGAATGCCGACCCCATATAACGTGGGAAAAGGCGAAGAAGAAGAAGATAGAAAGCACTAAACACACATTATTTATAACTTCTAACTTATTCAATATGGCAGAACGTACACAATGCGTGAATTGCAAACTACTATGCATTAGAGCATGCACTGATGAAGTGGTTGATTGATTGATCCCTTCAGAGTTATGTTCTAGATGGCAAATAGAGTTATGCTGGTATGCAGTATATACTCATATTTACAGATACATGCAGGCTTGAATCACCCTCTAAAAACATGCCATTTTGCCTTGCCCTCTGATCTCATCCTGATGCAACATCATCATCTAGGGATGCCATTTCGTCAGCTAACCTTGGGCATTGAAACAGCTTGGCACAGAATTGAATCTAAGTTGGTTATAAGTACTATAACCAACCTAGAACGGATGAATATTTGTACATAGTAATAATGCCATAATTAACAAAATTTATTGATGGTACTAACAAGGAAATCAGATGAACAACATTGAATTGGAAAAAAGAAAAGTTGAAGAGTTGTTGATGTAACAATAAATGGCTAGACACTGAGTTATAAAGAGTGGCTTTTCTACGTACAAAGTTTTGAGCTGAATATGGCCTGTCAGTGGCACCCTTCTGATACTAACACCCTTGGCACCTACCCCAATGCCAAGGTATTTCTATGCTACCAAGTACTCAGTAGCATAGCGATCCTACGCTACTGAGTACTTCCATCAAAAACACTCATTGCTCGGTCTGAAAGAACAGTACCTAGTCATAAAAGCAACAGGGAGCACATAACTATAATGGCATGCTCCAATGCCACTGCTAGAAGTACAAAACAAGATAAAATCATTCATAGTTGGGAAAACTAAGCAGCCACGATCTTTCAAGAGAACAGAAATAGTTCTTCCCATGTAAATACTATAACCAACCTAGAACGTGCCAAAATCACGAAATTTTTAAAAATTGAGTTTTTTAATAAATTCATTCTATCTGTAAGTAAATACTTGAAATCAAAGGGTTTACTGACAAAAGTTGTCTGTCCTCTTCATTGACAAAGCACTATCGCAATAAGTCAAGACTTCGAATGGATGAATATTTGTACATAGTAATAATGCCAAAATTAACAAAATTTATTGATGTACATTGAACACACACACACACACACTTATGGTACCAGCAAGGAAATCAAATAAACAATGTTGAATTGGGGAAAAAAAAAAAAAAAGTTGAAGAGTTGTTAATGTAACAATGAATGGCTAGACACTGAGTTATAAAGAGTGGCTTTTCTACATACAAAGTTTTGAGTTGAATATATTACAAACTACTGCACCATAAATTATTTCTAGAATTTAGTGTCTATCAGCCTTTTTCCAAAACCAAAACTCCAAGAGGAAGGAAGGGTAATATCTTGGTTTATACTTGAGACCATAAAAAAGCAACATCAGTGATGTTACTTTTTTATGATCGCATGTAGATATAAATTTTCAGTGATGCATTTTAAACAGGAATGCTACAGAATGTATATTGAAAAATGCATGGCACTTCGTAGAATCAACTGGGGAGAGTGTTAAAGGAAAGAGAGCACTATAAGCAATTGTATTATAATGTAAGTTTATTGTGTGCTTGTGCATGTGTGCATCTGTGTATGTGTGTCAAAGATGCCACGTCAAACAGGTAACCTGGTAAAATACATCTCAGAAAATCTCAGATGCTTTTATTCTGGTAACCAAAATTTATAAGTATCTCTTCTGCTTCTACTAGTATACAGAAACAAAATCAAAGGAATAATTCATTATTACTCTGATAATCAGTATCAGAGGATGTTACTTTATTGTTTAACATACGTATCTGGAGCAATGATTAGTAAGGTAAAAAACCTAAGTACTTAAAATCATAAAACTTAACAAAACTTACTTTTAAATAATAAACTAATAGTTCATTCATGGAAGGATCAGCATTAAGATTAACCAGATAATATTTGTCTTTTTCCACTTTAATTCCTGATGCTTGTACAGAAATACCCATTTTTTCTAATGCTTGTTGTCTTTCCTATAAAAATAAAGACTGATTTCAATAAATTTTAAAAGCCTGGCAAAAGAAACAATGTTTAGATTTACAAAATATCAGAAAGTTCTTTTCTTACTAAAATAATCCATTATTGCAACAGTTCTTTTTAAACCACATTTTTTGCAAAACCTATAATTCAACAGCATTATTGACTGTCATCAATATCAACAAATGCATCCCTAGTCTCAGAGGGTCCATTGATGACACTTAAGTCTCTATTTTACACAGGACTTCTAGGACTTGCTTGATCCTAGGAATGCACCAAAACATTAATCTATCTTGTTACATGCATCAATAATTCACATATCTTCTGTTCTATTATGCCGATGAGCATTTCATTTAATAACATATCCATTTCAAGCCCCGATTGTATGGTACTGAATTATTTAGGTATCCATATCCAGTTTGAGAGTACCCTGATGATTTTCAAAAAGCCATGTATTCAAAATTGCACTTAATCAGGGATAACATATTACATTCAAAGTCCTTCATATTAACCTCCCCAACCCAAGGGAATGAGAAATATGGCTTTTATACTGATAGTTCATAAAATCAGCAAAAAATAACAAAGAAAAGTTTCAGCATTTAATGTAATTTTGCTAATAATATAGAATAATCTAATTAAGAATATATACTACATATTAGAGGCCTCCGTAGCCAAGTGGTCAGGAGCGGGAGTGCAGGGCACATGCTCTTTGAGTAGACTGGGGTTCAAGCCCCTGACTGCTAAATACGGTCGATCTGCCAACCCACACTGGACCAGCGTGGCAGATTATGGTCCATTTCCCTCATCATGAATTGTTGAGGAGGCTTCCATCCTGCAGTGGGTTGATAATGGCTGCAATTTACTTTTTACTACAGTATTATTATAGGTATATCAGGCTTAATGTCTAAATTTGCAGATGATGCATATGTTGGCAAGGTGGTTAATGACAGTCATAAGGCTACTGCAAAAGATATAGGAAAATTGGGTTGATGGGCTGCGAAATGGCAATTGAAGTTTAACATTGAAAAATGCAAGGTACTGCACATTGGTAGCAGTAACTCCAGAGTAACTTATACACTACGCAAGAGTAGTGGAGAATGAAAAAGACCTGAGGGTAATTGTGCAGTGAGACAAAATATTCTCTGAGCAGTGCAGATATGCTGCAAGGCCAGCTCATGGGGTTTTGTCAATGATATATAGAAACTTTGTTAGCAGGGATAAGGAAGTGATTATCCCTTTGTACAATAAGAAGGCCATGGTTAGGCCACATCTTGAGTATTGTATACAGCTCTGCAGCCCCCACTTTAGGAATGATGTAGATCTGCTGGAACGAGTGCAGAGAAGGGTGACCAGATTGGTGAAGAGAACAAAAGGGTGCTCTTACCTAGAAAGGCGTCAGTTCTACAAATTGCAACATCTCAAAACCAGGCATCTGTAGGGAGATCTGACTGAGTTGTTTAAAGCCTTGAATGGATTGCGTAAGCTGAATGTTAATGGTATTCTTTCACTTGCTGAGACCACACACAAGGGACCATAAATTCAAGTTGAGGAACGATGTTGCAGAATTGATGTGCGGAAGTTTGCCTTCAGCCAGCAAATGGTTGATTGTTGGAGCAGGCTTCCATCTGTTGTTGTTGTAGAAGTGAATGGGTTGAATAAATTCAACAAATTCTTGGAGGGTACGGATTGATGAACTTTTTTTTTTTTTTTGGTTAATGCTATATAAGCTTGTTTTCTTGCATCATTTGCCATTACTACTTCTATTGTTAAGCAATAAAATGAAGAGTGTACATTTTGCACTGATCACACAGTGTAGTAAGATTACTTGTAAATTATGTGCGTACAGTATCTACATATATATTTGAACATCTACACACACACACATATATATATATATATATATATCAAGACTTAACCATAGACAGAAGAATTGGTTTCAGACTCCAAAATAATCTGTTAAAATGCACTGTTTCAGTCAAAAAGCATGTTTTAAAAGAGAATTATGAAGCCACACGATAGTGGTTAATTCATTCTTGTAGTTAGTTTTAGGCTGGGTGAGAAAAACGAGGTAAAAGTTCGCCCCCTTGATGAGTGTCCTTCAATGAAACTTCTTGTTAAACCACAGTGAGTACCTCTTCTTTATCACAAATTTTGGGTTCTGTTACATCTGCAATGAGTTCCACATTATTCATGCATATCCTGAAACATAAGTCCACATCCACTTCAGTGTAGTCTTCAAAACACACGTCCTTCTAAGTTTAAGCAATGACATACATCCTCAAAATATTCTTTACTATTATCAGACTGTTCTTTGCAAATAAAAGAAATATGCAAAGCTTCATTCATTGTATCATTCAAGGCAACACATCCGGCATATTTGAAGAAGCTGGCTATCACTTTTTTTTGTTAATCTCATCCCACACTGAAACACAAAAATACAATGTCTGTAGCACATTGATTTTACATTGTGTTTTGCTTTTGAGACACACCACAATTTTGTTTAATAGCACTCTTTGATAGTTTTCCTTAAAGCACTGGATTACATCTTGTTCAGGTGTTTGAAGAACTCATATCATATTAGGTGGCAGGTACTTGACAGTGACTGCAAGTAAGCCATTCACTTGTCAATGAGAAGTGTATTTATCCACAAACAGCAAAAATTTTCTCTTCTCCTGCTCTTCTTGAGATATAAGTCTCTAATCCATTCTTCATAGATTTTGATTGCATCTAGCTTTTTGGTTTGCTTGATCCCAAGAGTACCCTTTCAAGATCTAGCCATCACACTCTAATCCTACCTTGTGCAGCAAATTTCTCTAAGATTTCTCTCAATTCAATCTTTTTCAAATTTTCAGAACAGTAAATAGTGTACTCTTAGGAATGCTGAACTATTTAGAGATGTCAGTTTTAGAATGCATACCATTATCTATAGCTTGTAAAATTATAATTTTATTTGTGACTGGAAAATCTACCCACTTCATAGTAGCCATATTCATAAACATACAGCCAGTACATACTGTATAATGAAATAAACTTCTAGTTGCAGTTAATAGCTTGCAGGCTAACTGCAAGTGATTTCTAATGATTGGTCTGCAGGCTCATCATTAGCTTCAATAAATTATTAGTATTCTTTCATTTTGAAATGAGAATATTGTAATAATAATAAAAAAATTTTCAGATGATTAAAGAGAATTTGTTTGCCTTTCAAAGTCATTATAACAAATGTAAAACTGCAATTAGATTTATAGAAAATCAGGTAGGACTTACCACACAGGTCATTATAGCATGCTGGGACATTAAAAAGGAAGTTGCTATAAAAAGCACTGATATTAATACACTTTTTTTTGTATTTCCTCCAAGCAATGAAAAGTGTGAGCATGACTAAAAAGTGATATCATGTTTGTTATTAATACAATGCTTACATATGTAAACAAATAATACAGCCTCTCACTTGCCTTATCATAAACAATGCATCATTGGGTAAATAAGGAACAGGGTACCAAAAAAAAAAAAAAACTCTTATCCATGATAAGAGCACAACTGATTAACCAACCTGACAAAACGGTTTTTATACATAAGTAATATAACAAGACAATAATTGGAGATCACAGTGAGTGTACATACAGTATACATGCATACTTATTGTTTATATCATTTGTAAAGGTTTAAAGAACAATCAAGGTGAAAAGTTTTTGTATAGCTTATTTCTTTCCCCTTAATTCTTCCAAATGTGTATAAAGTTTATGTGTGAATGAGTTTAACTCTGTATTACATTGGTCGTGTTAGAGAATCATTCTATTTCTCTCCACATACTGCATAGTACAATTTTTTCATAATTGTTTCTTAAGTGAGGAAAGGAAATGGCATTTCCTTCAGCCAATTGATTAATTTTCTGCTTGCAAACTAAACTTTATCTTATTCATAAAGAAAAAAGAAGCTTCACTTTTTGTGTAAATGTGATTATAACAAATATCTTAATTTAATTATCTTTAAAACACAAGTACAGTAAATTCTCATTGCAATGAATACATTCATTTTCAGATAGGGAAAGGGAGCTTTGAACTGTGCAGTCAAAGAATTCTGAGCTCTTGGAAATGGATAAGTTTTTTTGAAAACTGCCTTTTTTTTTTCTTAATTAACATATTAAATTGTATTCAATAAATAGCTTAACAGTCCTGGTCACATTCATTAGCTTACTTTTAAATTTAGCTAGAGATTTTGTAAGTTATAACTTAATATTCATAGTGCTTTTCTATCAGTAATTTGGTGTGAATATCATAAATAGCAATGCAGTGCACGGGAATGGAACTGTTATTTTAATTGTGGTAAATAGTGCTGGAAAGTTCTAATCATATAGGTTGCCTTATTTTATATTTGATATTGTTTGCTCATTTTTATACTGTTGTACATAAAAGACTGCTTTACAAATTGGAGCAATGTAGCATTAAGGGAAAGCTACTGCTCTACATAAAGGGATGGTTGAGTGGAAGGAGACAGAGAGTGGTTATTAATGGACACTGCCCTTCTGCTTATTAACTACACTAATGTTATTAGTGGAGTTCCCCAAGGTTCAGTGTTGGGCCTATTGTTGTTTTCTACAAGTATCAATGATTCTAAGTTTACAGATGATATAAAGATTAGCAGAGTGATTAATGACAGTAATCAGGGTAAGCTACTGCAACAAGATAGCAGATGGCCTGAGAAATGGCAGCTGAAGTTTAATACTGACAAATGCAATTTACTGCATATAGGTAGCAGTAATCATAGATTAACATACCCACTGTGTAGTTCTACACTCAGGGTAGTGGAACATAAAAAAGACCTGGGCTGGGAATAACTGTACTGTACAGTCAGATATGAAGTTCCCTGAACAGTACAGACAGGCTGCCAGGCAATAGTAAGGTTGCATTTTGAATACTGCATACAGATCTGTAGATCTCATTTTAGGAATGATGTAGAGTTTCTGGAATAGGAAGTTTCCAGAAGAGAACAAAAGCATAGTCTTACTAAGACTTTGGTTCTGCAGATTTCAGTGTCTGGAGACTATGCACATGTGCGGTGATCTGACTGAGGTGGTTAGCACTATGAATGGGTTAAGCAAGCTCAGTATTGATGGCGTTCTTCCACTTGCTCAGACTACTATATGAAGGGGCATAAATTCAAATCGAGGATGGATGGTTGCAAAGCAGATGTAAGGAAGTTTTCCTTCAGCCAGTTGACAGATTCAAACTACCCACTTCCACAATAACAACTGGAACAAAGTTCCAGTTGTTGTTGTGGAAGTGGTAGTTTGAATAAATTGAAGGATAAACCTGACAAGCTATTAGAGGGGGATGGAAAAGTGGTGTGGGAGGATTTTTTTTTTTTTTTTTTGGCTGATGTTTTATAAGCTTGATTTCTTGTATCATTTGTCACTACCGATAATAATACTAAGTCTATAATAATATTCATTAGTATTATTATCACTACCGATAATAATACTAATGAATATCAGAATATCACAGAAAATCTTTTCAAAGAATCATTATTAAATAACCACTGCTGCATGTTTTTAAATACATGTGCAAGATTAATTTCAGCTTTATTTTACAAATGTACTATTGATTTTAAAATCAATAATTAATAAAAAGAAATTTGTGCTTTATAAATGCAAAAATATTTTATTCAGAGCATCATTTTGAAAGCATGTTTTATTTATAGGAAATATATATATTCAGAAATATGGTACACAAATTACAATTTATTGTTACTTTTCTTCACATATTAATATGTCAATTTTATTTGAATGTATAACTTTTCTTTTCACATTAACATGAAAATTCAACTTTACTGGAATTGAAAATGCATGGCTACTAAAAGGGTATCAATAATTATTCAAAATTATCGAAAAATTAGTAAGTGAAGTGTGTGATAATGAAGTCTTTTGTGACATCCTCTAAATATGGGAAACAAAAGTGTCATTCAATCTTTTCCAATAAAGTTTTTCATTAATTGCAAAACTAGTGTATTTTAAGCATAGGTGGACTCTGAAAACAATGAATGCTTTTTAATTAGGAAAGCTACAACATGCAATGAATTTCTTTATTCATGTGTTCCCCCCGACTCCATCATTGAAGGAAACAACCCAACCCAGCTCAACCCAATGAAATTTCACCATGAATATCCAGTACAGGAGTGTCAAACTCAAATTGTTATTTTGTTATTTTGTTTTTTTTTTTTTAGGAGCATTAGCAACTAAGGCCATATTGCTCCGGGAATATGCTGTGGTCATTCCCTTGACTTTTCCACATTCTCCGTATTTGGTGGTCACGGGCTCGAACACCGGTCTAATCAAGAAGCGTTGTGCTACGCACTGCTGCTCCTTCCCACCTGGCTACGGAGGCGCCACTCAAATTGTCTTGCAAGCCACAAGGGCAGTGATTAAGGACCAGATTGTGTATAAAATGTTGCATAAATGAAAGTATACAAAACATTTTTAGCATATGCTATAGCACAATCATATATTTCCATGGTCTAACTTTTAAAGTTGGAGATCAGGTAACAATGAGCAGGAGGAAACCACCAGATATTTTTGCTAAGACAAGTAGAACACAGCTGTTTCAGAAAAAGCAGGAGTTCCTTGAAAAAACAGAAAAAATAAAAAGTTTTGTTAAAGTTGTTTATAAAGTTTGTTTATGTTCATAAATGAGGTAAGTAAGAAATATTTCAGAAAAGCAGGAGGTACAAGGGGTGATCATTTAATTCGCAGACTGGTGCAAGATTTTATGTTTACCACGCGAACCTTCCATAACTGCTGCTACAGGCACTCTCCCTGATTGCTACTGTGCAGACTCTGTGTGCACACACCAGTATTTGTCAAGCTAGTGCTACACGAAGAGAGTTTTTTTAGCCGTGTGTCACTGATGATTGCTTTGAAGCAAGTATAATGTCGGAAAAAAAACTCTCTTCATGCAGCTTAATTCATTAGTCATCATGTCAAAAATAAGGCTTAATACTTCTCTGGCCTGGTGATGTGTTATCTCTAGGTATTTTCCACTTCATTTGAGTGAAATTAATGACTGATACCCAACAGAAATTTTTCACAGATCGTAATTATTTTGCACTGCCAGTGTTTTTTCTGAATGAAAGAAATAATTATCTTAAAAATTCAACTATTAGAGTATGTCTAAATAACAAACAATTCCTTTCCCCCAACCACCAAATGAAATGCTTTTCAGGAGGAAGAAAGCCTGATTTCTCAAATAATGATATGTGAATCATTATTTGATTCACAAATGAGATATGTGAAATAATCACATATCTCAGATATGTGATTCATTGTTGTGTGAGATGGGGCTTAAATGTATTGGAAACAGTTAAAGAGGTGAATGAAGCATATGGCCATATTCCAGTGCAACCAAACTTTCCAGTGTGAAGTGGTTTCTCCATCAAGCCAATGCCAGGCTCCATATGGCTAATATTGTGCAGGCAGTGATCACTGCCATAGGTGCTGAGGTCCTATCAGATCCCCCTTATTCACCAGACTTAGCCCTGTGTAATTTATTCCTGTTTCCCTGTCTGAAGAAAGCTCTGAAAGCCAAGCGTTTCACATCCAACACAATGATGCTTGCAGAGCCACAATGGAAGCACTTTATGGTCTTTAGAAAAATGGCTTGCAAGAAGCATTTAATGCATGGGTAAAACTATGCCGAAAAAAGTGTGTAAAGTTCAAGGGAGAGTATTTCGAGAAGGAGAAATCCACAGAATTCAGATGATGACAATTAAGATAAGATCTTGCACCAGTCCACAAATTAAATGATCACCCCTCATATTTTTAAATTTCACACTGCACTAGAAATTAAATTTCACCGAAAACATGCACACTTCATATTAAAATATTCAGCCATAGGATTGCCTCAATGTTTCAGAAGTGGGCAACGTATATTTCTTGAAGCATCCATAACATCCAACCCTCCCTTATATTTATTCAAACTATCTGTTTCCACAACATGGAGTGTAAGTTTGTTCCAAAACTCAATTATACTCCGTTTGAAAACAAACTTTCACAAATCTATCTTACTATGATTTCCTCCCCATTTAAATTTATTTCTCCTTAAGTGTGTGTGATCCGAGAAAGAGTAAGGGTGCCACCAGTATTTAGTTTATCACATCCAATTAGAGCCATAATCGCCTCAAACTGGTCCTCACAAGTGCCTAGTTTCTATATGAAGAATGGAAGTCCTTCTTGGTAAAAGCACTATTCTGTCCCCCTGACTAATCACATCACTGTTCTCTGTACCCATTCCAAAAGATCTATATTCTGAAATGAGGCTTTCAGACAAGTATGCAATATTCAAGGCACGGTCTAACCACTGTCTTATAAAACAAGACAATCACCACCCTGTCCACACTGGAAAAATTCCTGTATCTCATTGACAGAATTTCATGAGCTGTCCTAGCAGTTTGTTTGTGCTGGTCGGAGAAATTTGTGTCAGCTTGTATACTGAGAATAGGTAACAACGGTCTTCCCTACTGGGAATGTGTTGCCATTCAGGAATTTATAAGTGAACTTGAGTGAATGTGAGTTTGAAGAGTAACTGCCCCTTTCCTTTTTCAACAGCATTTCTTCTTCTTCCTCTCCTAGTATCACTTTTCTTTTCACTTTTCTATGTCTAACAGGGACAGAGATATGCATAACAGTGTTTATTATCCCATACACATTTACAAACGATACTATGTGGATGGTGGTACCAGCCGAGGATAACAACATTAGTCTTCTCTATTGGGGAAGTGTTACTTATTCGAGGTAGTACAATAACAGGAAACTTGTTGAGAAGGTGTTTGCAATATGGGATGTAACAAAAATGATGCCATTTCACCTGCTTTAGTGATTTACTATGAACTAAAATAATGCTTTGCACTAACTTGTTCATCTAGTAAATTTCCCATAGTCTGAGGCTTTAGCCCTAAACCCCTTTTAGTACTATAATAAACTATATTATCAAAAACTAACTTTTTTATTGCTGTTCTTCTTATTCCTATTAGGACTTTATACAATAAAAAAAAAAAAAAATTCCTTATTTGGGTGGGGTGAAACCCTTTTTGCATGGTGAGTACGGTTTTGCATAATTTGTCAAGCCATATATACACATACATATATGCAAATGTACCTAAAAATTACATAAGCAGATGAATTAAAGAAAAATTATAAAAAAATTATAAGCAATATTTGTCTCACTGTGGTCCATCTTCCACTTTCTATATTATGACAAAGACATAATATGGATATTCTCTATAAATTCTGTATCTGTCTAACCTAGAGGTTCCCAAAGTGTGGGGTGCTACCCCCTCAGGGGTTTACTTGGTTTTTTGAGGGTACTTGTTGTTTTCATGAAGCACTTTTTTTTAAAAAATAGGAAAAACCTTCCCACTAATCCATTTGTATTTTATTTCTTTGAGATTAAATCAGGGATTCTCAATGGGGGTGACATCGCCCAAGGGGATAAAATTGGTTTGGGGGGCAAAAAATCATGGGTATTACAATGGTTTGTGGCCCTCCAAAGTTCAACCCTACCCGATGACATCTTATTCCTTAATATTTAATTTATCTCATTCAGTTTTCTTTTCCCGAGACAACTGATTTTTAACATATAGGTATATTAGGAGTGAGTGAGAAATTTCGATAAAAGGAAGATAGTGGGTGTGATTTAATTCAACCACCTTTGCTTTTCATAGGCATTAAATGCCTAAGTGCTTTCAGAGGTAATATCCCTGCAATCCTTGGCATTTGCACCTTGGCGGCAGCACGGTAGGAGTGGTTTATTTATTTACTCTTTTGTTTCATTGGTCAATATATAAGGACTGGATAGGATGGAGAAATGTTTCAGTCTATTGTTTCTACAGGGGATCCTCATTATCCAAGGAGAATTGGTTCCAGAAAATTACACTTAAAACAAATCTACTTAAAACGGGGACCAATTTTCGTAATGTCTATTATTTAAATAAAACTAAATGCAACTAGGCATAATATTTTAAGAGTTTAAGATTCTATATCTATATAATATCGGTGTAGATACACCATAGACAACTCTTAAAGAAAAACTATGATAGTAGTGTGAAAAGCATCATTTCATCTATATCTCATATTGTGCTCATCCTTCACGAGTTGCCCATGTATTGCACTACCTTGAATAAATAATGCTTTGCTAATAGAGAAGACAACTGTTACTTATTCTCGATGGGCACCACCACCCAGACGGCACTGTTTCAAAGCTAGTTGGTTTTTCATCGGTGGATGGGCAGATACCCTGGTATTGCAAGAGAAGCATTACTTATTTGAGGTAGTGCAATACATGGGCAACTCGTTGTGAAGGATGAGTAGATATGGTATACCTACACTGATGTTATATAGTAATGTTTATTATGTACTTGGACTCATTGGATGAAGGAACTGAAAAATGAGAAAATTATTTTATTAGACATTTTTTTATTATAATATGCTACACAATTTAAGGTTAAGTAAAGTTTACTGAAGTTACACTATTTTTCAGCTGTACAAATAAAGAATGAATCCAGAGTTTGTGTTTGTTTTTTTTTTGTCACATTTTTTCAGATAAAATTGTTTAGTTATGTCTTTAACTTCACACTTAACATTTGTTGCACGATCGTGAAGATCATTCTCACAAACAATATTCCAAGTGCTTGGTCAATTTTCTCAAGGGAAAAAGCTTTAATTCTTTAATTTTCAAATCCTCGTAACTGCTGGGACTCAGATACCGGGGACCCCCTGTACTTTCTTAGCGACAATTAGTATTGATTTATTGTTCCTTGTGGAAGTTGTTTATTTTTGATCCACTGCTTTTGTGAGTGACGTGGGTTCTGAGAGTTAAATAAAAATAGTTTATATTTTATTACTTAATTCTTTGTATTATTCAACCCATCATCAATCATGTCAAGTGCTGAAAAGAAAGTGTCAACAGTATCTGGACGAATATCTAGCTTATAGTTTTATTGAAAGCCCATTCGACTCAAGACAGCCCACATGTCTTATGTGTAATAGTCCTTTTTCAAATGAGGCTACAAAACCATCAAGACTTTTAGATCACTTAAAAAGGAAGCATCCTGATATAGTTAGTAAACATATCGAATATTTTAAAAATTTAAAACAGAATTTTAAGCAAAGTAACACTGTTACTTCCTTATTTAAGAAGAACACAAACAAATGACAATGGAATGACTGCACCTTATAAAATTGCAGAAATTATTGCAAAAACTGGTAGTGCTCATGCAGTTGCTGAGACTGTTATACAACCTGCATTAGAGACTGTAATTTCAACAGTGCTGCATCAAAATCCTTCCAGTATTTTAAAAGCATTGCCATTGAGCAACAATTGAATTCGAAGATGAATAGATAAGATGTCAGTTAACATTGAAGAGCAGCTAATTGACAAACTAAAAACGAGAAAATTTTCTATTCAGATTGATGAATCCACAGTTACTGACAATAAGACCTTTCTAATGGCATACATTCGTTATTTTTTTGATGATTGTAAATTTCATGAAGAGATGTTGTTTGTAAAATCCATAGAAACTGACTATACTGGAGCATCCATTTTTGCTGCTCTAAAAATATGGTTTGATGAAAAACAAGTACCATTGGAAAATTTGGTATCCTGTGCCACTGATGGTGCTACCTCCATGATTGGAAGATATAGAGGTTTTATAGGCCACCTAAAGGAAGTATGTCCCGAAGTTCTTGCAATACACTGCACTGTGCACCATCATCATCTGGGTGCAAAAAAATATTAGTCCAGTTCTTTATCAATCTCCCAGTATAGTTATTAAAACCATCAATAAAATGAAGTCACATAGCAAATATAATTGCCTTAGAAAATTTTGTGTTGATAATGAAGAACAGTATGTGTGGCTTCTTTTACATACTGAATTCAGATGGCTTTCTAAAGGAAACTGTCTAACAAGATTTGTAAAGCTTTTTGATATGATAATTAGTTTTTTTAGAAAGCGAAGGAGACAAAGATTTAGCAAAGGAGCAAACACAAAAATAACATACACTATACGGTTTGGATTTTTCGAAACTTAATGAAGTATCACTTTAAGGGAAATTAATTACAGTGATAGACTGCAAACGCGTATTAAAAGCCTTCACTGAAATCAATGAATCTCTCACCAAGAATGATCTTAAGAATTATTCAGATAATCTGTGTTCTTTAAAAGGTGAAATGAAAAACAGATTTTCAGATTTATTTTCTTTTGAAGTGAAGTCATGGATGTTGGATCCAATTGTATATGATGCCAAGTCTGCTAGTGAAGAAATTCAAGAACTCATTGAATTAAAATGTAACGAAGAATGCAAATATAAATTCGAAAAAGGTGGAATGGCTGAGTTGTGGGGATCAAAAACAACTAAACTTCTTTATCCAATGTGGTCTGAAACAGCCAAAGTACCTCTTTGTTTTCCAACATCTTATATGGTTGAAAATGGTTGTAGTTCAGTAAATAAAATATTAACAAAGGGAAGAAACAGAATTTATATGTTCAAGAGGAGATATTAGAATTAAACTTACTAACATCATACCAAAACATTGAACTTTTAGGTAAGGAGCATCAGGCTCCTTATAAAGTATATATATACTCCTTATACTTATAAGTATAAAGTATTTTCTTGTTTAAAGTTTCATGGGGGGAGGGCAATTAGGAAAAAAATTGTCTAGAAAAGCCACTGGTGGGATTCAAATAATTTAACAACTGGTTCGCTGCCCTAATGACCATTCTAAGTATAAAAAAACTATATACCGAAAGGTACTTAAATAGGAACAATAAAAGGGGTCCACAAAACTAGATTATGTTTTGAGGACCTCTATAAGAAAGAGTTTTAAAATATTAATGAAAAAATATTAAATAATACCTGACAAAAAACTAAAACTGTTATTTAAGATATTTCCATATTGCTTCTTGATTGGCGTCCTCGCTTGCAATTTTCTTCGCTTTTATCCGAGCATCATCGGCTGAGTGATCTATCCTTAACCACTGTAGGAGTAGGATCCCATTCCTTTAGAGGTAGGCTGATTAGACTAATAGTCATTGTGTTTGATATATTAGAAACAGTTAGGCGACTTCTCTTCTCTGACCATATTATGTTCATCTTTGAAAAACCCCTTTCCGCTTCTGCTGAACTTACAGCAATTGTTCTGACAATATTTGTAGCTCTTTGAACACTTTCGGGAATTGCATAATTCTGGGAATTTTTTAAAACGTTTTCCAAGAAATCTCGATAATCATTAATATCAATTTGGTAATTAAAAATGTCATTAAATACGAGCAATTGTTCTTCAGCTGCTTTCCATGGAACTAGTACTTCTTCAATATTCCAGTAATCTGGCTCCAAAAAATTGAGAAATTGTAATTTATTCCTCTCTTGAAATTGGCTACAACTTGCTTTTAAATGTTCACAATCCATTAGTCTTTTTTTTTTTTCAAATTCGTTATGATGTTTCTAAAAGTCTTTCTCGAGGAAGCCCAAGACAAATCGATGATTTTCTACAAATTTTATATTTTTGAAGGTTTCTGAAGTAATTAATTCATCAACTTTTTTTTTCGTATGGAACCTTTTCCTTTCCAAGCATTTGAAATGCTTTAATAGATCTTATCACGAGTTTTTCAGCCTTTATTATGTCTATATTTCTTGCTTGCAGTGCATTTGAAAGAAGAGAAATTTCGTTTAAAATATCAATCATCAATGCCAAATCAGTTATAAAATATATATTTTCAAGACGGGCAGCCATACCTAAGTACTTTTTATTTGAATAAAAATAGTGATGTAGTGCTGGATAAGCGCACCACACAGCTAGGGTTGACCTTAAACTACAGGCAGCCCATCTTGGTCCCAAAACTCTACCAATCTTTATAATTTCAATTCGTTCGGATATTTTGGAAAGTTCAGTTTGGTTCTTATTGGATTGATGAAAAATAGTATATATCTTATCAATAAATATTTTAAAATGATTTACTTGCTTTGTTTCCTTTATCGAATCATCTAAAACAAGATGGAGGTGATGATTTAAACAGTGCCATATTATTATGTTTGGAAACTCTTTTGCAATCCTAGTGCTCACTCCAGATTTTCTCCCATGCATAACGCTGGCACCATCAGAGCAAAATCCTATTAATTTTTTTTTCTAGGTAGTTCTTAGTAAGCCCAACATTATTTAAACTTTCCATAACTGAAAAACATTGTCTCTGCATCTTATTTTTCCAATTTAACTAGTTCAACGAAAATTGTTGGTGATGTAACTGAATCGAAGGCCAATTCTAATACAACAAATTCTGATTTTGGTTTCTTATTGAAAAAAAATCTGTCAAACTCTGTTGCCTTTTCATCCTTTTAAGGGCTACTGCAAAAAAAATTTAAAAATGTTTTATTTTAATATATTATAGAGTAGGTGCGCATATGTGCCAATATATTTGAATATTTTTACTGGTTCTGTCCACGTGTGATCATATCATAAACTTTTATAAACAAAGCACTATGCTTATACCATTGATAAACATCAGTCAGAACATACATTTTCTTCATTTTATCGATACTAAACGAAAATTTCTTGCTGAATTAATAAATGGCATAGAATACCAGGCGCCCACCTTAGAGAGAACCCTGATCACAAGTGCGATTTTAACAACCGGTTCGCCGAACTCAACAAAAAATTAGGTATCGGTTCTGCCGAACCGGTGCGAACCGGCTGAATCCCACCACTGAGAAAAGCCCTTTAGGGTTGATAACTAAAAAAAAGGTTGAGAAACACTGGATTAAATCTATTGAAATATATATTAATTTATAAAAGTATGTATATTCATAGCTAAATGTTAAGTGAAATTTGTTTATTTGTATTTGTTCTGGAACTTGGGGGCGGGGGGGGGGGGGAAATACACAAAATTTATGAAAAATTTTAAGGGGCTCAAGGTATAAAAGCTTGGGACCTCTGGCATAACCTATTACCAAAAAAAAAAAAAAAAACCCAGCACACTGCTACCTTTGCCCTATATTATCCACCTGCATATTATTTTTGTAGTTAGACTGGGTTTACATGAAAAATGAAAATTAATCTTAACTGCTTGAAAGAAACTACAATTGCTACTTCATACTTTGGGTTAGTAAACTAGGAAGCACTTTAGGAAGTAAAAATTGAAGTACATGTAGTTTCTCAATGTCACAAGAATGCAAAGGAAGGGCACATGGAAGCTTTATATCGTGAGCACTGGTTGATAAAAATCCATATGCTATTTTCGTGTATCACGCAAATGTGGTGGATTCCAGATCTCCCACGAATCGAGTTAAGAAGCAAAAAAAAAAAAAAAAAAAAACCGTTTTGTCCAGGCTAATCATTGATTTTTCCTTTCCTTCTAATCCACAAAGTGCATTTACTTATACAGTAGTTTCAAGTATAATCTAGTGTAGCTGTTCATTTCTTGCGCTCAGTAGTTTTGCGCTTGGATGCGAATTGGGCTAAATATCATGCTTAACCAGAGTCGGAGTGACAGATTTTGGATCCATCAGAATCATTTATCATGTCGTACGCTCAATCACGGCTGCGTTCACACTAACGGAAAAATCAGAAAAGCGGCAGAATTTATCGCCTCTACTTCTACACTTTCTCAGAGACGCATGCACCAGGAATGAAAAATCTCTTCTTTGTCTGTATTACCCGTCTTGTTTACAATTAGAAGGGTGCAGCACTGAGGTCATCGCTGCGAGTGAGCTCACAGCCATCGGAAGTTTAATAATCAAAATACAGTGAAAGTGTTAGTATAACGAATTCCTGCACGTGAACTCAGAAATTATTATTATTATTATTTATTATTTTTTTTTTTTTTTGGCTGGTGCAGCATAAGCCTCAGGTTCCTTGCACCATATAGCTATTAATAATAATAATAATAATAATAATATATTCATTATAAGGAAATTTCGTTAGAGTGAAAAAATAAAGTTAAAAAATTCAGAACAATAAATTACATTGCAAAATAATTATAACAAAACTTACTTTAATACTGTAAATATAATTTTATATATTTTTAATGGAAATATTTAAAAATCCTGTTTTTTTATTTTATTATTTTTTTTTTTTATTTTCGCATGTCATTTTCAACGGAACAGAATTTTTTTATTTATTTGTGTAATTCTCTCTGGAAAAAGTAATTATGCAAACATGAAAGTAGTCACAGTCATTTTCATTTTTATAAAAACCATAACAACCTCAACCATTAGATGATGCAATGTATACTGTTTACTTCTTCACACAAAGCTGTAAAACAATTTGAACACTGGAGTCTCATCCATTAGCGACTAGCCCGTTTCACTAAATATGCAACTCTGTGTAAACAACCCCTTTTCCAAAATTACTCATTAAGATTTTAGGAAGGCAGATAGATCAAGCTCCCTTAATCCCAAACAGACAATCTTCTCAGTAACACAACGGCAGATTATAAGATCAAAAGTGTATCGTATTGTTTAAAAAAATAGGTTTTCTTTTTACATTCGTTCCAGTAATATTTTTTTCATAGCATATTTTAGTTCATATAGTTTTTATTTGGCTGAACTGATATTTTCGTTACAATGGTATTCCTTAACTGTGTGTTGGAGTTCAGTAGGTTTTGATCTGTCTACTTTCCTAAGGTATTATTTTAGTAATTTTGGACGTGACATAAGTTGTTTTCCCAAGTTACACATGTCGTGAAACGAAGTGGCGGAGAGGAGTCAGTGTTGAAATTGTTTTTACAGCTTTGTGTGAAGTACAGGCAACCCTCGTATAACGCAGTACTTCTACAACACGATTGATAAATTGCGGTAATCCTTGCAAAACACGGTACAGTACTTATATAACATGGTTTCGCTCTAACATGGTTAGAGATTTTTCAGTAAACCTTGCATAACAGGGTATTTTTGAACTTTTGTGGGGGAAAAACCCTGCTATTCTGTTGGATATAATTTTTCAACTTTCCATTCTTTTTGAATCGCTGCTGTTGACTCGCTAGTAAAAAAAAAAAAAAAAATCGAGAAATCCCTGTATTTTATTTTTTTGGGAAATCTCCGTGTTACGTACTATTGAACTTGTACTTGTTGAACATGTTGAAAAATCTAGATTTCAAAGTTTTATTGCTATTGGATAACACACCAGGCCATACAAAAGATTTAATCATCCAAACGTTGAAGTTATGTTCCTACCACCACAGTTATACTAGGTTAATAAAACTTCTTTCATTCAGCCATTAGATCAAGGCATTATACACCTTTAAAACTCATTACATCAGAAAATCGTTACAATGGATTTTGGAAAAAAAAATGATTGCAAATTTATTCAAGTAATGGAGGCATGGAAACATTTCCCAATTGTGTACTGTATCAGAATCATAGCTTTATCGCTGAAAGAAGTAAAAACCATCAACGTTAAATGCGTGTGGAAAAATGTATGGCCAGAGTCAGTTCATTCACCAAATATGGTCGAACCGGCAGAAAACAGAATCTCTGCGATAGTAGAACTTTGCTACGTGGGTGGGAGGGGAAGGTTTTGATGATATGACTACTGAAGCCCTTGTAGGTAGCACAGTTGATAGAATCGCCCTCCTCCACACACCGGGTGGAAAATACCCGAGTTCGAATCCCAATGATGATGGAATTTTTATGGATCTTTTTCACGTGGCTGAGTTAGTTTTGCTCAGGCGAGGGTCGCATGGTTTTTTTTCCACAGAAACGTCGGGTTTTCGTCCAGCAAAACAGAAAATCGACCTCAAGACACATGCAATTTATAGAAAATATACACAGAGTAAGATGGCCTTAGTCGCCAATGCTCCTAAAAAAATAAAAATATATGATTACGGAAGACGATCAAGAATTACTGGCAGAAAAAGTGGCTAGCCGCGCGGATATGGTAGAAATGGCATTGGAGGTAAAACCAAAGCGATTCAGAGGATGATAGCGCAGATGGAAATTCTAAACTTCCAAATTTTACACTAAAAAGCATACGGGAAGGCAAAAAGTTATCCGAGCAATCAGAATCTTATGTTTTGAATGCAGATTCTTGAATGAAAGGAGCCCAAATTTCAAAAGGGAGCTTCAAAAATGCATAGTTTCATACGATGAAATTCACAAAGATTTATCAAGCAAAAGCAAACCAGATTACTGATTTTTTAAAGAGCAGAAGATACACGAAATCTAGAATGGTTTATTTTTGTAAACATTTTGTTAATGAAATAGTATATTTTTGTTAGCTTTTGGAACGTAACCCCCTTTTTGTACTTTTTCTTAGTCCCGTATAACACGGTTTCGCACAACGCGACATTTTATAGGAACCTAACTACCGTGTTATACGAAGGTTACCTGTACAGTACATTCTGACAGATGAGGTCAGTATGGTGTTATATATTTGTAAATGAAAAAGACTGCAATTTCGTGTGTGTGTGTGTTACTGCAAAACCCTGAATAACGGCAAATTCTAGGTTTACCAAGTTCACTGGTAAAAGCCCGAAATATCAATACCTTTCACTTTATATCCAACTTTTACCACTCTGATACAGTATATCCTTGCATTTTCAAGTTAGTTTTGCCAAGAGGATCATGAAGGTGATTTGTAAAAACCAACAATTCACAATTCAAAATATAAAAAGCTATATATTTTTTAGCAAAGTTTTCTTCACAAATTATAGTGTACAATAACAAGAAACACATAAATCATAGAAACATAAACCCAGCATATTGTCTGGCTAACATATTAACTATATTCCGGAAGTGAATACCTACCCCACCCTTGTTGAAAAAATCGGAAAAGTGCTTGCACTGTGCGAAAAGGGAAGCAATGATAATTTCCTGCTTCATTCACTTTTCTGATTTTTTAAACAAGAGCACAGAGGAGTTATATTTCTTATTCCCCTAATGTCTGGATAACAACATATCACTATATTCGGAGCGCCTATTATACAGTAAGTCAATCATAAGGAAAAGAATTATCAAATGGGCTTCTTTGCCAAAAGCGAACTCTTAAATGATAGGATTTGGTATATCAGAGGGTAATAGCGTGAAATGTTTGATATTTCGGACTTCAACCAAGGCAAACCTAAGATTTACTGGATTTCAGGCTTTTACAGTAACATATACACCGATGAGCCAAAACATTATGACTAGTGAGTCGTTATGCAAATCGAAGCAACTGCAGGTGAACTACAGTCGAGACACGGTAGAAAAAGCAACTCAGCTCCGTTAATCAGTGTTACTCTTGTTCTTCAGATGGAAAAGGCAGCAGACTTAAGCGAGTTTGACAAAGGCCAAATTGTAATGGCCAGACGACTGGGTCAGAGCATATCCGAAACGGTACGGCTGGTGGGATGTTCACGGTCAGCAGTGGTTAGTATCTACCGAAGGTGGTCCGAAGAGGGGAAACCCACGAACCGCAGGCAAGGTGTTGGACGACCACAGCTCATCGATGCTAGAGGTGAGCAAAGGCTCTCCCGGATGGTACGTGGCAACAGAAGGGCGACTGTGGCGCAACTTGCCAGTAATTGGAATGATGGTGAGGGGAGTAATGTGTGACAACACAGTACATCGAAACCTGCTGAAAATAGGGCTGCTTAGCTACAGGCCACTCCGAGTGCCCATGCTAACAATGGTTCACCAGTGACAGCGCCTAAAATGGGCATGCTAGCATCGAAACTGGACCTTGAGTGACTGGAAGAAGGTCGTCTGGTCCGAAGAATCACGATTCTTGTTGCACCATGTGGACAGCCGAGTACGTGTGCATCGTTTACCTGGATGCACCTTGGGACGAAAATAAGCCAGTGGCGGCGGTGTCATGTTTTGGGCATTGTTCTGCTGGGATACCCTGGGTCCAGTCATCCATGTGCAAGGCACTCTGACGTCTACCACCTGCTTGAACCAGAAATGATTAAAAAAGTGGTCGAGATCGCACCCAACCTGCTCCTCAATCTCTATAACAACTGCCTTCAAACAGGAACCTTCCCAACAGATTGGAAGAAGGCTAATGTAAAATTAATCTTAAAGAACTCTTCCAAACCTCCAGACTCATACAGGCCTATTGCCCTTCTCACTGTAATAAGCAAACTACTAGAACGCCTTCTATAATCCCGACTCTTGAAGCATTATGACAGGGCTGGGCTTTCCTCCGCAAACCAGTTTGGTTTCAGACAGGGGTCCTTGGTAGTGGATGCGCTTCAGCACTTACTGGATAAAGTAGCCACATGCAACAAAAAATACTTCATGATCTCTGTGGACTTCGCTGGAGCGTTCGACTCCCTTTGGTGGCCGAGCGTCCTGACGAGGTTCGGGGCCGCTAGTATTCCGGGAAACCTCTACAATCTCGTCAAAAGCTACCTCTCAGACAGAGAAATCCCCCTTCCAGACACTGACTAGGAACATTTACAGAGGCTGCCCGCAGAGCTCCGTCCTACAGTGGAACATTGTACTGGACGGCTTTCTTACCCAGAACCATGGGGAGGTCAAAGCTCAGGCTTTCGCCGATGACCTCATCATTACCGTTAAGGCAAATTCACGAGCAGAACTGGAAAGCATAGCCAACACCTCCCTGGACAAACGACAGCAATGGGCTGGACACAATCAGCTGCAATCTCCCCAGCAAAGACCAACTCAATATTGCTCAAATGCACCTTACAAAGCAGACAGCCCCCACAAATAAAGATAAAACAATATGACCATTAAATTCTCTGCATAGATCAAATATTTGGGTGTGATCCTAGACACCACACTAACCTTCACAGAGCATATAAAATACATCCGCAAAAAAATCAGATCCTACTCAGCCATGATCGCGAGTCACCCGAAAGGATTGAGGACCCACCCGGC